>NC_047579.1:15326120-15648620 GCF_011004845.1 Esox lucius
TTTTCTCTTTTTAGTGATATCCTGCACTTTGCATTGGATTTTGACTTACATGTCAAGTTGGTTGATATTTGTTCATAAATACAGTAATGTAGATTTTCTTAAATACAGGTGCTGGTCATAAAATTAAAATATCATCAAAAAGTTGATTTATTTCAGTAATTCCATTCAAAAATAATGTATACATTCATTCCACACAGACTGATATATTTCAAGTGTTTTTTCTTTTAATTTTGATTATTATAACTGACAACTAAAACCCCAAATTCAGTATCTCAGAAAATTTGAATATTACTTAAGGTCAGGCGAGTTTGCTGGCCAATTAAGAACAGGGATACCATGGTCCTTAAACCAGGTACTGGTAGCTTTGGCACTGTGTGCAGGTGCCAAGTCCTGTTGGAAAAAGGAAATCTGCATCTCCATAAAGTTGGTCAGCAGCAGGAAGCATGAAGTGCTCTAAAACTTCCTAGTAGATGGCTGCGTTGACCTTCGACCTCAGAAAACACAGTGGACCAACACCAGCAGATGACATGGCATCCCAAACCATCACTGACTGTGGAAACTTTACACTGGACTTCAAGCAACCTCGATTCTGTGTCTCTCCTCTCTTCCTCCAGACTCTGGGACCTTGATTTCCAAAGGAAATGCAAAACGTACTTTCATCAGAGAACATAACTTTGGATCAGTCCAGTCTTTTTTGTCTTTAGCCCAGACGAGACGCTTCTGACGCTGTGTCTTGTTCAAGAGTGTACTAGACTGAGAGACCATTTAAAGGCCTTTGCAGGTGTTTTGAGTTAATTAGCTGATTAGAGTGTGGCACCAGGTGTCTTCATTATTGAACCTATTCACAATATTCTAATTTTCTGAGATACTTAATTGGGGTTTTCATTAGTTGTCAGTTATAATCATCGAAATTAAAAGAAATAAACACTTGAAATATATCAGTCTGTGTGGAATGAATGTATACATTATACAAGTTTCACTTTTTGAATGGAATTACTGAAATAAATCAACTTTTTGATGATATTCTAATTTTATGACCAGCACCTGTACATTCCAAATTAAATGAAATATATCAATCATATATTTGAAGAAAAATAACTTCAAAATACTTCCAATGATATTGATTTTAAGGTATCATAAAGGTGGCAAAACCTTACAAATAATATTCTAAATATGTTGCAATATTAAAATACTTTCAAATACATATTTTCTAAATGCCTGTTTTGACATGTCTTTAAAAGCTACTGAGATATGAAATTCAAGACAGTTTTGGTCCCAATTTATCATCTACAACATTATGACCTTCCATTTTGTACATTTATAATCATTCATGCTCCTCCATTGTATTCAACATAAATACATGGAATTGGGTTATTACGATGCCAATCTTTTTGAGCAGCAATTATATTCCATTTTTGGATGTCCAGTTTCATTATTATTTAGTGTATGCATTGAATATGTTGATCTAACAAGATTTTTGGAAGACAGTCTAAAGATCTGCTTTGCCTGCTTGGGCTTAAGGGAAATGTGTATCTGTTTCGTGGCACACTTCTGTGATGTTTTGATTAATGTACTGAATTTGTAATTAAAAAAAGGTATAATTTAGTTTTGATGAATACATTAAGGATTGTCAAGGCAGTTACTTTTCAAAAATAAATTACATTTTGCAAAAAGTCTTAAGACTCCATTTTAAAAATCATCAATATGATTCCAACAACTTTTATACAACAAAACACTAACACAAGCAGACGAAACACCTGAAACAAATTATTTTCGTCATTGCCAGCTACAAAAAGACTATAGATCTATTGGAAGGATTACTATTCTGGATGTGAGGGCTTTCAAAATCACTAACAAACCCAACCCATATTACCCATAATACACCACTGTCCAGCATCATACCTTTCTGCCAGGTAATGGCAGGGCGTGGGGCTCCGCTGGTCTCACAGTGGAGGATGACAGACATGCCGTCAATCACGGCACTGTCAGTTGGGCCCGCTGTGATGTTGGGGGCTATACCTGAAAACAGAGAGAGAGACAGACAGAGAGACAGACAGACAGACAGACAGAGAGACAGACAGAGAGGCAGACAGACAGCAATAAGGGGAAGACAGGTAAGAGCGATTCTAACAAGACATGAGTCCTTAATATTCTTTTTCAGAGTCAGATGAAGTTGTGGATACAAATTGTATTCATCTGTGTCCAGTATAAAAGCTATGAGGTATTACTGCCAGAAGAAGTTGTTTTGATCATCACCAAGACTCAAGGAAGCAGCTAGCAAGCTAATGATCCTTCGACTTAACGTCATCGTGCCAACACTGGTTAGAATTGTCCAAATTCTGGATACTTCTTCCAAACTACACACATACATATAAAAATGGTATCCACAGGTTCATCTGACTCTGGGCGAGTAGATAAAAAGCCACGTTGTCAAAATCCTGAACTCTCCTTTTAACTTTTAATGAATTCATCAGAGATGTTCCTGAAGCTCTCTGTCAGTCTGTCAGCTTTGGTTCTCAGGTTGACAACTTGCAGACCCTGACAGGCACAAGTCTCTGCAGTCTTTCTTTTTCTCTTTCTCCCAAACTTTTTTTTCTCTTGTTCTGTAGTTCTCTTTCTCTCATACTTTCTTCCTCATACTTTCGACCTGTGTCTAATTCTCTCTCAAAATAGGCAATAATTGCCTGAATCCGCGGGGTGACAGGTCTGTCAGTCAGTGAGAACGGGGGCAGGATGAGGAGGTGAGTGTGGGAGGAAAGGGAGACGACGGAGAGATTGACATGCTGGGTTGACACACTGGTGACAACCAGTTGGCATGCGAGTCAAGAGGAGCGAGGGAGGGAGGGAGGGAAAGGGAGAAGGAAAGAGGGAGGGATCAAAGTCCGATTGAGGACCTGATGTACTAGTGGCCAGATAGGTAGGTTTGTAGGGAGGAAAGAGATTGACAGATAGATACATAGACAGATAGAAAGATATACAGTACATAGACACTCACACAGATAGACAAATGATAGATATAACGATAAACAGACATGGATAGATATTTTAGAGAGTGACATACTGGTGACAGCCAGATAGGTGTTGGTCTGTATCTCTCCAGCCAAGTTCCGGGCGAAGCACTGGAACATCCCCGTGTCGTCGGGCAGGAGGCCGTTGATCTGCAGACTGCCCCCAACCAACACCCTGTACCTGGGGGTCTTCACAGGGCTGATGGGCACTACGTCCTTGTACCACACGATGTCCGGCTGGGGCACACCTGCGGGATGACGGGAGGGGCGGGACTTAGCGAGTCCTCTTTCACCGAATCAAGCAATCAAGGAAGTAAGTGAGCGATCGGTCAATTAGGCAATTTAACAATTGCTCAGTTGCGTTTAAACATTGCCCTTTTCATGGAGACGCAGCTTTTAAATGGCCGCTTTGAGTTGAACATGTCAGTTTAGGTCTGTCATGCTTTCGCTAACTTTCCCCCCCTCTGACACACACACACACACACACACACACAAACACACGCCATTTACCTCGTGCCTGGCAAGGGATGTCCACAACCTTCTCCATCTCTGCGCTGATGTGAGGCACAGGCTCCTTGACAAACTGGGGGTGATCTGGGTCACACATTGGGAAAGGAACAAAGTCATGTATGGGGCAGACTGGCTGGAGGGCAACTCCGGGAAGAATGCCAGATTGGCCGATCAAATCATCAACAAAAATTCCAGATTGGCCAATCAAATCATCAAATGGCTTTGTTGTTTGCACACAATTATAACAGTCGCTAGTAATGAGGGTCTCCGATAAAACAAATGGGACGTTGAGTGAAAGCCTGAGTGATAAGGACATAAATGGGGACATAAATGGGTCAGATATGCCCGGGCCGGTTTCTGGTCCCAGTTCGCCCCTGGGGTCATAAAGTTCCCACTACAACACTGGGCATTAAGTACTTCTTTTGCGCACCCTAACTTTAGCCTCACCGTGACGAATTGACAAACAGGCAGTCAGACAGGCAGGCAGTCAGACAGGCAGGCAAGTCAGACAGCGACGTCCTGAGAATTGCGCTCTCGTTGTAATAATCTATAATTTATCTCCCTGGTCCGGCATCATGTCACAACTGACGATAAGACTGTAGACATTCACAAAGACCGATATCCCCCTACCGGACCACAAGGACAGATGGGACAGATACATGTCATGGTGCGAAGCGTGCCCGTGTGCGTGAGTGTGTGTGTGTGTGCCGTACCTAAAACGTGTAGGTGGGCCCCGGCGCTGACCGCCGGCACGCCGCCACTGCGGAGAGCCGCCTCACACTCGTAGTAACCGCTGTCGCTGACCGCCGGGAGGCTGATGGTCAGCCGGCGTCCGAAGTCACGTATCCCCGTACTGACCACGACCCCGTCCTTTCGCCAGGTTATGACCATCTTGACCAGAGGTCTGGAGGGGGGGTGTGGGTGAGGGTGGAGAGGGGCAGGGGGGGAGAGGAATAGAGAGAGAAAAGGAGATGGAAGGCGACAGGGTGGAGATGAGAAATGAGAAAGGGACGGACAAAGAAAAAGGGTGATATAATGAGGAGAGGAAGAAATAGAGAGGGAAAGGGAGAGAGGAAGCGACAGAGCGGGAAGAGTGGAGGTTTGATGGAGAGAAAGAGAGGGAGAGAGACAGAGAGAGGGAGACAGAGAGAGAGAGTTTATGTGTGGCTTTAATACTGATTCATATTCTGTTTCAGGGCTGTGAAGCATTGACAGAGCGCGGCAATACATTTTTCATACTGATCAAGCCTTTGAATTGGAGATAATAGTTTGGATTCGGAACAGAGATGAGGAGAAGAATGAGAAGAGAGCAAAGACGGGCCGGGGGGAGGAGGACCGAGGAGGGAACTATTCAATGCGAGGGATGGGCAATTTTCTAAAACTCAAACAAAAGGCATTAGATGACTCTGAAATGGAACCGAGTTGGCGTGTTTGTGCCTGTGTGCGCGAGGCGCATCTCACCTAGCGTTGGCCACGCACTCCATGATGACCTCGTTGCGTCCGACTGTGACGCTGGTGTTCCTGGGAGGGATGATTATAGTGGGGGCGATGGGGTCCGCAGGTCCCCCGATGTCTACACACACACACACACACACACACACGGAGAGAAAGACGGACAGACGCATCAGATAGACGACTCAGCGAGATCTAACGGGCCTCTGCATCTCAGACTACCCATTCTTCACACGGACTATTCAACGGCCGCGCCGACGCTATAGCCGAGCAACAGAACGCTGGAGTTCCACCGCCGTCGGTACACACGGGCAGCACCGCGGAACGACCCTGCTAGAACATTTTTGTGTGCCTGGTCCGAGCCACGTCCAGTTCCCTGCGTAGGCCCAGTGACTCCCTCCTCGACAAACGTGGTGCGCTAAACACAGCAGGGAAATAGGCTGCCGTTTGTAGGACTCAGAACCCCGCGTCTCCCTACCCACCGTGGTCCCGGGAGCGGCCTTAGCCCGCGCGAACCCGGTTGCTAGGGACCGTTATGCGGTTTAATTGAGACAAACACGCGCCGAGGTGATTAAATGCGACGCCATCATTCAGCCCGGGTTCCAAAGAGCCTTCCTGTCTCGTAGCCAGCCATCGATTCACCGTGGCCTCAATCAGTGATCTCTCTCTCTCTCACTCTGTTCTCTCTCATTAAATGTATCTCTGCCTCTGAGCGGCTCCGCGCGCGCATCATACTGTTTCCGCGTGCGATCCTGGGGCGCCGTGTCATCGGTGGCACGCTCCTGCCTTCGCCACGGTGTCTTTTCATAAATCTGCTTTTGTTAGGGCCGATTAAACCGCGGAGCTAATTTAAAGGCTGATTAAATCAGCCAGTCGGCTGGAACAAGGCCTAAGCACGCGGCGGGACCATAGTGGGTGGGCCCAGCGAGGCGTGCAGCTGGGCAGTGGTTCTGTTGGACCAGCTCCTGAACACCCAGAGGGACGGATCCCTAAAGCCTCCCCCTGCACCTGCCTCCGACTCTAAGCGGAATCGTTCCAGTGTGACGCTTCCCGAAACCATTTTCGTAAATTTTTTATCCTACAAGCCTTGGAGTAATTCAAACAGGTGTGCCAGTTTAGGGATTCAATTGTTAATTGCCAGCGAGGTGGGGGTGGGGTGAGACTAGAGTTTTTCGGGAAAAGGCCCAATCTAGACCAACCAGGATATTATCAACCTGGGACCGATAGACCAATGAACTGAAGCTTAGGCATTACTTTGGTCGGATTACATAGCTCCTCCGTCGTGCCACTCATCGACAGGAGAACACGGGTCCGGAAGGCCTCTGTTACAACAGGCGAGTTGACAGTAACAACAGGCGGCCACTAGAGGGCGCTGTGGCCGTGTGCATTTACACACTCGGATGCCTTCGGATCAATTGGTGCGTGCGTTTGAGAGAAAAAGTCTTAGCCAGCGGACCGTTGGGACGACCTGTAGAGTGGCATTGAAAACAACCTGCTGGTACAGTATGTTGATGAAGACAGTGAGCTATTGAATCCCGGAGTGAGTCCTGCCTCCACTCACTCTCCACGGTGAGTATTATCGGCTGGCTGGTCTTGTTCTCGCCATTCTTGTCGTTGACAGCCTGGGCGTAGTAGCGTCCAGCATCTGGGGCGACCGTGGACAGGATGACCAGGGTGTTGTCCAGCGCGATGGCTCTACTCACACACGTGCACACGCGCACACACACACGCACACACACACACACACACACACACACAGATAAGGGAGATTCTGTCAGTTGAAAATCTGTGTCAAAACAAGAAATTACTCTCAGACACCATTTATACACAACAACCAGCGCCTAGCCAGCAAAGCGCTACACTCACACACACACCTACATGCACACACACACGTGCACATAGTCACAGCCAGGGCGCTAGATGCCTGTCCTGCAGAGGTTAGCGCTGCAGCCGGCCTAACGTGGGTTTATAACAGTGTGAGGTCCTGAATGACTGCCCGGGCTTTGGCAGTGTATTTTATCAGTCCCCCGGTCCCCCTCCGGCCGCTAGGAGCATTGATATGCCAGGGAGTGCTGCAGCTGGGCAGGCAGGCGTGGTGCGGCCGGCTGCCTGTGTTGACATGGCGACAGCCCTGGCCCTTATTGCCCGGGAGTCTGTTTAATCCGTCCTGATCAGGCCTCTGTCTGCTGACAGATATGCACAGTGTGTGTGTGTGCGCGCGTGTGCATGTTTGTAGGTCTGTGTGAGTCATCCTGGTTTTACTGTAGATGTGGGGACCACAAGTCTTCAAACAGCCAGTAAAACCTGACAATTCAGTCACAAGGTTTGTATCTGCAGGTAGGGGTTAGGTTTAGGGCAGAACTTACAGTTGTGGTTAGTGCTACACTTAAGGTTAATTTTAGGTAAAATTTTGGCACAAAAGTGGGTTATTGAGTTTAAGATTAGGATGGATTAAGGAAACTAGGGAATCATTTTCTCGGTCCCCACATAGATTTACAAAGAAATATGTGTGTGTGAATGTGATTGTGCGAATGGGTGTCTGTATTACTGTGTGTTTGAGTTTGTTACTGCAAACAGACAATATTTGATTCATTATTGTCCTTTATTTGATCTACAGTAACTAAATGCTCATTAATCTCCCATGGCCAAAGTCTATATAACACAGAGTCTGCCAGCAAGCATTTATTTCTCTTTTCGTCACTGGTTATTTGGACAAATCAGGATTGGGCGAAGGCGGTGCTTAAACTGGAAAAGGAGTGTGTAAATGTCCCTGGGAACAATAAAACAAAATTTACATTTAACAGTTTGAGTTTCATTAATCACAAGCAGTGTTGTAAACAAACCAAATTTGCGGATCTACTTTTGGTACAATGTGAAAAAATTATTTTATGGACTTTATAAAATGTAACATGGGACACATCTCGGATGATCCGATCTGAGTTCTTTGCAACGTTACCAAGTAGTCTCGAACTAGCAACAGGTGATAAAACAAACAAGTCAAGGTCTGATAAAAGCCATCTGGATGATCGGCCCATTTGTTCATTTGGGAACCGTTCATTTTGACAGTCCCAGAAATGTGTCTGTGGATGTATAGTTTTTACTGACCATCAGAAATATTTGATCACTTCCACAAACCCTAACCCTGAGTCAAGAGGAGAGTGGACAAATGACAAGTTGCCTTGTTATAAACCTTTGCTGTTTACTTTAGCTTTGCTAATTTACAAAGCTGAAGTCACAATTATTTGTAAGACAGCGGAAAACTATGTGCCCCTCAAATGTTGCTGTTTGTTTGAGGGATTATGTTGGACTAGCTAAGTGTAATAATCATTTTCTATTCCTTACAGTGAGCAACATAGATGAGGCCTGGCTCCAGACACTACGACCAAAATGACCACCACAATATTACACAGCTTTGGAATGTGACGTCCCCTCTTAGCATGCATAATGTAAAGACAATGGCCTGAGAAAGAGGCGGCAGACAAGGCAGCGATTAAATTGTCCCAGGCTGTTGGCCTCATTCAAACGAGGTGGTTTGGCAACACAGACCACCCAAAAGCCAGTCTATTCAAGCTTTCTATGTATTTTCAGTTTCAGTCACTCTGTAGATAATTTGTTCTGTCCTGATGTTACGCACAATGTGAGAAACTGTCACTAAGACTGTCTTTCCTCTTTATAAAATAATACCACTCTTATATGTCCAACTGTAAAAAATGTGTACACCCCATTTCTCTTTGATGTTGTTACTTGTGTCCGGATCCTTTTTTTAATGCATTAGGCTGGGTAGGTTTGGTGTCAAGGATAAATTGACTTATTTGCGGGTAATTTGTAGATCAGTCAACTCAGTTTATGATCAGTGTTGTGGACAGTTATGACATTGCATGTGTAAAAACAATAAGCCAGAAGCTGACAGGCAATTAAAGGAGCTTTAATGTTCTTTTTGAATAGCAGATTTTTATTTGACTAGTAAAAAGTGTGCACACTTACCAAGGAAAATATTTATAGCAGGAGTGTCAAACTCATTTGACAGATGACAAGGAGCAGAGGTAAACAACGCAACTGGTTGCATATTAGGCTTAGACAACAGGTTAGGAGAGATCCTAACTAATCAGTGACCTTAATGAATCAAAGTGAGGAATAAAAAATGTTTTGGACCTCTGTGGAATGGATCTGAAACTTACAGCAATACGTTGTAATCTACTCACCCAAAAGCTGCAGAAACTTACTAAACTTTAAGATTCAGAATTTGTGTAAGAATCAAACATCATCTGACAAAAACTAGCTGTGTGTGTTGTTCTGAAGCTGGACATTTAACCACCCTTGGATATTTCTGGCACACAGTGTTGTTTTACTGGTTTTAGCAGTGCTTCATAATGCCGTGATTTATTTGCGCATTGAGCTATGTCACGAACTGCAGTTTAAAACCAGAATCATCTGACTTCTTACTACATCTTTAAGCACTTTCAACATTGGACTTAATACTATCTTGGGAACTGCTAACAATGCCCCTGCCATAAGAAATGTTGTGATTAAGGACACAACCTACTGTAGCTAACGTACTGTTCATGGCTGCATTACACTTAAGGTAATTAGGACACATTTGATGTGAAAAATACAGCTAGAAACAGCATCCAGATTGCTTATTCTGTAAAATAATGTTTTTAGAAAAGCTGCCCTACATTTCAATAGATCATTATATTTGGGAATGGACCTCGCTAAATTGGAAATAGCTCAGTAAAAAAAAGAAAATCACAAACGTCCATGTTAATTCCGGCTCTGTGTTCCAAGCAGTGTTTCCAATTTATCTCCCCGTTACCGGTGGTCAGGGAGGGGGAACATCGGTCTTTACCGTTGGTCAGGGAGGGGGAACATCGGTCTTTACCGTTGGTCAGGGAGGGGGAACATCGGTCTTTACCGGTGGTCAGGGAGGGGGAACATCGGCCTTTACCGTTGGTCAGGGAGGGGGAACATCGGTCTTTACCGTTGGTCAGGGAGGGGGAACATCGGTCTTTACCGTTGGTCAGGGAGGGGGAACATCGGTCTTTACCGGTGGTCAGGGAGGGGGAACATCGGTCTTTACCGGTGGTTAGGGAGGGGGAACATCGGCCTTTGGAAATGTCTACACTAATATTGTCTGTTATGACATGCTGCTGGAACGGGGAGATAAATTAAACGTGACATATCGGGAAGGGGATTATCTTTGGTTTTCCGTTTCCTTTTGTGGTGTTCTAAACTGGATATTTCTGGAGAATATACCTCTGCTTACTGAAGTAATATCACTCAGCTGACCAATTTTACTTCTGTGTTTCAGCAATTATAGGTTAATCGATGTTATAAACACAATAGTAGGCCTGTGAGTGGAAAGATGCACTCCCTTAGGGGAAAATAAAAAGAACTTAACCATGTTTGTTTAAGTACCATATTTAATTAAGTCTTTTTGCACCTGTTAGTCCACAATGATCTCTCCTAACTAAGTTACCTTTAGACATTTTCTTGGCTTCTGCTCAGGAGGTGTTCTCTCTAAATTGTTGTAATGAACCGAATCAATTTTGAATGACTTTATCAGTGACTGCTCTCCTTAAATGTGACCCAGCAATCCAGTTATATTGTCTTGAATCTGAATGTACTACAAAGGGGGGAAAAACATATAAGAATGTTTTCACAAAATTGTCAAAATGACTACCGTGGGCTTGAAAAAAACTTTCAGAAAAAAGAAATCAGTTTTCAGAAACTTAAAGAAAGTTCTGTTACTGCTTTCAATAATAACTACAGTAGCAGATACTGTGGAGGTTTATTTAACAGGCTCTAGCAAGTCTCCACCTTCTCTATGCATTTCCCTGTCACAAACGAACATTAATAACTGTAGCACAGACTCCCGGAGTACAGTCACCGAAAACCTTGCCTGTCAGTGTCTCTCACCGTAACTGCCATTGCTGTCTCCACCCGTGGTTCCTGCATACACTAATACCTGCAGTAGGAGCACCAAACTGTCGGTCTCCCTGTCAGTGTTTCTCAGTGTCATGGAATAGCCTCAGGGCTCCATTCAATCTGTATCAGGGAAATTCGGCATTACGTTGGAGTTTAAAGGTAACATTCCTGTGTCGGATATCGCATTCGCCGTAAGGCGGCGTCTGTAGACCCAACCGGAAACGACCTTTTATACTGTTCAGACTGTAACGTTTCAGCGGCACAGATTGAATGGGGGACCCAACTTAATTGACTGCACACACACCGGTACCTGCTTGATTCTGTGTTGGAGTCGGAAACTAACAGAGTCCTGTTCATGCTACTGTGCAGGTTGTCAGGGCCTCTGTCACTGTCACAAACAAGCAGTAGTTTCTTACTCCACAGGTTGCATTCACTGAAGGAACATGAATGGACTCTGTCGGAGGTGCAACTAACAAGCTGTACTCTTTTTAAATTTGACTGACACGTCTAATGAGTTTGTCG
This sequence comes from Esox lucius, assembly GCF_011004845.1. Lineage (NCBI taxonomy): Eukaryota > Metazoa > Chordata > Actinopteri > Esociformes > Esocidae > Esox > Esox lucius. The sequence goes on from NC_047579.1 coordinate 15,337,538, forward strand.
GATATCTACGACTGGGAGAAAAAATCCACCCATCTACGATATGGAGATAAGATGACAAACTTATCTGATTTCAGGTTGCTTGGAGATTTAACAACAAACAGCGCTTGGTTCTCCACACCACTGTCCGGTTGGCAATGTCTTTAGACATCTCATCACTTATTCATTTCTCTCTGTGTGCAGCGTATTGTCCCAAATGATGCCCTATTCTCCCGTCTATAGGCCAAAGGCAAAAGGAGTGTGCTATGTGGGGAGTAGGGTGTCATTTTAAACAGTTTAATTTCTCCACATGATGGTGGAGTATGTAGACAGCCCATCTTTACCGGTGGTCAGAGAGGGGGAACATCGGTCTTTACCGGTGGTCAGGGAGGGGGAACATCGGTCTTTACCGGTGGTCAGGGAGGGGGAACATCGGTCTTTACCGGTGGTCAGGGAAGGGGAACATCGGTCTTTACCGTTGGTCAGGGAGGGGGAACATCGGTCTTTACCGGTGGTCAGGGAGGGGGAACATCGGCCTTTGGAAATGTCTACACTAATATTGTCTGTTATGACATGCTGCTGGAATGGGGAGATAAATTAAACATTATAACCACAACAGGCCGATTCACAAGACATCGCTGTCTGCCTGTCCTTCTGTCTGCCTGCCTGTCTGTTTATTTGTCTGTCTGTTTGTCTGCTCTTCTGGTAGGATAAATTAATCTCAGGAGCTTTGCAAAACAGCCCTATGCACACGCACGAATACACATGCATGCAAACACATACAAACGTGCTCAAACACACACACACACACACACACACACACACATACAGATGCATGCATACACACAAGGAAACAAACAAACATGCACACACACCCACTCACAGGGAGACACACAAACACACTCAGTGGCATACTGTCAGTCAATGCAGGTCATAAATACAGGCTTTTGGTCTATAAGGTCTAATTGTCTCCCCTGTTGCCGTCCTGCATTGACTCCATCTATATGACCTTTCAGTCAAACCCACACACACACACACACACAATGAGTATGACAGGACTACACTGAGGCATATCAGTTATTCACCTCAGCTAACAGACATAGAGTAGAGCGCATTAACCTATCCTAAAGCTTCTTTATAGCAGTCACCCTGTAGCGACTACCCATCAGCGACTACCTTATACCAATTACCCAACACCAACTTGCTCACAGCAACAGCCCAGCCACAGCTACACCATGGCAGCCACCGAATAGCAACCTCCCCAAAGCATCTCTCAAGGGAATATGGAATTGGGCCTCCCGGATGGTGCAGTTCTATCACTGTCATAGGACCAAGGTTTATGCCTTGACTGTGTCGTAAGTGAATGGAAACACAAATTTGTGGTTTTGCAGTGATTGTCAGCAGGAGTGTTTTGGCCCCGCTATGATCCAGCCATGCTCTGAGGTAGCTCGGGCATCTGCATTGCCCAAAGTGACTTCTGGTTAGGAAAACAGGCATTGAGTCTTGACGCTGATGCCTAGGAGGAAGGCATGCCAAGATATCAACTCTCCCGAATCCATTACACTGCAAAAAATATGTCTTATCAAATATATGTATCTTGTTTTCAGGTTAAAATTCTAACTATACTTAGAATAATGTAATATTTTCTTAACAAGATAATGTTGTATTCGATAATACTGCTTGGTTTTAGAAAATACGTCTTTAATATCAGGTATTTAGTCTTGTTCCATTGGCAGATTATTTCAAATATTTCCTCAAATATAGTTGCATTTTCGTAATTTTTGTAAGAAATTTTTTGCAGTGTAGGATACGCTGTGATGAGACAGGGCCATAGATATGATATCACTGGTAAGGGAGAGGAAATAAAAAAAAAATATATTGAAGTGTTTTACTATCGTAATACTCTGTATAGATAGATATACACTGACGAGCCAAAATATTCTGTTGGTCATCCTCGTACCGCCAAAACAGCGCTCACTCACCGAGGCGTGGACTCTACAAGAACCCCAAAGGTGTCCTGTGGAATCTGCCACCAAGACATTAGCAGCAGATCTTAAAAGTCCTGTAAGTTGTGAGGTGGAGCAGCCATGGATCGGACATGTCCAGCACATCCCACAGGTGCTCAGTAGTATCGAGATCTGTGGAATTTGGAGACCAGGGCAACACCTTGACCTCTTGTTCCTCAAACCATTTCCGAGCAATGTGTGCAGGGTGGCAGGGTGCACTTTACTGCTGAAAGAGACCACTGCCCTCAGGGAATACCATTGCCATGAAGGGGTTTACCTGGTCTGCAACAATGTTTGGGTAGGTGGCACTTGTCAAATTGGCATCCACATGAATGCCCGGACCCAGGGTTTCCCAGCAGAACATTACCCAGAGCATCCAACATCCTCCACTGGCTTGTCGTCTTCCCCCAGCCAATCCCGGAGACCTCCCCTCCCCTGGTGAACGCTGCACATGAACAATTGTCCAAGTTGCAGGTCCAACGCCCTGGCATCATGGGCACCCTGGCATCATGGGCACCCTGGCATCATGGGCACCCTGGCATCATGGGCACCCTGGCCAGTCTCCGGCTACGCAGCCCCATACGCAGCGATGCACTGTGTGCTGAGACACATTCCTCCCGTAACTATCATTAAAATATTCTGTGACCACAGTAGACCTTCTGTCAGTTCGGACCGGAGAGGATAGCCTTCGTTGCCCTTGCGCAACGATGAGCCTTAGGCCTCAAACACCCTGCAGTTTGTGGCTTCTCCCTCCTCAGACCACTGTCGGTAGGTACTCACCCCTGCTGACCGGGAGCAACCCACAAGCCTTGTCGTTTCAGAGATGCTCTGACCCAGTCGTCTGGCCATATCAATTTGGCCCTTGTCAAAGTCGCTCAGGTCTTTACTCCTGACCATTTATCCTTTATCCAACGTTGACTACGAGAACTGATTGTTCGCTTGCCGGTTAATCTACCCAGATGTTTGCATGTTAGGAGATGATGAGTGTTATTTGCTTCACCTGTGAGTGCTCATAAAGTTTTGTCTCCTCCGTGTATATTTACACATACACTGAAACCTGGGCCAAATGGGGAATATTTCATAGGGCACATAAACGCACACACAGACACCCCATTTGTTTTTTTATTCGGCTAGACAAAGTTTCACTTACATGCGACTGCTGGCGGGTATCTTGCGTCCGTCCCGGAACCAGGTAATCTGTGGTCGAGGGAAGCTGTGGATGCGTGGAGCCTGGATCAGAGCCGCCTCTCCCTGGGAAACCGTCTGGGAACGCTCGCCCTCCACAAAACCACCCATGTCTGGGGGCAAGAATGGAACGAGGAATGGTAAGAGAGAGAAGGGGGAGGAAAGAGAGGAAGAGACAGAGAGAAAGATTAGGAGGGAGAAGGGAAAACCAGGGACAGGTAGAAATAACAACAATTAAGAGACAGATTGAGAGAGAAGGGAGAGTATTCCATCAAAAAAACTATAATTTGACAAGTTCTATTTAAGAACGTTTCATGCTAAATAGGACAGTGGTAAAACATGTTTCGCTGAAAGAGCAGTGGGCTGGATTTTAACCATGTAGCATAACACGTGAACTAGAGGCAGGGGCTTGAGTGCCCTGTACCACAGTAAAATATCAAATCTCACGTCATAATCCGATCAAAGGTTATTGGAGTTTTTAGAACTTCAAAAGGGTCAAAATTAGGGTGACTAAATCGTTGAAGGCCAGGGAGAAAAAAAAGTGTTCAAAAATCATGGAAATTGCCTCCCAAGACACGGGAGAGACAGATGAAAAGAAAGTTGGAAGAGTGACATGGGGAGAGAGATGGAGGGAGAGTTAGGAAAGAGATTTGGAAAAATGGGCGAGAAAGACGGAGAGAGAGGGTGTCCTTAATGAAATCCTACAGGCCATGGTGAAATGCAATGCGGGGGAGACCAGGGCACCATTCAGGACGCAGACAGAGAGCACAGTAATTCACGGTTCCCCTGGAAAGAAAGCTTTCTTCACATTCTGTAATTGCCTGAGTCATTCAACCAATGTACACAAAACCATTTTTAATACAATGGCCTTTCCGTGACCTGTCTCATTTCACAGGCAACCGCACGCTAACGCGCACGTGAACTCGCCAAGCTACTTACATGCGACCTGCACTTCAGTGCTCCTCTGCATAATGGCTCCCACTCTGTTCCTGACGATGCATCTGTAGAATCCGGCATGAGATCGGTCCAGGGACGGGATCAGGTACCTAATGGACACACACACACACACACACACACACACAAGCGACAGCTATTTGTCCTGCTCGCCACTGTGAAGGACACACCAGGCTCTGTCGTCAGTGGACGGAATGTAGTGGCCTGTCTAGGTGCTTGGACATGCAGGGGCTAACTGCTAATGTCACTTACCAGTTGGCCGTCCTTTCCCCTGTCGTCTGCCTTGCTCTCTCCTTGCCCTCTCGTGCTCTGTCTCTGTCACTCTTTTTCTCCCTCTTTTCTCCCTTCTCCCTCGGTCTCAGCACCCCCCCCCCCCCTCTGTCGTTCTGCCCCTTCACAGCCCTCTACCAGTGAATAAATGGCAGCTAAATGTGTTTGGGGGAAATGAACCAGACTTCTCCTCCAGTCAAAAGGCTAATCCTTCAAAATGATAGAGGTCTATATTGGCTTTGAGGTGGGTAGCTAATGGAAATACGCAAGCAGTGCCAAGGGTCATTCGCACCACGAGTAGTGATAGAGTCCACCCTATTGATTGACAGGACTCACTAAGGATCCATTGTTAGACCAGCGGCTCCACATTAACACGGTGGCGGAAGCCCAAGAAGTGCCCAACTTCAGACCAGGGTCCGTACAGAATAGGGCCCCGTTGAGGACACACGGACTACTTGTAATGTAGGTTATTCACTCCATAACTCCTAGCTCTGCCGACAGGGGGTCATTCCTGTTAAATGATGTGTATGAGTTAAATCCTCTGAGATTAGACTGGCCGACAGGCTGCGGCTCAGTCACTTAATTGGCTTAAAACGAGACTATAGTGTCCATAAGTTGACCATTACACTTAGATCCATTTGAACTCAATGTATCTGTAGGGTCGACGAGAGTTTTCATTTAATGCAAAATGTGTCTCCCAATGTGCTACTTTTTTTAACCATTTATGAAAATGTGCCAAATCTTAACTTGGTTACTCGGCAACAACACAGCTCTTGCCATTTGTGACCTAAGATGTCAATCAAACTGCATCCCAAAGAAAAGTGACTTGGGCAGGGGCTTGGAGTGTAAAAACAACATGATTGGATCACAGTCCAGAATCTATGGTCTATAACAATGTTTCTCAACCGTGCTCCTGGACGCCCCCCTGCCCTGCATGTTTTAGATCTCTCTCTACCCTAACATACCTGATGTAGCTCGTGAAGGACTTGATAATGAGCTGATCATTTGAATCAGGTGTGACAGAGCAGGGAGGGATCTAAAACCTGCAGGGCAGGGGGGCACCCAGGAGCAGGGTTGAGAAACACTGGTCTATAACATTAGCCAGCTAACATTAACAACTCAAAGCTAGCTATTACAGTGTTGTTGTGTAATCTTTAAGACCATTAGGTCCACTGCCTAACAAAAATATCTAAAACAATTGATTGGTTAAAAACATACTGTAGTTGTGGCATTTTATAACAAGGTAAGGTGTGTTGTCCATCAATTATAAGTATTTAGGATTTTTCACTGTAAGGAAAGTGAATATAAGCTTGGTAAGTTTAGGTAAGCCAGCAACTCAGTCGCAGGTACTCTACATCCATTAAATTGGCAATTATGTTATTGGAAATAAGTTATTTTTCTGGATTGTTAACGGGTGTTATGTCGAAACTTAAAAAAACACGGGTTTATTTCACTGTGAACAAAACTGACCGGTATACATAGGGGTATCAGTTCAGTTGAAAATGAGATTTATACAGCGACAATGAAAACACTATTTTCAGGAATACTGATTGACAGGTTGTTTTCAGGTAAACAACACCACTAGTCTTAGGTGGACGTGTTGGAGTAGGTTTCCACTGGCAACGCAGCTTTGGTTGCATCAATTTATGAATTTGGACGATGCTAATAATGCTTATTCCTGGTTAGGACAGAGATTAACAATGGCTTGTTGTGACAAATGACTCGATAGGCTTTCAAGAACAACTCATGGTAAGTGTTATATCATCCAAATAGGAATCTAGGATAAACTCTCCCTTTAAATCTCAAATGACAGCTTCCCAATCTGCATCAAGTTGTAACACATTTCTGGGGGATGAGGTGAGTCTTCCTTTCTTACCATGTAAAGCGCATTGGGTGTCTTTGAATAGTGGTAACACGCTTGGATATTATAACTACAATACAAACCTTGCAATTGTAGCAGTTTAACATAAGACTACTACAAGTTAATTATGTTTGGTAGAACAAATACTAAGTAATGAAGTGTGTATGATTCTTTGTCTCATTTGCAGGTCCATTTCATCCTGAAGTCTACTATTTAATAAAAATGGTTGTGATCTAGTTCACATTTCTTTAGCCATATTATGGTCCAGGTTTCAAACCAATAACCTTCCAGCCAGATATACATTCTGTAATCAATACTTGGATACTTCTTTATTAACAGTTGGAACCACAGTGAGACACCACTATAACTGAACTTCACCCAACTCTAAGTAGCAGGGTCACCAAGAATTGTGAACACGCCCACCTAATTACCCTAAAAAAACACTGATTATTGTTATTGCAAATGGAAATATACTTCTAACGACAAGCAGAAAACCATCCAAGGGTTTGCTAGTTCGGATTTCTGTTGTTCCATTGTTGCAGCAATTGTGTCAGTATTGTTCAATGATTCCTGCTGGTCTGTGTTGGCACCTACATGACACACAGAGACAGCTTATTCAGCTAACCAACACATAAGAGCACGACACAGACAGCTAGCTTTTTCAATTAGCAGGCACTTGAGGATGGGACACAGAGTGATGATTAATTCAGTCTGCAGCAACTCGAGGAAAGGACAGAGAGTTAGCTTGTTCAGTTCAACTTTAGGACAGGACAGAGACACCATGTACAGTGGGTATTTTGAAGTATTTGATACACTGCCGATTTTGCAGGTTTTCCTACTTACAAAGCATGTAGAAGTCTGTTATTTTTATCATAGGTACTCTTCAACTGTGAGTGACGGAATCTAAAACAAAAATCCAGAAAATCACATTGTATGATTTTAAAGTAAATAATTTGCATTTTGTTGCATGACATAAATATTTGATATATCAGATAAGCAGAACTTAATATTTGGTACAGAAACCTTTATTTGCAATTACAGAGATCATATGTTTCCTGTAGTTCTTGACCAGGTTTGCACACACTGCAACAGGGATTTTGGCCAACTCCTCCATACAGACCTTCTCCAGATCCTTCAGGTTTCGGGGCTGTCGCTGGGCAATACAGACTTTCATCTCCCTCCAAAGATTTTCTGTTGGGTTCAGGTCTGGAGACTGGTTAGGCCACTCCAGGACCTTGAGATGCTTCTTACGGAGCTCCTTAGTTGCCCTCGCTGTGTGTTTCAGGTCGTTGTCATGCTGGAAGACCCAGCCATGACCCATCTTCAATGCTTTTACTGAGGGATGGAGGTTGTTGGCCAAGATCTCGCGATCAATCAATCAATCAAATGTATTTATAAAGCCCTTTTTCCAAAAGCAGTTGTCACAAAGTGCTTTACAGAGACACCCGGCCTTAAACCCCAAGGAGCAAACAACAGTAGTGTTGAATTTCAGTGGCTAAGAAAAACTCCCTAAGAAGGCCGAATTTTAGGAAGAAACATAGAGAGGACCCAGGCTCAGAGGGGTGACCAGTCCTCTTCTGGCTGTGCCGGGTGAGATATTAAGAGTCCAATTGGAATAATGAATACATTACTCTGGGCTAAATCCAGATGCTATTTGATTTTAGACTAGGTCAGAAGTATAACCAGGTGGACAAGGACAGGGACAGCAACGGGCCCCCCAAATCAAGTAATCCTCCTAAAATTTAAAACTGGAGGAAACTGAGAAAAGTTAGAAGTGCATTCCTCATATCCACCAGCACAATAATATAGCAGCGTAACACCTTGGAACTGAGCCTGTCAATGTTCCTAGATAAAAGAAGAGCACCACTCCAGCTAGGATGGAGTCCGTCGCTCCTCAGCAGATCAGGCCTGGCCCTATTTCTGGGAGAGTCCCAAAAAGAATCTACAAACTCTGCCTCCTGCGACGGGCAGAACTCAGTTTTCAGCCAGCGATTGAGTTGCGCAAGTCTGCTGTAGAGCTCGTCACCACCCCTAGTTGGGAGAGGGACAGAGTCAATTACTCGATGCCGACTCATCTTTCTAGCTAGTTTACATGCTGATGCTATGTTCTGCTTCGTAACCTCTGACTGTTTCATCCTATCATCGTTGGTGCCAACGTGAATAACAATATCTCTGTACTCTCTATACTTGCCAGTTCGCTAGACATCGCTAGCACCAACCCCAGATTTGCGGCTATGTCGGTGGCTCTGCCCCCCGGTAAACAGTGTACGATCACCGGCTGATTCTTTAGTCTAATATTGCGGGTAATGGAATCGCTGATGACTAAAGTTTTCAGTTTTTCCAGGCCACCGGTAGAACATGTCTGCCGATCATTCCCCTCCGAAGACGGCTCGGGCCTTGACTCCGACTCCAGTGGGGAAAACCTGATGAAAGTCTCAGTTGGTTTTAGCAACAATTCAGGTTTAACTGGTCGATGGCATTTCTTCCCAGTGACCAAGAGAAAGTTATTGCCCGGCTGCAGGAGCTGTGCCGGGGGGCTAACAAAACTATTGTTTCTTCCTGGTGGCACTGACGCAGTTTTTCTATTTCTACACTAACATAATCCTTGCCTGACATTTGTGTCAGAAGCCGAGCCTCTAACTCTGCTTTCTTTAACTGAAGACGATAGTTTTCCTCCGTGTTTTTGCTACAACAATTACAGTGATTAGGCATTTTAATGATACTTAGCCTTGGGTGTTCAGGGGTGAGTAGTTCCGTTAATTATGTCCAAAAAGAGTCCCAGTGTAGTAAAGTTGGGTATGAGGTCAACAGATAAAAAATATTGCGTTGGTAAAACTCTTAAAATAGAATTTTGACCAATTAGTTTATATAGAGTAAATTCAAAAAAGTTTGGCAGGTAGCCAGGTAGGTAACAGCAGGCAGCGTACAGCACGTCAACAATCCGCAAACTCAAACAATCCCACAATGCAGTGGATGAATACATGGCCCCATCCATCCTCCCCTCAATACGGTGCAGTTGTCCTGTCCCCTTTGCAGAAAAGCATCCCCAAAGAATGATGTTTCCACCTCCATGCTTCACGGTTGGGATGGTGTTCTTGGGGCTGTACTCATCCTTCTTCTTCCTCTAAACACGGCGAGTGGAGTTTAGACCAAACAGCTCTATTTTTGTCTCATTAGACCACATGACCGTCTCCCATTTCTCCTCTGGATCATCCAGATGGTCATTGGCAAACTTCAGATGGGCCTGGACATGCGCTGGCTTGAGCAGGGGGACCTTGCGTGCAGTGCAGGATTTTAATTCATGACGGCGTAGTGTTACTAATGGTTTTCTTTGAGACTGTGGTCCCAGCTCTCTTCAGGTCATTGACCAGGTCCTGCTGTGTAGTTCTGGGCTGATCCCTCACCTTCCTCATGATCATTGATGACCCACGAGGGGCGATCTTGAATGGAGCCCCAGACCGAGGGAGATTGACCGTCATCTTGAACTTCTAATAATTGCGCCAACAATTGTTGCCTTCTCACCTAGCTGCTTGTCTATTGTCCTGTAGCCCATCCCAGCCTTGTGCAGGTCTACAATTGTATCCCTGATGTCCTTACACAGCTCTCTGGTCTTGGCCATTGTGGAGAGGTTGGAGTCTGTTTAATTGAATGTGTGGACAGGTGTCTTTTATACAGGTAACGAGTTCAAACAGGTGCAGTTAATACAGGTAATGAGTGGATAACAGGAGGGCTTCTTAAAGAAAAACTAACAGGTCTGTGAGAGCCGGAATTCATACTGGTTGGTAGGTGATCAAATACTTATGTCATGCAATAAAATGCAAATTAATTATTTAAAAATCAAACAATGTGATTTTCTGGAATTTTGTTTTAGATTCCGTCTCTCACAGTTGAAGTGTACCTATGATAATTACAGACCTCTACATGCTTTGTAAGTTGGAAAACCTGCAAAATCGGCAGTGTATCAAATACTCCCCACTGTAATCTAGCTGGCTCACTCAGGCGCTTTCTGTGAGCAGCGAGGACAGACACACAGACATAAGGCTATTTCAGAGCGACAGCGCTGAGATAAGTGACAGTTGGAGCTAGTCACTAGCAGTGAGAGAAAGAGAGAATAGAGAACGATAATAAAGAGAGAGAATAAAGAAAGAGAATAAAGAAAGAGAAAGACGAATTCCAGTGAATTCCATTAGAACCAGCTTGGAATGCCCAGGCAGCAATGCAAACACTCTTCTTAAAGTTCATGGTCAGCAAAATACTCTAATTGTTGGTGGAAGTGAAAGAAAGGAACGGAAGAGAAAAGAAGAGCAACTACCCACCCACAACACTGCCTGCCTGGCGAGTGAAAAACGATGACAGCATCCCAAATGACATTTTATTTACTATTTAGTGCACTACCCATGAGGTTGTGGTGAAAAAAAGTCTACATTCTAGCAAATAGTGTGTCATTTACGATAGATGAGCAACTCACTAACAATTCTGGTCTCAATGCTGTATATGTGACAATACTGCAGTCAGCAGCCCCCATAAACCAGGAAGAAAGATGTATCTCTATGAAGTAAACACAATTCAAAAGCAACCGTGAAACAAAAATAAATAATTAGTAATAAAAAAGAAAAATGTAATTCCTTTCATGTACTAGACTACTGTTGATGGAAGTAGAGACAAAAATTGTAAAATAATCCAAATAAAATCTGATATTTGTTCATTATAATGACACCTGACCTGAGACTGAATAAAGACAAAGTGAAGTGTATTTATTCTAAATCAAAATACATTTGAAAGCCATATCTCCAGAGAGATTTAGAGCCACATATTTCTTGAATAAATCCATAGAAATTAGCTTGAAATAAATAAATATATGAAGGGAGTATTAATTCCATCTAAACGGCCCTAAGATTTTGTGTGTAGAACAGTCATTATACAACATGAATTACCAGAAGGATGTTTAGAGGATATTACTCAACCCGGGCGGTTAGCCACCCCTCACCTTGGTATTATGTCGTTCTACCTTAATGCATCGTTCTAAATATTCACATGTCTATTCACAACAATCCTGTTCTTGCATTGAACAAAAATACCCTGGTTATTTCAATGACACATTTTTACTCAAACCAGCCGTCACAAATTCCACCCACAGGCTGAATGTTTGACAGCTCTTAGTAAGAATCTGAGCGTGGAGGTAAGCATCCTATAGCCTCATCCGTGCCTCTCACCTGTATTCCAGCGAGAAGCGTGTGAGCTCAGTGCCATTGTATAACCACTTAAACTCCAGGGGCCAGCTGCCCTCCGCCATGCAGGTGAGAACCAGCCTGTTACGCTCCAGGTGAACTTGGGTCTGAACCGGCTCCATCTTAAAGTACGGGGGGACGTCATCTAAGGCAGGGAAGAAAGACAGAGAGAGATAGAGATATCATTCGTACAACTGTGCTTCTGACCTCCAGGTGATTCCAGGTCATTTGGGGTTAAATCAGTGGGCGTGGGAATTCTTTCTAAGCATTGACATGTCTGTTGGCTGGGTAAAATGTTTTGCCTGCAACAGGGCTATATCTCATTTCTGGGCCTCAGCTCCTTCTAAGAAAAACAAAAACATATAGGACTGTGGAAGGAATTATACGTTGTGCAGTAGATACAGGGGTATTTGAAAGTATGTGAATTTTCTATATTTCTGCATGAATATGACCTACAATGTCATCAGTCCTAAAAGTAGATAAAGCAAACCCTATTAAACAAATGAAACAACAACATTATACTTGGTCATTTATTCATCGAGCAAAATGTTTGTGAACCTCTAGGATAAATCTGTTGTTTTGAAGGTGAAGTTTGAGTCAGGTGTTTTCAATCAATGGGATGACAATCAGGTGTGAGTGGGCACCTTGTTTAATGTAAAGAGCCCGGATCTGTCAGTCTGGTCTTCACAACATGTTTGTGGGAGTGTATCACAAACAAAGGGATTTCTGAGGATCTCAGGAAGAGTTGTTGATGCTCATCAGACTGTAAAAGGTTACAAAATCATCTCTAAAGAGTTTAGACTCCACCAACTCACAGTCAGACAGATTGTGCACAAACAGAGGACACTGAATATCATTGTAATACCCTCCCCAGGGCTGGTCTACCAACAATAGTCGCAAGGTCACATAGGAACCCAGGGTAACTTCCAAGTAAATAAAATCCTCTCTCACAAAGGCTAATATGAATGTTCATGAGTCTGCCGTTAGGAGAACAGTGAACAATGGTGTGCATGGCAGGGTTGCAAGGAGAAACCCACTCCTCTCCAATAAGAACATTGCTGCCCGTCTGCAGTTTGCCCAAGGTTACGTGGACAAACCAGAAGGCCATTGGAAAAATGGAGAGCAGTGAACAATAGTGTGCATGGCAGGGTTGCAAGGATAAAGAAAAATGTGTGGACGGATTTGACCGAAATATAACTTTTTGGTTTAAATGAGAAGAGTTATGTTTGGCAAAAGGAAAACACTGCATTCCAGCATAAGATCCTTATTCCACCTATGAAACACGGTGGTGGTAGTATCACGGTGGTGGTAGTATCACGGTGGTGGTAGTATCACGGTGGTGGTAGTATCACGATTCGGGCCTTTTCTGCTGCATCTGTGCCGGGACTGCATGCCATCATTAATGGAACAATGAATTCGGAATAATACCAGTGAATTCTAAAGGAAAATGCCCAAGAGGACACTAAGCACATAAGTTGTTCTACCAAAGAATGGATAAAGAAGAATAACGTTAACGTTTTGGAATGGTCAAGTCCTGACCGTAATTCCATCGAAATGTTGTGGAAGGACCTGAAGCGAGCAGTTCATGTGAGGAAACCCAGAAACATCCCAGAGTTGAAGCTGTTCTGTACGGAGGAATGGGCTGAAATTCCTCCAAGCCGATGATCAACAGCTACTGGAAACATTTAGTTGCAGTTATTGCTGCACAAGGGCGTCACACCAGATACTGAACGCAGGTTCACATACAGATATGTTGGATCATATTCCTTGATGAATAAATGACCAAGTATAATATTGTTGTCTCATTTGTTTAATCGCTTTCTCTTTATCTACTTTTGGATAAAGTAGATATCTACTTTTAAAAGTGGATGATATTTTAGGTCATATTTATGCAGAAATATAGAAAATTCAGAAGGGTTCACAAACCTTTGAGCGCCACTGTATACTGACAATATAAAAGATGTTGCATATTCTGTGTTGCTGATTACAGGACTATCATGCCAGATTTAACATATTCTCAGACTTCACTGGATCTGTTGTCATTTTCATTTTTAACATGGGTCCCGTAATTTTAGTTTCTCTGCTGGTTTGTGTGATGGTCATCTCCCCCGCCTCTCTCCATTCTACCCTCTCCACTGTTTTGGACCTATTGTATTACTCGACACTCACTGCACAACTGGAGCTCAGAACACCCCAGCATTTCCCGCACCCGCGAACCTATCCGCCATATCTGTGGGCTCGACCCATTACCTTTCATTTGGTTTGACAAAGGTGAAATGATTGACTGGGAGTTACTGAGTGAATAGAGGAATAAGAGGCGTGGGGGTGTGTGACTTTGGCACGGTGGTTAGGTAGCACATGTTCAAGGCCCAGGTCTAATAGACTGCTGGAGAGGTTTCTGCTAGGTACCATGCAATGGGGGACCAATTTCACTAGTCAGAGTCTGAAGTCTCCAACAGAGAAATAGCAACACTCTGCAAAGCAAGAAAAAATTATACGAGAGAGAAAAGAGACTGAGCTAAAGAAACACTACAAGCAAGAATGAGAGTGAGAAAAAGAGAGGGAAAGGAAGCGCGGAGCAGCTGCTGTACTCTAAGGTGAGAGAAAGAGAGAGCAGAGCAGAGCACTTTACGGAGAGACGGAGAGCTAGAGAGGAAGAGAAAATGAGAAACAGAATGAAACGGAGAACAAGAGAGAGAGAAGGCTTAGAAAAAACATTTCTCCATGCCGTTCTCCCGGACCAGCCTTAAAGCTGTGTGACAGGATGAGCTACGATCTTGAGAAGGCTTCATTTATCTTCATGGGTACCACCAATACCTTCAAATTATACAGCTACAGCAACACACGCGCGTGCACGGTCACTGATGTGTAAATGTATGCATGCACGCGTGTTTGTGTATGTGTGCGTGCGTGGCTTGGAGTCTGCCTGTGAGATCACTTCGGTCCTGGCCTTTAGTGAGGCATGCCGTCGAAGAGCCAGAGACAAAGTGTTTTCATTTGAGCCGATCAGTAACTCCTGATCACATTTATTGATCGGTCTGAGTTTTAGACCAGAGGCGACAGGGGGACGCGCCTGTGTCTGTGTGCGTGCGTGTGTTCGGAGGGCTGGCTTATTACAATCCGTATTAAGACATGCAACCTCGGACGTCGTCAATGACGACCGGGCCCTACAGCCTGGTTGATTCTCCAATGGGTTGCACCACATTGCTAAGTGGACGTAATCCGCAGATCCTGCTGTAGTGTGTGTGTGTCCGTGTGTGTGTGTGTGTGTCTGTGTGTGTCTGTATGTGTGTCTGTGTGTGTGTGTCTGTGTGTGTATGTGAACAGGTGCGTCTGTCTCTTAACAGGCTTGTATAAGCCTTCACTATGGGTGATTTAAAGGGGATGAGAGAGGAAGTAATAAAACACACAAACTCACACACACACACACACACACACACACACTCACGTACACCACCCGGAAGAACACTAAAGCAACAGTAGCATTAAAGTCATCAGTGAGTGTTTCTATAAAAAGTAACAGACATCTTCCTCTCTCTCAGCACTCTAACACTGACATATCCAATACAGACACACACACACAAAGCACAGACACACACACAACACAGACACACTAGAGCAGCTTCTGACGGTTACGTCCAGTTGCAATGTGGTGCAACCGACCATTAGAAAAGAGAAGAGAGGAGGAGAAAATAGTAGAGAGGCAGGGGAGAGAAGAGAGGAGAGGGAGGGGAGTGAGGAGAGGAGGGTAGAGGAGAGGTGGAAAGACCAGATCCCAGTTGTGACTATTGCCTTAGTATCTACCAGTATGAGAAGCATTGAAATAACTAATACAGAGTCAGTTTCTAACTCAAATGACCACAACAACCTGCCAATAACAATATGGATTCGCTTACTGCAAAAGACACCTGGATCTTCTGCACATTCGGTCAGACGTGTGCCCTTACTGTCAATCTCAGTAAGACATAGAGAATCAAGGACCAAATGCCAAGACCATACATAGAACATACACTCACCTAAAGGATTATTAGGAGCACCATACTAATACTGTGTTTGACCCCCTTTCGCCTTCAGAACTGCCTTAATTCTACGTGGCATTGATTCAACAAGGTGCTGAAAGCATTCTTTAGAAATGTTGGCCCATATTGATAGGATAGCATCTTGCAGTTGATGGAGATTTGTGGGATGCACATCCAGGGCACGAGGCTCCCGTTCCACCACATCCCAAAGATGCTCTATTGGGTTGAGATCTGGTGACTGTGGGGGTCATTTCAGTACAGTGAACTCATTGTCATGTTCAAGAAACCAATTTGAAATGATTCGAGCTTTGTGACATGGTACATTATCCTGCTGGAAGTAGCCATCAGAGGATGGGTACATGGTGGTCATAAAGGGATGGACATGGTCAGAAACAATGCTCAGGTAGGCCGTGGCATTTAAACTATGCCCAATTGGCACTAAGGGGCCTAAAGTGTGCCAAGAAAACATCCCCCACACCATTACACCACCACCACCAGCCTGCACAGTGGTAACAAGGCATGATGGATCCATGTTCTCATTCTGTTTACGCCAAATTTTGACTCTACCATCTGAATGTCTCAACAGAAATCGAGACTCATCAGACCAGGCAACATTCTTCCAGTCTTCAACTGTCCAATTTTGGTGAGCTCGTGCAAATTGTAGCCTCTTTTTCCTATTTGTAGTGGAGATGAGTGGTACCCGGTGGGGTCTTCTGCTGTTGTAGCCCATCTGCCTCAAGGTTGTGCGTGTTGTGGCTTCACAAATGCTTTGCTGCATACCTCGGTTGTAACGAGTGGTTATTTCAGTCAAAGTTGCTCTTCTATCAGCTTGAATCAGTCGGCCCATTCTCCTCTGACCTCTAGCATCAACAAGGCATTTTCGCCCCCACAGGACTGCCGCATACTGGATGTTTTTCCCTTTTCACACCATTCTTTGTAAACCCTAGAAATAGTTGTGCGTGAAAATCCCAGTAACTGAGCAGATTGTGAAATACTCAGACCAGCCCGTCTGGCACCACCAACCATGCCACGCTCAAAATTGCTTAAATCACCTTTCTTTCCCATTCTGACATTCAGTTTGGAGTTCAGGAGATTGTCTTGACCAGGAGCACACCCCTAAATGCATTGAAGCAACTGCCATGTGATTGGTTGATTAGATAATTGCATTAATGAGAAATTGAACAGGTGTTCCTAATAATCCTTTAGGTGAGTGTATATATATATATGTTGGATTGTTTGGTTATGTAGGTTCACTTGATATTCTACCTAAACAATGTTGCCCAACAGCCAACTAAGAATTACACCCGCCTCTGCTTAAACATCAACACCACAAGTCACTTCATCAAGGCTTTGAATTAACTGAGAGACAAGGCCAGAAATGTGCGTTAACCTTGTCGAAAAATAACATAAAACGTAACATCCCAATTAGAATCTGTCTTAAAATGTTCAGACCAGTCATAGAACTCACTAAGTACAGTATATTCAGTAAGGTGTGGGGTCCAATTACCAAGGCATACTTCACAAAATGGGACGAAAACCCAATTGGGGTTCTACTGTACATGCAGAGCAAAATTAGAACTACATTTCACACACAACTAAAGGAAATGGATTTTCAAATCTTCTATAACAAAGCCCTCATTAAGCAGAGAAGAACTTAGACCAAAGCCTCCTAAGCCAGCACATTTTAGAGATCAGTTCACAAACACAAACAGACCCTTTAGAGCCCCTGGAGAACAACTGGAAAGAATCAACCCAAAAATAGATGCTTCTAGAATACCCGATCACCTGACTGACTTGCATTTATTAGGAAAGCCTTGACTGTGTATGTACAGACTCTGATCATGGCCTTGCTATCGAGCGGCCATCATAATCATATCTGGCTCTCCAGCGAAAAGATAGGCAATTTTGCACACTGTCCAAAAACGACGTGGAAACTGAGCAGCACTTTCTAACCTCTTACTAAATGTATGACCACACTAGAGACACATATTCTCTTCAGGTTAAACAGACCCATGACTATTAAACAAATCAATCGTTTCCTAAAATGGCCAACCCCATGCGCAATAACCACCAGCAAGATTTGTAACAGTTGCCACGACAAAAGAAAATGGCGACCAGCGAAAATGGCACAGAGTGGAAGGGAGTACAGACAGCTTCCACAGGTCAACACATAGAGCTCCATATACACCCAGGTTGAAAGGGCCTCCCTCATTGTCATTTTTAGCGGTTCTGCGGGTATTGTTGGACATTACCTATATTATTAATATTATCTTGCCAGAAGAGGACAGAATAATTACCACTGCAAACAACTTGAATTGATGCTATTACCCAATGCTTTGTCCAGGCCGCTGACATGGGAGGAATATAAACTCACCAGCGGTGTCATTTACCTGGTAACTGACACAGCGCTCTCTCTGTCAAACAAGTGCTGTTGCTTTTGATGCTAGAACTGTTTCCACGGTTCATAAGCTTTCCCACGGCACTAATGCAGAGCAGTACAGGTAATGGCTGACAGGTCGACATGCACCCAAGTCCCTGTGCCCTCAGGACATCCCCGGATGTGTCTCTCCAGCCTGCCCCCTGCTGGTACAGAAGTGTCTGTGCAGCTTGTAGCCAGAAAGCTGACGCTTTGGTCAGAACATCCACGAGGTCCATGATTATGACATTTCATTTGGCGATTAATTGTCACACAGATAATTGTGATTAACAATTGAAGTGTCTATATTGTACATGTTATGCCACTATTATGGTGTAAACCTAATAACATTTTACAAGTACACGTGGTGGAGCCGATGATGATTCTTCAGATTTGTGGTATTCCTGTTTTTGATCGCCACCTTCACCACTAAATCAATGTTGTTAACAATTGCACTTCACAAAATATAACCCAAAAGCAATGACAAATACATTTTCCTGCACATGGGGACCTTTCACCTCTTGTTCTTCTGCAAATATTTTATAGTCTTGTTATTTGAAGTAGCTAATTCTTTACCTATTACTTTGGCCTTCCGAACGATGCAAAATGTGATTTAACGTTCAGTTGATTGATTCATTTAAAAAAGTACAGACAATTCATTTTATTTTCAAACGTTGATAGGCCTATACAATGGGATTATTTCTATCTGATTAGAAAATATGGATGGAAATGACAAAATTAGACTTAAAATATCAGTACAAAATATTTTACACACGTTTCAGAGTTTTTTCTTTTTTGCAGATCTTTTAGAAGATTTTTTGCAGAGTTGATGCCACAAAGAGTCGACTGAAACACATTTGTCTATTAAATCATGTTTCAAAGTTACATAACGTTGCATTGAAAAATCATTCTAAACTGAGTTTAAACATAATGCTATTAAGAAGCAAATGTGTTTCAGTAAATGATCTGCGCCAGTAACTTTCCGCAGATCTGTCAAATGATCTTCTGCGCCCCTGGGCAAGATATCCTAACTGAAGGAAACTGACATAATTCGGTATTTGTTGATCACAGTGGCATAAAAATCCCTTATTTCGTTTGGAAACATGATTATGGAATCAAAATATTGCGTAAAAAGATTGTTGTCCTAAAAATAATTGCGATCTGGCTCAAATAATCGCGATTAGGCAATTATGTAATAATTTCATAATATTTGATAATTGCGCCAGACCTACCCTGTCAATCTCCCAGTTGACCTCAGTTTACTGCACGGTCAAAACCAACGGCATCCTTCCTGTTCAGACCACACTGGCCTCATCTAGAACTGACAACCATTCCAGCCTCCCCCTTTAAACCTGAAGCAGTGGTGCTGACCCAAAAGAGACGATAGCGAGGGACTAAAATCACCTCCCTTTGATAGACAGAATACTAGAATCACCTCCCTATGATAGACAGAGTACTAGAATCACCTCCCTATGATAGACAGAATACTAAAATCACTTCCCTATGATAGAAAGAATACTAGAATCACCTCCCTATGGTAGACAAAATACTAGAATCACCTCCCTATGATAGACAGAGTACTAGAATCACCTCCCTATGATAGACAGAATACTAGAATCACCTCCCTATGATAGACAGAATTATAGAATCACCTCCCTATGATAGACAGAATAATAAAATCACTTCTCTACGATAGACAGAATAATAGAATCACCTCCCTATGATAGACAGAGTAATAGTATCACCTCCCTATGACAGACAGAATAATAGAATCACCTCCCTATGATAGACAGAATAATAGAATAACTTCCCTATGATAGACAGAATAATAGAATCACCTCCCTATGATAGACAGAATTATAGAATCACCTCCCTATGATAGACAGAATAATAGAATCACCTCCCTATGATAGACAGAATAATAGATTCACCTCCCTATGATAAACAGAATATTAGTATCACCTCCCTATGACAGACAGAATAATAGAATAACTTCCCTATGATAGACAGAATAATAGAATCACCTCCCTATGATAGACAGAATTATAGAATCACCTCCCTATGATAGACAGAATAATAGAATCACCTCCCTATGATAGACAGAATAATAGATTCACCTCCCTATGATAAACAGAATACTAGTATCACCTCCCTATGACAGACAGAATACTAGAATCACCTCCCTATGATAAACAGAATACTAGTATCACCTCCCTATGACAGACAGAATACTCGAATCACCTCCCTATGATAAACAGAATAATAGAATCACCTCCCTATGACAGACAGAATACTATAAGGAGAAAGAGCAGGGGAACAGAGAGGAGTCTGTTCCATATGACCCTTTGACCCTTAAGTCCATAGGTCAGGTAAATGGGTCCCGGCCATAGGCCCCTGCTGGGAGAAGACAGTCTCCCTCTATCCTGAAACACCGATGCCACAGTGCTCTGTGTATTCTAATGAGTTCTCCTCCGGGAGACCCTCTCCTCACATTCTTCTTCTGGGGCTTTGATGTACATTCGGGTGGTAGGGTCAAACAAAGTTAATATCCTATGGAGAAATGTGTGTGTGTCAGAGAGAGAGAGAGAGAGAGAGAGAGAGAGAGAGAGAGAGAAAGAGAGAAAGAGAGAGAGAGAGAGAGAGAGAGAGAGAGAGAGAATGTATGTTGAAGTCTGAAGGAAAGGAGTGAGACACATTCAGGTCAGGGTTTTTCCTCTGTATTCAATCTTAATGAGGTGGAACTCAGCTGCCAATCAGACCTGCTGCTGAGATACAGGTTTACACCCAATGGCCAACCAGGGGTTCCCCTTACAGAACTGACAGCAGTTAAAGAGCAGTTGAACCACATTGTATTGCAATTATCACATTCGAAATTCAAATTCACAGTTAGTGGAAGCTTTACTGCAGTTTCAAAAGAGCAATCGTTTTTTTTTTAAAGGTTGTAAAGTGCATTGAAAGGTGTGAGAGACAGAGTGTGAGAGAGGGAGCGAGAGGGAGAGAGAGGGGGTAGTATTTTACAGTAGAGCTCAGCTAAACCGCTCTGAGCTATTTTCTATTTTCTTAAGCCCTGCTCCAGCTAATTAAGATTCCTGTATTTTCTTGGGAAAAAAAGAACGCTTAAATAACAAACAGTGAGGGATGAAGTTGAATAAAGAAGTGAATCCTCCACAGATCTCCAGCACAGTAGGGGGCAGCAGGGCTATGTGTTTGTTATCCTGGATACAACTCATTATGAAATAACCTATGTCACAGCAAGGAGAAAATCATTTCAGGAGCAGTTAAGAACATTTTATTTCCCACACAGAAAAACACACACACTTGACCCAAATGGCAATATTCAGACTTGAGTCATTGTGTTGCCAAATTATGTCTTATATAAGCAAAAAATATATCAGTCAAAATTACTAATGTGGACCTTATAAAAAAAAGGCTTTGCAAATAAATCTAAAGTAATACATAGGGCATTCAAGATTCAAAATGGATTATTTTAATATATAACAAAAGCATACTCTGTTCAAAAAATAACATTTACAGGTAGATAATGTCTGTTTGCTCATGGCTGATCTACTCCCTACGCCCAAAAAAGCATATAAGGGCTCAGGTTCTACAACATCCATAAACGATCCTGACCGCCGTCATGCTGTTGTATCTGACATACAAACCAATCGCAAAGAAGGTTCTGATTCCTTTCCATACGAGTGTGTGTCAGAATGTGCTTTAATGTCCCCGGGTTGGACAGGGTCTGTCTGGATCTGGTACCGCAGGATGTCAGGGTGGTGTGGGTAGGGGTCACATGGGGAAGGAAAGATGGCAGCGGGCTCCATAAAGGAGGAGGGATGGAGAGGAAAAAGGTAAATGAATGAAAGGATGGATAGAGGGATTGGTATATAGAGAGAAGTAGCAGAGCGACTGCAAAAAGTGTTTGAGAAAGACAAGGAGAGAGAGAAGTGTCGCAGGGGCACATTGGTGGAATCTGCTCCAGATGGAGAGCCTGGGGGAGGTCCTTCTGGACCGGAGATTCCCACCTCTCCCGGTCTCCTGGCATTTCACATTTCCATTTTAGTCATTTAGCTGACACTCTTATCGAAAAACACACCGGCCTGCCAGAACCAGGACCAGGCTAGAACTAGACCGAGGGGACGGGGAGGCGACCGGCTGGAACCCCACCAAGATTTTTCATATCCACGCTGATGGAGAAGCTCCTCCCTGATCTGCCAATCCGATCCCCAAACACTCCCCTGCCAGCTAGGACTGACTGGATTTCAGGCTGGGTCCCGAGCCGAGGATAAAAGCATATTATTATTACCTGACAGCTGAAGTGGAATGGTGAGTGGCGACCATCCAACCTCCCCCAACCCCACGCCTCACAACCATCGGTACTGGCCCACGCTGCGTTCACTCACTGTTAATGGCTCTGTGACAAAAGGACACCTGAACAGAAACACTAACACACAGACGTGTTAGTTTCTCTATCCTTGTGGGTACTAGAAAAACCAGAAATCTGTGTTCCCCAAAACCAAAATCTAATCCTAACCCTTAGCTTAACTTGAACCTAACCCTGATCTTAACCTCAATAACCGAACCATGCCTAAACCTAACCCTAACGTGTAAAGCCTAAACCTTTAGCTAACTTCACGGTATCCCAAAATAGAAAATAAGCTAAACCTAACTCCTTATGTCTTGAATAGACTTTTCCTTGTGGAGACCTGCAAAAAAACGTTGTGGGGACCAATTTGTCAGTTCTTGCTATCACTTTGTGGGAACTTCTGGATCCCACGTTAGACATGAAAATTCACACTCAGTGTTTGGTTATTGAGCAACTAACTGAACCAACAGTTCGATTTTGTTTTTTTATCACTATGAAGAGCTGACATACTAAAATGTAAAGCATTATTAACTATACAGCCTCCTGGTACTAGCCTTGCAAAGTAGGTAAGGGGAACAGAAAGACAACATTACATGGTAGTCTGACTTGTGATTGTCTCCACAAGCAGAGACGAGACGATGACTGACTTTAATGAAATAATAAAGCCATCAAATAAAAACAAGTATTAAACTCGGAATGGCTTTATTAGTGGTAAAGTGTAAAGTGAATCAATTATGGTTAAGTGACAGATGCTGATATAACGGTAAAACCAACCCCACAAATAATTTACTGTAATTATTTCAATAATGAAAAATAATGTTTACCGGAACTGAACCATAACTGCAAAAACAGCACAGGCAAGGCCAGGAGGGTGCACGTGCAAACACACACACACACACACACTCACACACAGCGCCAGACTGCAGGCTCCATAAAACACAAACCTCATTGTGTTTCCCAATGCACCAGGCTGGCATGCAATCACAAGGAAAGTACTCCGCTGCTCCGCAGCTTCCGCTGAGCATTTGTCATGTGTTTTATTTCTCCCGGCGCCTTTTTTCTTTTCTTCACCTCCCTCCCCAGCGTCACCGGCCGCGTCCCGACCGAGCCGATCGACGTATGCGCTCCGCCTAATCCGTTCGGCTGGCAGCGCCTGGTTCGGTTCTTCGTGTGAAAACCATAAAACCGGCAAGTCTGCTCAGCCAGAGATGTTTCTGAACAATGCCCGGGCCTGAGGTGGTGTCAGAACGGGAGTGGTGGGGAGAGGCCTGATGGAAGGGCCCAACAATGGCACCCCTGCGTCCGTCTCAAAGATGCACGGCGAGAGCCAGGAAAAGCACAGGCCGCTGTAAACCAGAGCAATCAACTTTTAAAAACACCCCAAATACATATTACTCTGGTAGTGCTGTATTGTCCCCCGCTCTCCCCCGTCTCCTTCCCTCCGCACAGCCTCCAACTGAATACCTTTCCTCCCTTCCTCCCTTCCTCTGCCCTTTCCCTCGCCATGCCTTGGCGGCAGCGCCGCAGCGTTCTGGAGTGTCACCCGGGGAGATTTACGGCCCGGCTAATGGCTCTTTAACATGCATGGTGGGTCATGGCTAGCTCTTCATAAAGGGGTTATGAACCAGTCATGGACCTGACCTTGGCCCGGTAATGGGGGGGGGGTGAATGAAGGGACGGCGGTAGTAAAAGCTTTTCTCCGAGACGGTCGCGTTCACCTCTCCACCTCTCTCTCTACACTCGGTTCGTTCAGGTGTGCGCGTGTGTTGCCATCGCAAGCTCTCGCACGCACACACCAAACACACACGCACACACACACTCCCGCTGAAGGTCATCCTGATCTGTCACTCTGTCACTGCGCCGCTGTCGCCGTGACAACAGGCACCCTGCCGATTTACACTCCATCAACCAGCGGGGGAGACGTGAGCAAGCGGGCAGGAGGGAGGATGGGGGAGAAGGGAGAGAAGACAGGAATACTGGACTGTGAGGCAGACGACGGAGTGGGGGAGACGAGAGGAGGGGAGGAGTGTCCGCTGTCAAGCTGCGAGGGAAAGGACCCCGTCATAACCCGGGACCAACAACAAGGCCAGGAAATGAGAGGCGGTAGGGGTGCTTGGCTCTGCAGCCAGGTGTTTGAATCCTGGTCAAGGCATACCTACCATGCTAGTGGCCTCACATGGGGTGTTGCAAATTAGCCCTGCACCGCCTGGGGTTGGACTGGAGTGGCCTGTCCTCATCGTCCACTCCGGCCAGTCCTTGTGGTAGGATGTAGCGTGGGAGTTCTGTCACGGCTGTTAGTCTGGGATTGCATCCCGTGTTTGTGGGAATGGCAGAGTATTTCCTAGTTGAGCTAGCAGATCGATATGAAGCTGAAGGAGGGACACACGTCTACATCTTGAACTCTCTGGAGCGTGTCAGGAGTTGCCATGACAAGGAAAGGCGATAAATGCGAATTGAGCATCACAAAATAAAGGCGTTTGAAAATGATGACTTAATGCATTTTATTACAACAACGATAGCAAGGGTAAAGCTTCCCCCAGATTCCAAAAGCTACCCTCCACCATCTCCCCCTCTGTACTCATTGAAAGTGATGGTCCCATGTCCCAGGGTCTGCAGAATCTCACGACAGGGCTAGAAATCTAAATCCCCTTTACATGAATGAATGGCCTTTAAATCATGTAACAGTGGCCTGAATGGGACACGGAGAAGCTCAATTTAAAGTTATCTGTCTGTTGCTACACTAGCCTAGCTGCTTTGATGGGCTACGGAAGAGGTTGAATGGTTTCGCTGTTGACGCAGTAAAGCTTAGGTGCTTTGATGGGCTCTGTGCTTTGATGGGCTACGTTCTTTGATGGGCCACGGAAAACATTGAATGGTAACCGCGTTGGTGATCATCATGGACTTCAATGCTTTATAAAAGTATATAGATCAAGGTTTCTACATTACATTTTTTTAAAGAGATAGCTGGTTGTATGGTTAAAACTGACCTGGATGAGTTAAGCTAAGACCCAAATCTCAAAAGAGCGCCGCTGTAAGCGTCACGGTGAAGAACCGTTAAAAGATTCTGTACGGACCAGGAGAAATGCATAGAGCCAAATGGAATTAAAAGTTTATCCAGTCTAATAAAGTCTGTTTCTTTTTTTTAATTCTTTTTTTAATGATTGTTAGTCTTTGATGTTGTTGAATCCTTCCTCAGGTTATATTGGTGATGAAACGCTTTAGCATCACAGCTCATGCGTACACACACGCACCCACACGCGGTTGGGTTTGTCAGAGATTAGGTTGCCACGAGGTTAATTGGTGTGTAATTGCAGTGATTAATTGTAGTGTAATGCAGCACGTCATCGTTGTTGTGACCTCCCCGCCCCCCCCCCCCGGAGATACGGACAGCGGATGACGCAACTCCAACAAAATTAGAGACTGCATCTAACCGACTCATGTGTGTGCATGTCACGGCGTGTGTGTGTGTGTGTGTGGGTGTACATTTGTGTGTCCTTCGAGCCAACAAATGGGAGATTTAATTAGGAGTGAGGAGACAGACACACAAACACACACACTCCAGATTTGATTGGGAGCGTGCTAGGGAGACTGAATAGAATTGTGGGGGCCAGGCAAGTCAGCCACACTGAATTATCAGGCAGGCAGTCAATAACACACTCCACAGCGCAACACACTATAGCTTCTGTTTGGGAGTCAGGGAAACTATAAAAATACTATAGCTTCCTGTTTGAGAGTAATTCGGAATACAAAAACACTATAGCTTCCTGTTTGGCATAAATTGACATCACCAAACACTATAACTTCCTGTGTTTGGGATTCATTTACACTACCAAAAATCACTATAGCTTCTTGTTTGAGATTTATTGACAGTGTAGTGTCCAGTTTGGGAGTAATTGAAACTACAAACCACTATAGCTTCCTGTTTAGGAGAAACTGAAACTACAAACCACTATAGCTTGCTGTTTAGGAGAAACTGAATCTACAAACCACTATAGCTTCCTGTTTAGGAGAAACTGAAACTACAAACCACTATAGCTTCCTGTTTAGGAGAAACTGAAACTACAAACCACTATAGCTTCCTGTTTAGGAAAAACTGAAACTACAAACCACTATAGCTTCCTGTTTAGGAGAAACTGAAACTACAAACCACTATAGCTTCCTGTTTAGGAGAAACTGAAACTACAAACCACTATAGCTTCCTGTTTAGGAGAAACTGAAACTACAAACCACTATAGCTTCCTGTTTAGGAGAAACTGAAACTACAAACCACTATAGCTTCCTGTTTAGGAGAAACTGAAACTACAAACCACTATAGCTTCCTGTTTAGGAGAAACTGAAACTACAAACCACTATAGCTTCCTGTTTAGGAAAAACTGAAACTACAAACCACTATAGCTTCCTGTTTAGGAGAAACTGAAACTACAAACCACTATAGCTTCCTGTTTAGGAGAAACTGAAACTACAAACCACTATAGCTTCCTGTTTAGGAGAAACTGAAACTACAAACCACTATAGCTTCCTGTTTAGGAGAAACTGAAACTACAAACCACTATAGCTTCCTGTTTAGGAGAAACTGAAACTACAAACCACTATAGCTTCCTGTTTAGGAGAAATTGCGAGTCTCCCCAAAAAACACTGCATTTTGCCCTGCTTAGATATTAGCAGGTTTGGTTTACACTGGCTAAAGAGCATATTCATGCTTGCTTGTTGCTCAAGGCACGTTGATGTAAATGTTTTTACCCGAGGCAAACTGCATGGACAAAGAACGATGTTGAGTCATCTACAGATATTGAATATCTACAGATATAGAAAATGTTTCTGGCATCATTGAATATCAACAAAACATTCCTGTTAAATGATCCCACAAAATGAAAAGTAATGTAATAACTTGGAAAGCTTAAAGTTTTATGCCATCCTGATCTACCCTGTATTCCTGTATTTATCGGTATGCAGCACTAGCTAGCTACTTTCCCATTATTGTCAAACAAATTTGAACTGAATCTAGATTGATTTTTTTCAAACATAATTGCTGTCATCTGATTAAGCATGTGATGCAATGCTCTCCCTTAATGCACACAATCCTGCCTTAGGTAGAATAAATGCATACATTTTCTGTCTCTCTCAAATATGGAGGAAGTGTGGCAGCTTTTCAAAGATATACTGTACACACGCACGCACACACAGAGGAATGGGACAATGGTGTCATCTGGTTTTGATAGATACCTCACCATCCCTACATCTCACTCTGTCAGTTATGTTGGAGTATGACTATAAAAGTTTTGTGAATACCTATTGGGTTTCTGTTATTTCTAACATGGAAATATACACGGATGAGCCAGAGCATTATGACCCTTCACAGGTGAAGCGAATACCGTTGATCTCCTAACAAGGGCCCGTGTCAAGGTCTGGGTACATACGAAGTGAACAATCAGTTCTCCTAGTCAACGTGTTGGATGCAGGAAAACGGGCCGGAGTAAAGACCTGAGCCACTTTGACAAGGGACAAATTGTTATGGCCAGACGACTGGGTCAGAGCATCTCTGAAACAACAAGGCTTGTGGGTTGCTCCCGGTCAGCAGGGGTGAGTACCTACCGACAGTGGTCTGAGGAGGGAGAAGCAACACAGCGGCGAGAGGGTGTTGGGCACTCAAGGCACATTGATTCGCAAAGGGCAGGAAGGTTATCCACTCTGGTCCGGAGCGGCAGAAGGTCTACTGTGACACAAGTCCGAAGATTTGAATGATGGTTACAGGAGGAATGTGTCACAACACACAGGGCATCTCACCCTGCTGTGTATGGGGCTGCGTAACCAGAAGTGATGGCACCAGAATGCACTGTGGGAAGACGACAAGCCGGTGGAGGGAATGTGATGCTCTGGGGAGTGTGCCGCTGGGAAACCCTGGGTCCGGGCATTCATGGGGACGTCAATTCAACACCTACCTAAACATCCTTGCATACCAGGTACACTCCTTCATGACCATGCTATTCCCTGATGGCAGTGGCCTTTATCAGCAGGATAATGCGCCTTGCCACACTGCACACATTGTTCAGGAATGGTTTGAGGAACATGATGAAGAGTTCATGGTGTTGACCTGGCCTCCAAATTCCCCAGATCTCAATCCGATTGAGCATCTGTGGGAAATGCTGGACCAACAAGTCCAAACCAGAGCGGCTCCACCTCACAACCTCCAGGACTTAAATGATCTGCTGCTAATGTCTTGGTGCCAGATTCCATAGGACACCTTCAGAGGTCTAGTGGAGTCCAGGCCTCAGTGGGTTGGGGCTGGTTTGGATGCACATGGAGGACCAACAGAATATGAGGTAGGTGGTCATAATGTTTTGAATCATCAGTGTATGTGTGTCTAGGATTACCCATATTAACCATACCTTCAAATACCTTCAAATGATGCATGTCTGGAGTGAACAATTTACTTATTAGTACATTCAGATTAACTTAGTATGTGTTTATAATTGGTAACGATTTACCATTAACAGACGCTGATATTATCAACTATATTTTCAGATCAGATTGTTCACATAGTTCTTTTTTTATGCCTCCTATTAAGGAGTCATTGACACTATAAAACAACTGCAGCTTCCTGTTTGGGAGTAATAAACACACAAACACACACACTCCAGATTTGATTGGGAGTGTGCTAGGGAGACTGCATAGAATTGTGGAGGCCAGGAAAGTCAGCCACCCTGAATTATCCATCAGGCAGTCAATAACACACTCAACAGTGCAACACACTATACAGTAGCTTCCTGTTTGGGGGTCATTGAAATGATAAAAACAATATAGCTTCCTGTATGGGATTCAATGAAACTATAAAAACACTATAGCTTCTTGTTTAGGAGTAATTCAGAAAACAGAAATCACTACAGCTTCCTGTTTGGGAGTAATTCAAACTACAAAAACACTAACTTCTGGTTTGGGAATAATTTAGACAACAAAAACATTATAGCTTCCTGTTTGGGATCCATTACCACTTCAGAAAACTCTAAAGACTCCTATTTGAGAGTAATTGAGACTACAAAAAACCCTATAGCTTCCTGTTTGGGAGTCACTGACACTACAAACACTTAAAAGAGACAGGCTTCTTTTTGGAATTCTACTCAGCACATGTGTGTGCTTCAGTGTCGCTCTCCATCTCCCTCTCGGTCTCTCTCACTTTCTCCATCTCTCTGTCATTCTGTCTCTCTTCTTCCATTTCTCTAGCCGCGCTTGCTTTCAGCGTGTTTCCCAGTCCTCTCTCCCAGTCTTTCTTTTCACACCTTACTTGTCTCTATACCCGTCTTTCTCTCTATTTCTCCTCTCTCTGGCTTGTTCTGTCTGCCTCTGACATTCTCTCCTTGTCCTGCTGTCTGCCTTCCTTTCTCTATGTGTCGTCCCTGTCTCCTTTCCTTCCAGTGCCCGTTTGTATGGCTGTCCCGTCTCGCTCTCTGGCACTTCTTTCCCAATGCCGCTTGATCTTGATCTCTCCCCTTCTCCGTCCGTCTGTCTCTTTGTCTTTCTGTCTGTCTGTCCGCCACCCTCTCTCCTTGACCTCCATTATCCCGTCCTTCTCTCTCCCTGTTTCCCTCAACCCACCTCTCTCTCTTCTCTCTCTTCTTTTTTAATTCACATACACGCTGTCATTTACTGCTCGTATTCCCCCTCCCTCCCTCCCTCCCTCCCTCCCTCCCTCCCTCCCTCCCTCCCTCCCTCCCTCCCTCCCTCCCTCCCTCCCTCCCTCCCTCCCTCCCTCCCTCCCTCTGACTCTCTATCTCCAGACTGGTGTCAGGGGATATTTAGTTCTACCTAGGGACACGCTGTGCGATATCCAGGATCTTAATTAGCCAGCGCGGGGTAGGAAGGTGCGTAGCTCGGGGCTCGGAAGGGACCGGAGAACGAGCCCGCCCCGCCGACTTCAAGCCCGCCAATCAATCAGCGCGTCCACTGCACTCGTCTGCTATGCCGTCGTCCGCAAGGGACGGCAAACTACCTGTCCAGGCCTCGTCCACTGTTTAGTATGTTGAGCGTCAGGGTCAATACAATATTAGCCTCCCACACGTTCCGCACACACACGCGGTCTCTGCCCCCCGTGTCTAGTGTGAATACCTACATACAGAGGCCCTGTCCGGTATTCAGTATGCGGCGCGGCGGCGAACAAACGGAGATGCGTGTTGTGGACTTCAGGGGCTTCAGGTTTAACATTCAGAGAGGTCTAGGGTTGCGAGATCAAAACGGTGTTCGCCAATAAAGTTAGGCGCAGGAACATCAGAGAGGGAAAGAGATAAAAACGCCAGGGAGAGAGAGGGAGATATAAAAAGATACAAAGTTCAGGAGGGAGAGAGAGAGAGAGGGGGCGGTAGATAAAAGTGGGAGAGAGAGAGAGAGGGGGAGAGAGGGCTAGGAACAGGGAGGGAGATAAAGAAGGAGAGGGACGGAAGGGGACATCATGGCCTTATCTCAGCTCTGTCAGACCTGAGTGGAAGACAGACACGCCAGTGGATGGACAGAGACAAAGACAGGGTTTCTCCACGCCGAATTTATATCTGGTAAAACCTCATTTGAATAGTCCAGATGGACTCCCCGAATAAAGTGCTCTCTATATCTATATATCACACATTCCCTCCTCCCTCACCCCCCTTTACACAGGGGAAATAGTGGGAACAAGGGAGTGGGAGGACAAGGCGAATGGAGGGACAGAGCTAAGAGGGAGAGAAAACAAGAGGGATTAAGATGTAAAAAAGAGCCAATACGGCGCAAATCACAAATGGCACCAACCGACAGCAGACCAAGTAAAACAACAGTGACTAAAACAAACCAAAACAGCTAACTGAAAGAAGAAGGAAAAAAAAAAAATGTCCCCGGAAAAACCAAAACGAAGCATTAGGAAGAGGCGACGGGAGGAAGATTTGCGTGAAAGAGGAGGTGGGCATCACTTTCCCGGGGCCCGAGAAGAGGCGAGCGGAGCCGAGGGAGGCGGCAGGCAGGATACAGACACGTTTAAAAAGTAGGGCAGAGACTAATGGAGTGAAAATAAGCAACAAACTAAGGCGTGCCGCGGCGTAGCCATGAATTCCTCAGGGCTGTAGGTTATTAGTGTTAATTCTGTGCCTTGTGCCATCTGCCACAGATTGTTTACACTGGCACACAGTAATGAGAGCCTAATTAATCCACAGACAGCGCGGGTGTTTGTGTGTTTACGTGTGCGTGCGCGCGCGCGAGGCGGCCCGTGTTGTCACAAACGCATATTGAGACGTGGATCTGATGAGCGGCAGGCTGACTGGACGACGTTCCTCGGGCCCCCTGTGTCTGCGGGAGGAAATGTCATCTCCTGCCTGGCTGATTGTGGAACGCCGGCGACAGGCAGCGCAAAGGCCGTGTTGAATCCAACCGCTGTCCGGTTCCCTTTGAAGTGTTTGGTGTTGTCGTATTGGTTGACGCCGTCGGGTCTCGTGCCCTGATCAAACAGGAGTGTTTCGGTCCAGAACGGCCCCGCGTTCTTTGCCCAGGTGGAGGGGTGATGTACTATGCAGGGGACAGGGTGTCATTCTGGACGTCGACGTTAACGCTTAGCTTAACAGATCAGCGGATCAAGCCACACTAAATCATCTCTCCAGCCAGAAACGTCACAACCACAAGTTCTTCAGTTCTTTTTTTCTCCACAGTGAGCCCGGATCTGACGCCCTGTCTCTATATAACGCTATCAAGGCTGAAAATGTCATGTCCCCTCTCTCTTGCAGCCCGTCCATCTAAATCCCTGCATTCTGGAGATAGCGCAAGGCCACTAGCTAATAGTTTCTCCAGCCGTGGAAAGTATATAGGCCGGCCGGCGGGCTATTTGGCCGGGAGCATTGTGTCGGGAGACTGGCCGCCGTATGCCTGCCGTTGTAATGCATGCTGGGGAATTCGACCGCACGCTTGGCTGGTAACTGTGATCTCTGTCGGAGTGGCAGAGTGCAGACTAGTGTGGGGCTAAAGCACGCAAGGCGCGTTAAGCACATCATTTAAATCCCAAATACATGGACCTTATTCACAGCGGATTTGAACACAGTGGAGGTTCTCGACGTCCAGGTGCTTAAGAGTACAAAAAGTGCTTTCACCACTAAGCCGGACGGTCCAGAAAGGCCCGAGATGGACCGGTACCTTCCGAAGGCTGCCTTTGCTCTGGTCTCTGGCCTGCATCCTGGAGGCCTCATCCGGTTTGGTCATGCAGGTGGCTGATACTGCCAGATATTGGGACAGCCAGTTGCCTTTTGAGGAGCTTGTCTGAAGATGCATGTCCCTGTGTAACAGATGAATGGGCAAACCCACGTCCGGAGATGGTCCCCTGCCTCCGCCCTCCATCAACGTCCCCAACAAACCACCAG
Organism: Esox lucius; assembly: GCF_011004845.1. Taxonomy (NCBI): domain Eukaryota; kingdom Metazoa; phylum Chordata; class Actinopteri; order Esociformes; family Esocidae; genus Esox; species Esox lucius. Next base: position 15,370,177 of record NC_047579.1, read on the forward strand.
GTCGACAACTGCGTCCGGCAGAGCCCACGTGTAAACATCAGCCGTTTAAAACTTGGGCAGTGGACCGTTACCTTTGACTCGGCGGGTGAGATGCGGAACGGATCGTCAACGACACACACACACACCAGGCAGCCCAAAATCCTCTCCAATCCTCTGACGGAGATTAAATATGTCATTTGACTCTCTGGTGAGAAATACCTCAGCAAAGCAGATGGTTATTAATATCTATGGATGTGGGGCATTAGATGTGTATTAAAGCACATTACTTACTGTGCTGGAGTGCTTCTAATCAAGTACTATTTAAATGCTTTGGGCTGTTTTAAAAGCACCCAGCTAGGCAGGCAAGCACTGCACGCACACACACACACACACACACACAGACGTGGAACACACACACACACCCATGGAACACATGGACACGGTACCTCACACACACACACACACACACACACACAGACGTGGAACACACACCCATGGAACACATGGACACGGTACCTCACCCACACACACACACACACACACACACACACCAATTGACGCACACTCTCTCTCTCTTACGCCCTTTATCTCTCCCACCATCTCCTCAGTATCATGCCATTGTAGCTGATGCAAATATATTTACACCGCCATTCGTAATGATGAAGATTACCAAGGGATTACAATGATCATGTTGCAAATGAATAATAAACAGCTAGCTGGGATTTACTGATGGTTTAGATGCAAAACGTCCTGAGGTTTAAAATGAACCAATAGTGCACTGATCTGACCAGGGACCATGGAGCGGATCTGACCAGAGTCATAGAGCTGCTCTGAGCAGAAACATAGAGCTGCTCTGAGCAGAAACATAGAGCTGCTCTGACCAGGGACCATAGTGCTGATCTGACCAGGGACCATAGAGCTGATCTGACCAGGGACCATAGTGCTGATCTGACCAGGGACCATAGAGCTGCACTAACCAGAAACATAAAGCTGCACTGACCCAGGAACATAGAGCTAATCTGACTAGGAGCCATAAAGCTGCTCTGATCAGAGACCATAAAGCTGCTCTGACCAGGGACCATAGAGCTGCTCTGACCAGGGACCATAGAGCTGCTCTGACCAGAAACATGGAGCTGCTCTTACCAGGGACCATAGAGCTGCTCTGACCAGGGACCATAGAGTTGATCTGACCAGGGCCAATGGAGTTGATCTGACCAGGGACCATAGAGTTGATCTGACCAGGGACCATAGAGTTGATCTGACCAGGGACCATAGAGTTGATCTGACCAGGGACCATAGAGTTGATCTGACCAGGGACCATAGAGTTGATCTGACCAGGGACCATAGAGCTGCTCTAACCATGGATAGTATGGAGGAATAGGACACCATTTGGGCTGCAAACACAGAGTTGGATTTCAGCGTTGGTTATGCCATGGAAAAATACAAAATGTTCAAATGTCTTCTCTCTCCTTCTCCCGTTCCTCCATATCTTTCTATCTCTCTTTCTCTGCCCTGCTCTCTCCCTCTCTGTCCTGCTCTCCCTCTCTATCCCATCTGGCAGGCTGTCAGCCTGTCATTACTAATATTCATTTCCAAGAGTGGGAAATGTATCAGACCTTTATGATGCAGATCACGGGCCATAACTGTCACTGTGTGCTGTGTGGAAAGCCACATTAAACCTTCAGATCACGGGACATAGTGGGTTTTGCCGTGCTTAGGTGTGTGTGTATTTGTGTGTATGCATATACTGTGTATATATATATATTGAGTGCGTTTGTGTTAAGCGAGTGTGTGTGTGTGTGTGTGTGTGTGTGCGTATCAAGGACCGCATTAAGCCTTCATTTCAACCAGCCTAGCACAGCACAGCACTCGTCAACGCTCCATCTCAACATCATTACGCCATATTGACACTGATTGTTAGTGGGTATTTGGGTATTATTATCACACACACACACACACACACACACACACACACACACACACACACACCCACATACTGATTGTTAGTGGGTTTTGGGTATTATTATCACACACACACACACACACACACACACACACACACTGATTGTTAGTGGGTATTTGGGTATTATTATCACACACACACACACACACACACACACACACACACACACACACACACACACTGATTGTTAGTGGGTATTTGGGTATTATTATCACACACACACACACACACACACACACAAACACACTGATTGTTAGTGGGTATTTGCAATGCATGATGTGATCTGTGATCAGAGGCAGAAACAGTGGCTCGACTACAGCAGAGTTCTGTGAGAGCCTGGGAGCCTTAGCGACTTGGGCAGAGTTGAGAAAATGACTGCTATAAATTAGTACATTCAGAACGATACATGGGGTGTCAAGAGCAGCGCGACGCCACAGCGAGAACGTTTCAATAACAGCCTCCCTGGCAAAACCTGTTTCATGAATACATTATCAGGGAAAGAGCGCTGGCCTCTTCAGCTAAATTTATGTAATTTCTTTAAATAACCTCCAGGATACACCTGACATTGTGAGAGGAGAGGAATAACGTAAAAGTGCTATGCCCGTGTAATTATTTTCTCTCTTTTTTTTTCATCCACCCAAAGAGCTCTTGCATATTTATAAGCTCGTGTTGGAAAATAGCAGCTAGCTAACCTTGATTCAGCTTTTCACAAATTCTGCCCTGTTCTGCGCTGTCTGAGCTTGCCGGGATTTCCATTCCAGTTGTCTTGCATTGAGTTTGTGGGAAGACAGGGAGACAGGTAAAGAGAGAGAGATAAAGAGAGAAAAAGAGAGACAGCGAGAGGAAGAGATATGGTTTCAGGCTTGAATCTAAGATGGGACAGCCAGGGTATTTTTCCCTGTAGCAAGGTCCTTCCCTCTCTTTACAATCCACCCAGATGGATGAAATAAAATGCAACACACATCATTATACTAATGCAAGCGTGTGTGTGTGTGTGTGTGTGTGTGTGTGAGTGTGTGTGTGTTTGTTTGTAGAGATGAATGACAATGTGCTGAGTAAATCCTCTCTGCATTGTTTGTCTTATGTATATGATAATGCAAGGAGATGCATCTGGGAGCGGCTCTGTAGCTTAGTGACAGATTCATGATGACTATTGATTTGCGTCAGAGTTGTTGCTTCAATGAGAGGTAGTGGCCTATTGTTTCGATTTGCGTGTGTGTAAAGGCGTGAGTGAGAGGGAGAGAGAGAAGGAGAGGGTGTGTAAAGGGTGGCATCATATCAATCTATATTTGTACATGTGTAAATGTAAGTGTGAACTTGTGTGTGTGTGTGTGTGTATGTGTGTGTGTATGTATGTGTGTGTGATTGTGAGGCAAAGGCCTAGTATTTGAACTGAGTGAATCTGTGGAAACAGTGAACCAACCACCCTTCGCAGAGTCCCCAGAAAACGGAAAGCGTCCAGTTTTCAAACGTACAAGTCTTCTTCAATCTAACACCTGTGATCTCCGCTTAGCCATTTATTTAAGCGAACAACATTAGCTAAGTGAACCAGATATACGTAGTTTTTTTTTTTTTTACAGGAATCCCTGTCACAAAGAGTCTTCATCTTTAGAGAGATAAAGGTGAATGAAAGAGACTCAGAAAGGGACATAGAGAGGAAAAGAGAGAGAGACAGGAAAGGTCTGGGGAACAGCCAATATTCCACAAATTATGTTATTACCAGACTAATTTGCCTAAGTGACAGTGCAAATCTCATGATGATATATTTCTGATGGAATTTGTTTCAGTGATTTTAATAATGTCGGCAGTGGAGGGAAACGAGAAAGGTGGTCATAAAAACATACTACACTGAAAAAAACAAGTTGGCTCCAAATTCAAAAAGATGGGGAACAAGCCACGATGAAAAATACTGTAATTAGAGCGCAGCTACAGATGACTAAGAACATTTTTATATTTTTAAACATGGTCAAAACAGTATAATGTGAGACATTTACTCTGATTAGGACAGTCTGGTGAGTCACAGGTCCCTCTGAGCTCACTGAGTCCCTAGTGAACACAAGTCAAAAATAAAATCTTTGTCTGAGAGCGAGAGATTCCTCTGTGAATTTGATAACTCATCCGTCCGACTCAACGGCTGTTAATTGAGAAAGAAATTATGATGTGAAATCATGTCAGAATGAGGAGGAACAGTGTGCGGTTGAGGGTGTTTGTGTGTGTGTGTGAGTGTGTGCGTGAGAGAGAGACATCCACACCTTGATTATGAAGGGATGGTTACAGATACTACCAATACCTTTAATGTGAAGGGATGGTTACAGATACTACAAACAGACCTTTATTGTGAAGGGATGGTTACAGATACTACAAACAGACCTTTATTGTGAAGGGATGGTTACAGATACTACCAATACCTTTAATGTGAAGGGATGGTTACAGATACTACAAACAGACCTTTATTGTGAAGGGATGGTTACAGATACTACAAACAGACCTTTATTGTGAAGGGATGGTTACAGATACTACAAACAGCCTGCAGCCTAGGACTCTGGTACCCCACAAACCACCAAGCATTTCGGGTTTGAATAGTGCCAGTATATTAACCTGATGGCCAGCCAGGTGAGACAGGTAACTGATGAATATTCATGTGCCAGAGGATGTTCTGGGGTGTAGTAAATACACCAGATATTTTTATCGGTTTGGGGGGAGGGCTGGTGGGAGGAGTTCGTTTTGGAAGAGGGTCGCTCGTCTGACCTCTACATTGTTCTGTGTTTTGCTCACTAGTTACTGGAATGCCATCCCCTGGTGTTGAGCCTGATCGACGTCTGGTGTCGGAGCTGGAGTTCATAAGCTTAGGCGACACCCACACACGGCCTTCAGATTCAGACCTACACTAGACAATAGCAAAGAGGCTAGCTAGACAGTGGCTCCATGACAGCGGCCGAGGGCAGACCTTCTGTGTCAAAAAGGAGGTGCTATCTGTATCCGAATGTCGACCAGCTTCACGACTAAAGTCATCCTTGAGTCCTATTTGGGATGTAAATTTGATTTGTGGATTGAAACGAGGTGCTTGTTTGTCGATGGGATTTGGGGCAAGTTAATCAGGAAACAGAACAGCTTCCATCTACACCCACTCTGATGTCTGAAGAGGACAGTGAAATCAAATCAACATATGAAAGGCAACGCAGCTTAGCATCTCTCAACACTGGTGCACCATCTGGAGTGGCTGAACTCTCATCACCATGCGTGTGTGTCAGCGTGCTCCGCGATGACCCCGCCCCCAGCACCCCCTCTCTTAACCCCACGCCATCATCTGCACTCTTCCCGTCCATACCAGTACGGTTCTAATGATCCCGGTGATCCTAACAATCAGAGGATTTCGCCCAAAACTCCCACTCAAGTCAATCGATGTGCCTCCGAGTGGCCATGGAAGTTCTGAATGCATCACAATGCATTAGCCCTGTTCTCTTTAATTCTCCATCCTAGCTATTATACCACCTTGAAGACCTCCACATTACTTGTGTATAATTTATGTAACTTTTATGCATACAAACATGTCTGTAAGAGATTTGCATCAATGATTTTTCCCTGAAAGTGAAACTGAAAGTGGCCTATCTTGAAAAATGTACAACTGGCCAGCATAAAAATATCTTTAATACGCCAGTTGGTGCATTGGGGTATAAATCATTGCCTGGCAGAACAGCTGTGTCAGGTGTTTGAATCCTGGTGGTGGTCTGCTGACAAGGGTTCCTGCCTGGTGTGGGCGGGTGGATGTCGGACAGGGCTGCCTTGTCACGTGGCGCTCAAGCGACTCCTTTTGGTGGGTCTGGTTCACAGGAGCTCATTTGGGGTGGACTGCCTTCTCCTTGGCGCACGTGGACTACCCCACACCTGCTGTGGAGTGGCTTTCACCGGGCGGAAATCATGATTTTTATTTTATTTGATCAGACATGTAGGATAGAAAGGAGGGATGGAGAGGAAGAGAGATGGAGAGAGGGGAGGTGTAGAACGGGTGGAGGGATGGAGAGGAAGAGAGATGGAGGGGGGAGGTGTAGAATGGGTGGAGGGATGGAGAGGAAGAAAGATGGAGAGAGGAGGTGTAGAACGGGTGGAGGGATGGAGAGGAAGAGAGATGGAGAGAGGGGAGGTGTAGAACAGGTGGAGGGATGGAGAGGAAGAGAGGTGGAGAGAGGGGAGGTGTAGAACGGGTGGAGGGATGGAGAGGAAGAGAGATGGAGAGGGGGAGGTGTAGAACGGGTGGAGGGATGGAGAGGAAGAGAGATGGAGAGGGGGAGGTGTAGAACGGGTGGAGTGATGGAGAGGAAGAGAGATGGAGAGGGGGAGGTGTAGAACGGGTGGAGGGATGGAGAGGAAGAGAGATGGAGAGGGGGAGGTGTAGAACGGGTGGAGTGATGGAGAGGAAGAGAGATGGAGAGGGGGAGGTGTAGAACGGGTGGAGGGATGGAGAGGAAGAGAGATGGAGAGGGGGAGGTGTAGAACGGGTGGAGTGATGGAGAGGAAGAGAGATGGAGAGGGGAGGTGTAGAACGGGTGGAGTGATGGAGAGGAAGAGAGATGGAGAGGGGAGGTGTAGAACGGGTGGAGGGATGGAGAGGAAGAGAGATGGAGAGGGGAGGTGTAGAACGGGTGGAGTGATGGAGAGGAAGAGAGATGGAGAGGGGGAGGTGTAGAACGGGTGGAGGGATGGAGAGGAAGAGAGATGGAGAGGGGGAGGTGTAGAACGGGTGGAGGGATGGAGAGGAAGAGAGATGGAGAGGGGGAGGTGTAGAACGGGTGGAGTGATGGAGAGGAAGAGAGATGGAGAGGGGAGGTGTAGAACGGGTGGAGTGATGGAGAGGAAGAGAGATGGAGAGGGGAGGTGTAGAACAGGTGGAGGGATGGAGAGGAAGAGAGATGGAGAGGGGAGGTGTAGAACGGGTTATTGCTGAGCGCTATTTGGAATCCGGGTTCTCGCCCCAGTCTGTAACTGCTGAACGTTGGGGGGCCCACAGCAGTGGATTAAAATGTAATGAAGGCTTTTAGACTGATACAGCGGGGTGCACACACACTCACACACACACACACACACACACACACGCGTATTCAACTCCCAATGTTGCCCCCTCTGCTCTACTTAACCTGGGACTGGCACTTTGGAAATAGCCTTTCGTGTTTTTCCCAAAACAACAGATGTGTGTGTGTTCATGTATCTGGCATTCAGTGGTGCGTGGGCCTGGTTTGTCTCGTTTCCCTGTGATCTTAAAGCACTGCTCCCAGCTCCAGACTTAATTCCAACATGCCTTTTTTGTTGTCGTACTACTGGCTGCTGTTGCCGCCGTACCTTGTGTATGCTGTCTCTAGTGCTTCTGAACCTAACAGCAACAGCAGCTTAAAAAAAACAAAACGATCTCGAACAAGAAAGAAGTGAGGCGTACAGACGTCAGATCTTTATTTATTCAACCCGACGAAGAGGAATTTTCAGCAGTGATGTAGGTTGTTCTGGTCAATAAAGGCTTTGGAAGTTCGCGATTTCAACTTCAGACTTGATTTTCCTTTTAACCCTTTGATATGGATGATCACACCAGTGTGATTAGAATGTATTGTTTAGAACGCACCATTAGAACGTATTGTTTAGAACGCACCATTAGAACGTAATGTTTAGAACGCACCATTAGAACGTATTGTTTAGAACGCACCATTAGAACGTCTTGGACATTTCTTTACTTCTACCGCTCAATATGTTTTCGCTGCATTACAGGTCACACTTCGTTAGCCATCATTTGCTAGCTAGCAGCAGTAACATGAACCCGTGTTTGCAGCTGTTTGAGTTTGAGTCAATGAGAGAAGCTTGCAATGCAATGTATGTAGTTTTCCTTAGCTGGCAAGATGACTGTGTTCGTGTAAACCATCTGAAAGGCGTTCAATGCACGTAGCTAACATGGGGTTAATCCAGTCAGTTTGTTTTATGCTGGTAGGGTTCAGTAGCGAGCAAACCGATGGTGCAAACTAAAACAGCATTACAACACTACTTCTGGTGTCTGCCACAGGAATTGCTCATGAGAAAAATGCTAAACGTAATCTTAAATAAATGTTTTCACTGATCGCATTTGTCCATTACTAAATATGCAAGAATCGGAATTCATAATTTGTCAAACTTTTGAGAGCTTCAGAATAATTACATTAATAAAAGATTTACACACTATCTATTGCCTGATAGTTAGTGTATGTTTTATTTGTATAACAAGTGAAGCGTGTCAGTATCTTTTGCGTTGTGATCTTTAGAAAAAGGACAGCATCTTTTAAGGTTAGTCAATAATTCTTCAATATACCCTTTTAACAGTATTAATACTGGTAGTAGTTTGCTAATATAATTTGAATCAGAAATTAGATGCATAACTAGTAAGCAGTGTGGTGTTTTTGGGAAGCTGTGGATGAATTGTTTTGTGATGTCACAATCAAATTCTGGAACTCTGAGTGAGTCCTGAAAGCACGCGCAAAAAAACTCACGCTGGGGGTCTGTTAAGGGATATTTGAAACTCACGTGTGAAAAGGTTAAGAGAAATGAATCACCTCCTTCTGAAATGTGAAGTTATTACAATCCACACAACACATTCGCATTCCCTGTTTAGCAAGATTCTTCTCTTGCTGCATAAAACTGACTAACATTGAGATGCAGCATCCGTAGCTTATTTAAAAACTCACATTACGATCCTCTCCATATTCAGTCCGACAAAGCTCAGCAGAAATCCTAACTTCATATTCGTCTCTTCTTCACTCAGGTACTGGCCATTTAACCTAATTCGGCTCTTCTTCACTCAGGTACCGGCCATTTAACCTCATATTCGGCTCTTCTTCACTCAGGTACTGGCCATTTAACCTCATATTCGGCTCTTCTTCACTCAGGTACTGGCCATTTAACCTCATTTGGCTCTTCTTCACTCAGGTACTGGCCATTTAACCTCATATTCGGCTCTTCATCACTCAGGTACCGGCCATTTAACCTCATATTCAGCTCTTCTTCACTCAGGTACCGGCCATTTAACCTCATATTCGGCTCTTCTTCACTCAGGTACCGGCCATTTAACCTCATTCGGCTCTTCTTCACTCAGGTACCGGCCATTTAACCTCATTCGGCTCTTCTTCACTCAGGTACCGGCCATTTAACCTCATTCGGCTCTTCTTCACTCAGGTACCAGCCATTTAACCTCATTCGGCACTTCTTCACTCACCTCAACCCCTGGACAGACACCTGGGCATCTGGCGCAAATGTTCCACAGATCCCTATTTAATGCACTAGATCTGACCACTCCACACATGCTGGACTATATTTTCCCGACCCTTTAGGGCAGGCAAACCGCAGCTCTTCAAAACGCTTGCCTTCTCCGCCCCCTCCACTCCCAACCCGGCCAGGAGGGACACCCAGGTTGTGTTTTGAGCTATGTAAGGCCAAGCATTTCATTGTGTGAAAAGACTCTGTGCTTCAACGATGTGAAAATCAATCCTTCCTCTCCTCACGGCTTCCCCTTCATCCTGATTGAGGAAGACTCGACGGACGGGAACAACACGCTGGAAGCTCATCATTAAGAGACTGTTCTTTCACATGAGCACAATGAAGAAAACAGAGGATGGATCTCTGAGGGTATTCCTCCGACCGAGACCCTGCTTGTCACAAAGAGATATCGCTAGGAAAAAAATTGATTTCCTTGCTATATTTAAAATGATTTTTTTCCCCAGAAAAGGTGAAAAGATGCCAGGCCGTCATTGTAAACAAGATTCATAATCAGCTTATCTGTGGTAAAAATAAATAAATAAAATAAAATAATAAATGAACAAAGAGAAGTGACGTGCGTTCATCCGCTGCTTCACTCCCCCCCCCAACCCCCCCATATAATTCAGTGCAACATTCCCATCCACGTTTTGGTAGCTTTATGTTGAGGCTTTTTAAATTAGGTTCCCAGGTTGCCTAGCAGTTAGAGCATCTGACCAGTATCCGAGAGCCGTCAAAGTGGCTTTTGTGGCAACTCCTTGCTTATCTCAAATACAGAACGGTGTGGTCAAAACTGGACCATGTTTGTCAAATGAAAAATATCGCCCTTCCCTGAAGAGAATAATGAATATGTCCTGAGTCCTGAGTCCATCGGAAAGGTTCTCAAAAAGTCTTGAGTGGTTAGTGGGTGTCCCTTTGGTTGATGCCTGGCAATGTGGGTGGATTGATTTCCTGCCTGTTGGGCCCTGTCCGGGGCCTCCCCCGGGTAGGGCCACAGTGTCGCCGGACCTCCCCGTCTCAGTTACAAGGTCTTACGCTGCTATACTATTGTGCTGGGGGATTAGGTCAGTTCTCCGTCCCCACTTAAGTTCTCCTTCTCCACTATAAATCGTTGTTGATATGAGGAATGCATTTTCTGAATTTTCCCAGTTTCCTCCCGTTTTAAACTTTAGAAAGACATGAGGTCCTGGTCCACACCTGCGGAGTACCTGGTTTGGGGGGCCCAATGCTGTCCCTGTCCTTGTCCATCTGGTCATACTTCTGACCTAGTCTAAATTTAAATAGACTCTGGATTTAGTCCACATGCATTTATTCATTATTTCAATTGGACTCTTAATATGTTTACACGGCACAGCCAGAGGGGGACTGGTCACCCCTCTGAGCATGGGTCCTCTCTAAGTTTCTTCCTAAAATTCGGCCTTCTTAGGGAGTTTTTCCTAGCCACTGAAATTCAACACTACTGTTGTTTGCTCCTTGGGGTTTAAGGCCGGGTGTTTCTGTAAAAGCACTTTGTGACAACTGCTGTTGTAAAAAGGGCTTTATAAATAAATTTGATTGATTGAGTAAGGAATTAATTTACATTTGGTTTTTAACAACCACGATGATAGGTCATATGACACACTATCAATTTCCTAGACAAGGAGAAGAGTTGTTTCTAATATGGAGATAGCTAAAAACCCTGAGGACCACATTAGCATTGGTTTGATAGTGACGTGTCACCAGAGATGCCCTGTACTGCTCCAAATAGCACCCTATTCCCTTGATATTGACTACTTAACGACCATATTGCTCTGGTTAAATGCAGTGCACTATAAAGGAAATACGATGCCATTTTGGACATAGATATGGTCAGGAATAGCCTCCAGCTAGAAACAGTAATGGAATCGATAAGCGTTGCAAATATTTACAGGGCCAGAGCCCCTCAAGATGATCAATTCTTATCTATAGGATGGGAAACACATTCACACTCATTTACACGCACACACATGCCCAATCATTAGGACAGCTGAAGGAAGGGTTACTGTGGATACGTTTCAGGTTAGGAAATAAATCAATAAAATGAACCTGGAGGGAAAAAAGGCACACATTCTATGACAGCCCTTTTATGGGTCTGACACACACATACACACACACACACACACCCATTCACTCAAAGTTCCTCTGTGGCCACCGGGTGGTCCTCTCTTCTCCCTGTGGTGACTGGTAACTCCTCTACCCTCCCCGCCTCCTCTTTGCTCCACACCTCCCTACTCCTGTCCTCCAATTCTCCTCTCTTATCCCCACAGCGACAAAAGTCTGACACTTCCCGCAGTCATGTCCTGGCATCCAACTTCACATGCCACCGGGAGGAGCGTGTGGGGACTGGGGCAGGAGAAAGGAGGGGGGGACAGGTGGGGATATGGGGGGGGGGGTGGGTTGAGAAGTAGACAGAGCAAGACGGAGATGAAGAGAGAGAGAAAGGAAGAAAAGGGGATGAGAGGGAGGGAGGAAAAGATTGAGGAGGGGAGGGGAAAGGAGAGGGAGGGAGGGAGGAAAAGATTGAGGAGGGGAGGGGAAAGGAGAGGGAGGGAGGAAAAGTTGGAGGAAGAGAAGGAGTGCAGGTAACTACAGAGTGTGACTGACAGTTGAAACCATTAAAGATGACAATGTCTTCCTTCAGATGCCTAACAGGTAGAGGGACGGAGGGAGGGAGAGCTAGATGGAGGGGGGAGAAAGGGGGAGAATGCCGGGCATATTCTCCTCAATGATAAAACATTTCATTAGGTTTCTGTATAGGTACCCTGTGAGTGCTTAGGAAAGAGATCTAAACCGACAGAAACAGAAAGGAAAGGGTAGAACAAGAAGTAGGAGAACGAGACAAAGAAAGAGTGAAAGGGGAACAGTGAGCAAGAGAGAGAGAGCGAGTGAGAGAGAGGACGAGCATCCATTTCTCTCCTGAGGACAGGAGTTTTATGCACATATCTTTATTTTATGTTCTGTCGATCTTTTAAGTAAATGAGTCTATTAACATTTTAGGGAGCGTAACTCTGTTTGACGTAGTGTGTGTTTAAAGCAGTTCAGTCAAGCTCACAGCTAATGGTACGCATTAAGTCAAAGCAGTACAGAGTGAGCCTGTCAATTGACTGCCTTGTGGGTTGCGGGTTCGATTCCCTCTCGGGGACAGAGTAAATTGAAGCAATGCCACACACTGTAATTGGACAAAAGTATATGAACAACCTTTTGTTATTCTGGTTTATGTTGGAGACTCCACAGAAACCATCTAGGTTGTCTCTACCACTCACTGTATTTGTGTGTGTGTAGGTGTGTGTGATGGGGGGTCTGTGAAGTGTCTCTGTGTGTGTCTATCTCTCCAACTCTGTCAGTTCTGGAGAGGTGAGTTTGACTGGGCAGTTGTTTGTGGCTGCAGGCTATCACACACTTTTTAACAACACTCCTGCTGTGTGAGTGTCTGCTGTGTGTGTGTCTGTTGTGTGTGTGTGTGTGCTGGGTGTGTCTGCTGTGTGTGTCTGCTGTGTGTGTCTGCTGTGTGTGTCAGCTGAGTGTGTCTGCTTAGTGTGTCTGCTGTGTGTGTGTCTGTTGTGTGTGTGTGTGTGTGCTGGGTGTGTCTGCTGTGTGTGTCTGCTGTGTGTGTCTGCTGTGTGTGTCAGCTGAGTGTGTCTGCTTAGTGTGTCTGCTGTGTGTGTGTCTGCTGTGTGTGTGTGTCTGCTGTGTGTGTGTTTGCTGTGTGTGTGTCTGCTTTGCGTGTGTCTGCTGTGTGTGTCTACTGTGTGTGTGTCTGCTGTGTGTGTGTCTGCTGTGTGTGTCTGCTGTGTGTGTGTCTGCTGTGTGTGCCTATTGTGTGAGTGTCTACTGTGTGTGTGTCTGCTGTGTGTGTCTGCTGTGTGTGTGTCTGCTGTATGTGTCTGCTGTGTGTGTGTCTGCTGTGTGTGTGTCTGCTGTGTGTGTCTGCTGTGTGTGTGTCTGCTGTGTGTGAGTCTGCTGTGTGTGTGTCTGCTGTGTGTGTACAGTAGGTGGTTCTGCTATTTGCATGTGTTCAGTTAACGGCGACGTGGATCGTGCTGACAAACAGACTTACGGACAACCAGAGTGACAGACAGACAAACGAGAACAAAACCAGACAGACAGACAGACAGACAGAAGAAAAGAGGGACAAACACAAGGACAGAGACCAAAAGACAGATGGACGGAGAGAACTGTGTACGGACAGACGGATAGACAGACTGAACGCATTATACCTATCCATCAGCCATGTCCTATATTACCAAGGGCCCGCAGCCATTCTTCATTATCTTCATTTGTTAGATACATAGATCCCAAAGAGGAGAAAATATCAATGGGTTGTGCTATTGTGTTTTGTATGCAGGCTCAGAAATCCCAAACATGGTGGAGTTCACTGGAAATTGACTACATCCGCAACTAATCAGTATGATAAAAATTCTATTCATTTGGATTTTACAACACAATACAATAATACCAACCGACTCAAGAGAGAGGCGAGCGATACAGGGAGGAAAGAAGGGAAAGAGAGAAAAGTGGGAAACAGAGGAAGAGAGAGAGAAAATGGGTCCGACTGCCAGTTTGTGAGAACGTCAATTAATCCAGTTTAAAACTTTGATGAAGCTACTCGAGTGTGTGTGGTGTTTGACTTTTATCAAAGCATTCCTTCATACCAGTGCTGTTTTCCATTTTTTTGCAAGCCATCTTAATTATTGAAAGCTTGCTTCAAATTTATTGCAGTTTCTTTCACCACATCCTTCGAACACACACGCTCACACGCACACACCCACTCAGAAACTTCAAACTGCGCAGCTCAAAAAGCTTGGAGAATATCAAACCCATCGTTTTGATCCGAAAGCTTCTGTGTCCAAATCAAATCCCATTTTACTCATCACGCGCTCCAAATACAACAGTTGTAGTCATCGCCAGTGACATTTATGAGCCCATTCCCAACAATGCAATAAAAACAAATGTTCCTCTTAAACAAGAGTTGGCATCTGTATCCAAAATGCCCCCTGACTTCCTATATGTTGCACTAGTTTTGAAGAAAGTAGCACAGATAATCTGCCTCCCAAATGGATCCGCGTTCACTACACTGTGCACTTCACCGGGAACAGTGCATGATTTGTGCCTCGCCAATGTCTCACGAGGCTCTGACATTAAGACTGTTCTCCGACACACACAGACATTTGAAGTAAAATTGACAGCAAAACATTATCTTTGACAAGTTTGAGGTACAAACATGACAGGTGAGATGTGTGAATGTGTGGGGAGGAGGGGGTGGCCGTGGGTGTGTGTGTGTGTGTGTACAGGTAAAACTACACTTAATGTAATGTAATGTTGGACAAATCCTGATAGTTTTCGTGACTGTCAAAAATGATAGATACTGCTCACTGTTGCACAAACACCTAAACATTCTGTGCTGCACTGGTTTGCAGTTATCTGGCTTTTCATATGAATGTTGACAGGCTGGTTCAGCTACGTTAGCTCCCTTGGCCAACACTGACTACCCTAGTGTGGCTAATGTAAAGGACCCTAGCATGGGTAATGTTTAACTACCGCAGCTTGGCTAATGTTAACCAGCATAGCTTGGCTAATGTTAACTACCATAGCTTGGCCAATGTTAACTACCATAGCTTGGCCAATGTTAACTACCGCAACTTGGCCAATGGTAACTACCATAGCTTGGCTAATGTTAACTACCATAGCTTAGCTAATGTTAACTACCATAGCCTAGCTAATGTTAACTACCATAGCTTGGCTAATGTTAACTACCATAGCTTGGCTAATGTTAACTACCGTAGCTTGGCTAATGTTAACTACCGTAGCTTGGCTAATGTTAACTACCGTAGCTTGGCTAATGTTAACTACCATAACTTGGCTAATGTTAACTACCATAACTTGGCTAATGTTAACTACCATAACTTGGCTAATGTTAACT
Source organism: Esox lucius (assembly GCF_011004845.1). NCBI lineage: Eukaryota > Metazoa > Chordata > Actinopteri > Esociformes > Esocidae > Esox > Esox lucius. The sequence goes on from NC_047579.1 coordinate 15,385,317, forward strand.
ACCATAGCTTGGCTAATGTTAACTATCGTAGCTTGACTGATGCTAACCAGTGATGTTGGACAATTCATGCTAGAGTTTGCATGCTTACTGTTTTAATTTGTTTCATATTGTTAGTGAATTCACAGATCTCAGTCACTGCTGAGATTGAGATTCGGATTTTGGCAAGGGTAAGTCGCTACGTGCATATGTGTTCTGTCAGCCTGAAATGTTCCTACAGAAATGAGTCTCTACACATTTAAATTTCAATTGTATTTAAATTTAAAAATCAGGATTGAGTATCTGTGATCTAGGTTTATGTTAGGTTTAGGGATAGGATTATATTAGGAATTAAATGGGAAACATATCTGTGGCCTTCACAGGCATAGTAAAACTTTTTGTGTATGTTTGTGACCAAAATGCTGGTTTGACGATGAGATTTGGAGTCAATCAGCAAACAGTAGACGAACAGTAAATCAAATCAACATATTGAAGCCAGCACAGCTTTACATCCCTCAAAGTCCCAAGAAGAGTTCTCATCGGGCATGAAAATTTAAGCCTGGTCTGACCCAAGCCCTATTAATTAAAACCCAAACCACAGGCCACTCCAACCTCAAAGGATTACATTGAACACAAACCCTAAAAAAGTTTGATCAAAATTAGCTCAGGACCTTTCCCTAGACCATTTAGCTGTTTTGCTGGCAGAGACTGAAACAACTGAAGTGAGGAGAGAGATGGAAACTTGCCTTGAAGTGAATAGGGGAGAACTAACTTAAATATAATCAACAACTGCTACGTATTTGGGGATGATAAAATACCCATAGCCTGTATATCTTTGGAAATCTGACAGATGCTGCTCCGTCTGTTATATATGTTGTTTGATTCAGTCATCTCCAACTCCAACAGACTCACACAACCACTGACATATCACAACTGATAAGAAAAAGTTTTAACCGTTCCCATGCTGCAATTAAGATCACCAGTTTCTTGTAATCTTCTGCAAAAAATAGTTATCAAAAATAATGTAGGCCTTATGTATGTTGTCAATGTACGTCATTAGCAAACGGAGCACTATTTCTTTAATAGCGTGCAGCGCAGTAGGTCAAGCCTAATTGGTCTATGTAATGTAACGTAATGTAGACCTGAGTGGAAATATAAAGTTATCTTATTATGAAACAAATCATCTTTGCTATCTACTCCTTATAAATGTTATTATTTTTTGTGAAATTGTATAACTTAATGACAGTTATTACAATAAAATGTAATGTCATGCTAAATAAAAAGCAATCATGATTTTGTTTAATTTTGAATCAGCCGTTAATCCATTAATGGGTCACATACATTTTTTATGAATTATTAAGAGTCATGAATAATTAATGAGCATGGAAACCAAAACCTGAAATTCGGTATTACGGGGGGGTTGGGGATAATATTTGCCAATTAAGACCAGATTATGAATGTAGATTCTTGTTTACGCGGTTGGCAGTGGCAAACCACAGATAGCGCATATCTTATCCACATTCATCTAAAGAATATTATGAACTATTATAGTAGCATATGTATCAGTAGTAGCAAAGATAGACATTCATCTGTCACGTGAAAAGAATGAGGAAAGCACATTTAGTGAGACTGTAATGCATTTGCTTTTGTACTCTCAAAATGAGCCACTTCTGTAACATAAATTGCCGTCAGAACCAAGTGAGAAATAGTTAATAACTGTCATTAATAGCCACTTCAGCACCACACCTGTTCATTCCACTGTAGCTCAGGGAGGAAGAGAGTGAGAGACGACTCTCCACTCACACGAGCCCACAGCTTTTTTCTCTTATTTTTCTACAGTTTTCCTACAATTCATTCTTTAGAAGTCCGAGTCTGTCCCGAGGCACATCACGCGCCATCGGGTTTGGGATCAAATTGACAACCCTCATCTCAAGTGGCTTAACGCTGTCATCCACATGTTAGATGTAACATGAACCCGTGAAGGTTTGTACTGACCACAGGACTCCGTGACTCAGGTCTCCTATCACCGGACCCCTCCGACTCCCTTCTCAGGCCCCATCCCCCGGCCTCGTATCCCCCACGCCGCTCACGTCTACGGCGGCCTCCGCGGCGGGGACCTGTAGCCCCGCCCATTTGGCGTGTTGAGGAGCCGATCGGCCTGACAGGCCTGACGTTAATCCTCCTAGTCGGCATCAAAGAGCAGGCAGCAGCAGCCCGGCCCGGATCCACTAGTGGCAACCAGGGACCAGGACTCGCATTCTTCTCTTTCGAAAAAGAACCTCTCTCAATTTTCACTTTAAAGGGCTTTACATTTTGCCTCTATTTTTCTCCACACCCTCTCTAGGTCTCCCTGAGTCCCTTGCTCTCTCTCTCTGTACTGTCATTACAAGAGGGGCTAAAGAACTAACTATTTCGGTCTCCCTCTCTGCCCCCCGTCCTCGCCCGCGGTCTCCTCACTGCTCCCACCTCCACCGCCTCAATCCCCTTTAGACTGAAACCCGTGGACGGATCAATCAATAGCCAACCTGCGCTGGCAACTAACGCACTGCTCCAATCAATCCAGGGAGCAGGGGGGGCGGGGGAGGTGGAGGAGAAGAACAGGAGAGGAGGAGGACAATCACGTAGTCCCACTATGAAGTCTCTCAGATTGTCTTTGGTCAGAGGAGTGAGTCACATTACCCTGGTGTGTGTGTGTTTGTGTGTGTGTGTGTGTGCGTGTGTACGTGAGCGTGCGTGTGCGTTCTGCTCTGGCCAGACTAGGATTCACAGGCTGAGGACTCAAGCGCTCGCTCGTTTTCTGTCTCATTTTCTATTCCCCTTATATCTTTCCATCTCTCTTCTCTCTCTGACTCTCCTTGTTTCTCTCTTTTTTCTTAGCGATACCCTGCAGTATATATATGAACATCCACAACGCTGCAGAGAGATCTGTGAGTCTGACAGGGAGAACGTGGATGTCAGTGCGAAACGCACACACATACAAGGATGTTAATCTTCTATAATCAGTCAAAGTGAACCTGCAGAACAATTGACCCAGTTTGATACCTCCAGGTTCTTATCTGTGATAATGTGAATGTATCTGGGCCCATATCTCAGGGTTCGACAAATCCCTCTTCAATCTAGATTCTCTGGGGGTGATCTGGTGAGTGTACGTGTGTGTGTCTGTGTCTGTGCGTGTGGTTGTGTGTAGACCCCAGCCAGTCATTGAACTCACTTTGTAATCCACGTTGATCTCATTCAATGCATATCAAACAGAACTGCCTTCACCAGGGTCTTCATATTTACATGCAGAACTGCGTGTGTGCGCGAGTGTGTGTGGGTCTGGGTGTTTAAGAGAGAAAGAGTTGGCGATTGTCTAAATGGTCATGTAGAGAAAAGCCTAATGAAAGGAGCCCGGGGATGAGTGCTACAGTAGGTGACAGTTTGTCTAGAACCCTGAAACCCTTCTACCAGTCCCTCCCTTTACTCCTTTCTCTCCTTCTCCCATTCTCTCGCTATCTCTCACTTGTTCTGTCACTCTCTCATTCTCTATCGTTCTTTCTTTTTCTCTCTCTCTCTATATTCCTCTCTTCAGGAATTTGCAATAAAGCCTGTGCCAGTCGGTGAGGAGTGGTGTCTTTCCCTCAAGACATCCACATAACCCCCCCCCCCACACACACACACACACACACACACACACCTTCTTGGCCTGTCACCTCGCTGTAAGGAACACAGACGAGATGCGAAACAGACGCGGAACGGAAGACAGTAGAAAACAGGATTTGTCAGGAGGAAATAAAGCGTGGCACCAGACAGATCTGACACCCAGACCCTCAAAACTGTCTGCGTCCCCACTGGCCCCCTATCCCCCCATGGCTCAGGGTCTAAACAAGTGCACTACCTAGAGTGTAGTATTGTATTTAGGAGTTAGCCTTTATCTTCTCAGTATCACCTTATAAACATTAGCCTCAACACAAGACAAGGAGACTAACTATGCAGGCACACACACACACACACACAGGAACACACACACTGTACTGGGTAATGTTAAATAAATAAGTGAAGAAATCAAAGAAGATCAAAGGCGCGCCCATCTACCGGTCCCTATGAAATGAATCTGACATAATCATCAGATACCACGCTGGGATGTGTGTGTGTGTGTGGGTGTGTACAGAAAGGACTGTATGAAGTACTCACATTAAAAGAGCTTTGGTACTGAAGATGAACATTACAGAACAGAGGCTACACCCAAATTGCACCCTATTCCATACTTTTGACCCAATCCACAAACTCTCCGATACTCCCAAAGTAGTCATCTTAATAGGAAGAAAGATGCCAGTTGGAACTCAACCAGAGTCCAACATATTAGCCCGGGTGCTGTTCTGAAGGCTCTCCTTCAAACAAAATCAAATGGCTTCGAATAACTTTGGACCAAACCGAAATTGGCGGTTCGCTGTTTGAAAAAAAAAATTCTGGGGTTGAGAAGGAAAGCTTTGGAAAGAATGGTATGGCCATTTAAATGAATTTGCTCCCAATTACCACCTCGTTTGAAAACAATTTCCAATAAGAAAAAAGTATCTTCATCAGGTCAGAAGAAAAGAGACATTGTGTTTGTTTGTGTGACTGGGTGTGCTTAGAAGGACCACCAACTCCTGACCTTAACCACAGCAACTCAGTAGAGGTTTAGCGCTGCCTCAGTCACTACATACACTGAGCAAAGCAAACTCACCTCCCTACTGGCGATGACCCACAAGAACCCGTGGTCCATCTATTTGATTAACTCTTTGAAAGGTTGTGGCAGTGTGTGTGTTTGTTTTCATCCGTACGTGCCTTACATACAGTTGAAATAATACAAAAGAAAGATGAAGAAAGTAGATGTGGGTTGAAAAGCTATGGGACACATGCGAAGCAGTGACCTATCCCCAATGTTAAAAGAAAAGAGCATTGTAAAGGCAACGGCAGCTGCAACTGAGCTGCCACCAACCTGAAGGGAGGAGAAACCTTAAAAGATACATTGAATTTTGGCCACTGTCGAGACATAGCGGGTCCCCGAAAATGTTCTGTTGTCATGTGCCTATAGGTGCCCATCAGAACACTTTACTTAAAAAATAGCAATTTCCTGGCTAATTTAGATATGATATTGATTCCATGTATATATTATGCACATATAAACAACATCATACACATCTAGCCCAAAAAATGACTTCATCTATAACTCAGCTAGAAGCACGATTACACTGTGAGTTGTAACACTACTTGATCATGGGATGTTCAACACCGTGCCACTATTTACAGTATGCTAGTGGTTTGATTGATCTGGTCGGAAATTCATCTCACACTACCCAATGATAAATAACTTTTTTCCTCAACCCATCTACCAAGATGGAGGAGTCATGTGACTCAGACATTCGAATATATTTGCTATTGTAAAAACAGTGGGTAGTATTTTATGATCTTGCTGATAATAAACACAAATCCAAACACGTGACTCCATAGAAGCATTGAAAGTTTAAAAGAATGACATGTCATCTTAAAACTGCTTCTAACACAAATTATTTGAAGTTGCCAAAGGCGCAAGAGAGGTATGACTTAACAAACGGACGAGATATTTACGATCAATTCAAAACGAATCACTTGACCACTCTAAGTGTAGGTCATGGCTGATAAAGCTATCTGATTGTGGTATATTCTCTCTCTGACTGGATTCTAACAAGAATTACTGTTCACTTCTCATACTGACATATTGTGACCTGATGGTCTGAAGTGGCACCGGCTGCCCATGTTTTTAGACCACAGTGTCAAGGAATGACTAGGCCACAGCTAAACACTTCATAAAGTACACTGTCCTAAGAGTTTACTTTTCACTGAAATTCTTTGGCAGTCACTTGGGAAAGGCTTATGGAAGAGAAATAATTGAAAGCAACAACCATGTCTCCGTAATTAACAAACACATTCATGGGTGTGTATTACGCTCAGAAGACACACAGGGAAACACCAACACGGCATCATGCCCTACACTGTCAAAACCACACCCCCAGTGTTTAGAAATGAAAAAATATTGTTAATGTGATCAAAACGTGACAGCAAATAAACATTCTGGTTTTGACAATCGGAATACTGTCCTGGGATTTTATAAACATTCCAAACACCTTGATGGGTTGACAGGACGTAACACAAAAGGGTTCAGCTTTGCATTCAGATCCTTAATACTTGATTTGACAGTTTGAGTCCCGACACTTAATTTGCTGGCTTTGCGTTCCAACACATTCCAAACACAGTTTCTCAGGGTGGGTACATTATCTTTCATGGTTTCAGTACACAAATAAAGTATCCTGAATCTCTGCTTAGTACAGTATATACCACACTCGACCAAGGCCCATATGGCTTTGGTCAAAAGCAGTGCTATGCATGCAATATTTTATAATTTATGACTCAGAAATAATGCCTTAAAAGAGACCATGTGCTAAAGAGCCAAACCTCAGAAAATCATATCGCTTGTGCCATAACCCAGTCTAAATCCATGAATCACGTCTGACTGTCCTGCCGATCCTTTCATTTGTGAAGCCCGCAAACTCCTCCAGCAATTTGAACTCAATCCAAAGCTGCTTTTTAAATGTGAAAAACCAAATCCTTGTCCAAAATTGGAACCAACCCCCAAATAGTGCACTTTAAAAAGGAAGGGCGTCATTTAGGGAACTGGGTGCTGCTTGCGACAGCTGAGCAAGAACCTCCAATGGGCCTGTTCTTTCTACCCTTTCTATGTTTCTCTTATATTCCCAATGAAGCCAGTGGGGATCCCAGTGTTGCTTTATATCCTGCCTGTCCTTGATGTTGCGTAGACACAGGCCTGGATAGCGTCAGTCGGGCTAGGTAACGCTCAAAAGGCGATCTGTCATCGATGTAATACACGGCCAGGCACAGGGAAACCTGCTCTTTGTAAGAGATATGAATAGAACATGAATTGAAAGAAAATAAGAAAGAGAGCATGGAGGAGAGAAAGAAAGAGAGCATGGAGGAGAGAAAGAAAGAGAGCATGGAGGAGAGAAAGAAAGAGAGCATGGAGGAGAGAAAGAAAGAGAGAGAGAGAGGAGACCAGGAGATGGGGAAGAAGTGGGGTGAGCAGCGAGAGATGAAGAGGTAAAGAAATGATGATGAGAGAGATAGAGGGAACGAGAGATCGGGAGAGGCAGTGAAATGGAGAGAGAGAGGGAGGGATAGAGAGGGTGAGACGGGAGGAGACCAGATGACTGGGTCTCTCCAGAGGAGCGTACAGATCTCAGTAGATGGATGGGAAGCCGGGCCAAGCTAGGGTTATGTATGTACGGAGGGGGAGGGAGGGGGGGACGGAGGAGGAGTGTGGCTTTAATAACTTTCAGGGAGTATGGACTCAATCACAGACAAAACACACACACACACACACTCACACACACACACACACACGCACACACACACACACACGCATGCTGAGAGCTAAAAAGAGCAGGGAGCACCGTAACTGGGTGTAATGGAACAATGAGAGAGAGACAGAGAGAGATAGGGAAAGAGAGGGTGTTTTATAAGCACACAGTAATTGCATGTGCTCCTCGTCAGTAGCACTCCATTGTGGTACCGGCGGTCAAAACGAGTCTATTGTGTGTGTGTGTGTGTGTGTGTGAGAGAGTGTGTGTGTTTTTGCATGCGTAACAGCAGAAGAGATTGGTATTATTAACTGTCTCCATAGCTGAAGAATGGACAGCAGGGTGGAGAAATGGACAGGGGGATTGGAGTTTGGTACGCAAAATGGAGAAATGGGGGGTTCTGTTCCTTATTATCATCAGTCGCTGTCCGTGCTCTCCCTCTCGTTCTCTCGTTCTCTCGTTCTCTCTCTCTCTCGCTCTCTTCTCCTCGCTATCCATCACTTTCTCTTTCTGTCCTCCAATTTCAGCATTTTCTGCCTGTGGCAGTTTCAACTGAGACCGGGCCATTGTTAGTTGTCAGAGTAGTGTATTTCATGTGTGTGTGTGTGTTTGTGTGTCATTGTGTTCCATGTGTACTGGAGAGAGAGGAGAAGTGGGTGGATGGGTCTAAAATGGTCCACTGGCTCTAGCACTGATGTCTCCTGTGCCTTTGATTACTGACGAGTGTGTGTGTGTGTGTGTGTATGTGTGTGTGTGTGTGTGTGTGTGTGTGTGTGTGTGTGTGTGTGTGTGTGTGTGTGTGTGTGTGTGTGTGTGTGTGTGTGTGTGTGTGTGCATCAGTCTCTCTCTCTCTCTCTACATACAGTATATATATCCAGCAATTCAATTTCAGTTGGCTTTTTCCGCATGACATTTCAAAATATTTGGCCAAACCGCTGTTACAATATGTTACAACATGTTAACAATATAAAATGAAAATATTAAAATGTGTGTGTGTGTGTGTGTGTGTGTGTGGAAGGGGGGGAAGGGGGGCTTTAATAAAGGGTGCTCACATCTCTCTTTGTTCTCTGCTAATAGGATTGATAGCTTCTTGTCATCTGAGGCGTTTTAGAAACTTTCGAGGTTCAACTTTTTATAGGTTAAAATCTGGGGAATTTGCAGCTCTGTCTCGGTTCAGTTATCATACAGACGTCCTAGCAGAGGGAGACTGGTTTTCTTGTTGTCCTTTCTCAGTGGCAAGGCTGTGCTAACTGAGCCTGTACATTGTCAAGGATTTTCTAAGGTTTTGATCAGTGACCCTGGTCAAATAAATTATAACGGTTTGCTGTCAATTTAGGGGTAGAACACACTGCATTTTGTGCTTGTTTTGGACTGTGCTGTACAATAATTAGGTTTATTGTGATTGGACGTTTACGGTCCTGAGGTTTATTGTGATTGGACGTTTCTGGTCCTGAGGCTTCAGCGTGTTAATAATGATATAAAAAATGGTAACTTTATTTCTTGATAGTTCCAAAATGTAATAGCTTTGATTGTTTTGATTCATTTATTAATGGCTGTGTGCCTGATTTTACCCTGTATCTATTGTAAGACATTTAGTAGAATCTTCTAGAACTCTGCATGTAGACTTTCAGTGGGGTGTTTGTGGCACTCAGTGAATCCCTCAGCTGAATGTTCCCCTCAGTTCATTCACTGACATTCTCACATCATCACACCTCAGTTGTTCAGCCAGTCACTGAATGATTTTGTTGTTGAATTATTAAAAAATTCCCAGCACAGCGTATAGAATAGCGGGATGACCGGCTTGGCTCACACGATTCTAGTTCTGATAACATTGGGATAATCTCTCTCACCGTCTGTCTCTGAAAGATTGTGCTACACCATGAGGCTCTGAAGATTGTGCTACACCACAAGTCTCTCATGATCACACAATCACTCACGTGTTCCTGCAAGGGACCGCATCCGTATGTATTTCACACACGGTATCTACGACAACCTACTTCAGTTCTGACAACAGACAATGAGCCCGTCGCTGATCACTCTGTGGTGATGTTTCAAGGCTTCTTTTCCCTGTTTATTGTTTCTCCTGATTTTTATAATTGTAATTCCTGTCCTTCTCAGACAATTTTGGGGAAAATGTTATGGATATCCTCACCACTGATTGATTGACAGGTACTTTATTATATTTGTTTTATTAATATTAATAAAGCACTTCAGGGACTATATGCCACGCCAGGCACTCTGCTTTGTGTTATGCCTAAGAACATGACGTTAGCTGTTGTATATTGTCCATAGACGACACCCCCTCGTGCCTTGTTACTTATAGCATGATAGGATTTAATGTTTTAATGACACTCTAGTGCTCCTTGAAATGAAAGTCATTTTAATTTCCACCCTTCCTTCCTTTCAATATATTTAATTGAGATTCCAAAAAAATCGAAGATATATTTTAATTTAAATGACCCTGCTACTGAATGTGTTCTGTGGACTCATCATCTGAACTCCCCTCCTCCCAAATGGCAACCTATTCCTCGTGTAGTGCTTTTGAGCAGGGCCCAGAGTGTAAGATGTAGGGAGTAGGGGCCATTTGGTACACCTTAAAATATATCACCACTTGTTCTTGCTATTGAATCAAGCCTCCCAAATGGCAGATAGCCATCCCACAAGCCTCCTTTCCACACACACATGCTACAGTCCACCACAGCAACAGTGCCACCCATGCCTCTCAATCTCTTTCAGCCAATCTGATAAAAGGATGAGGGTAGCAGGATATCATGGGTTGCTGGCACCAGTCCTGAGTTGTAATCCTCGCATTGTTGTTGTCGTTGGGCTTCTTCGCTCCTCCACGGGAATCTCTTCACACACACTAAACACCCCTCCCTCTCTCTCTCTCTCTCAGTCTCAGTCTCTCTCCCATTAATCGGGTTGGCTCAGTGGTGTGAGAGACAGAGAGAGGGAATGATGGTATCAGTACACAGTCGATGAGTACTGACCACCAATGGCACTTCTTGATTTTCTATCGCTCACCCATTCCCTCTTGCTCTGCCTCCCCACCCCACTGTCTTCCCCGGTTTCCCTCACTCTCTCACTCTCGCTCACATTCCAATTTAGATTGCTTTATTAGCATGAAATACAATTTGTAGATATGGCTTTATTGGCATGAAGTACAAGTTGTAGATCTCTCTCTCTCCCTCTAAAAGAGTCTAATGACAGGGCGGGGGGAGGGGTGCCATCATACAGTACAGAGGGTGAGGGTGTTAACCATTAATCCTCATGTCCATCTGATATTAAAGGATGTGTTGCCGTGGGTGGGGTCAGCCAATCCCTTTCCATCTCCTTGCAATTCTGTTTCAGATCCAAGGGAAAACGTGTAGCTTCCTCTGTAACTTCTTCCAATAATGTATCCCCCACTCTCACTCCATTTCAATTTGCTTCTTCGGCATGACATTTGGTAAAACATTTTGTCAAAGCACAACGTGACAATAGAGCAACAGGGTTGTTAGCAATAGAAAATGGACTATGAGATGTGAAGGTTACACATGCTAATAATAAGTGACTACGAAATAGATCATGGGCCAGATATAACGTTATCCAATGTTAATCCAATGCCAATACTAGATAGCCACTTCGTGAAGAACCACATTTTGAAATGTGGTACTGTTTTTTAATTGTTTTCTAAATGTTGTTTTTATGGTGCACTGTGTGAGGGAATGCAGCTCTTTCAGTGGTTCTTTCGTAGTGCAGCGATCACACAGCCTTTCCTCTACGGACAGGCAGGTTTTCCATGTCCACCCTTTTCGGTGGCAGGTATGCTCCATGAGCCTACACTATTTTTCTGGTCCTCTCCCTATCTCTCTTTCTGTCTCTATAATCCTCTCACAACACTGTGAGGGATATCGAGGTGCCAGAGTGTGCTAACACAAATCCCCATGTCCATCAGATACAAGAAAAGTGTTGATGTGTGTGTGTGTGTGTTTGTTTGTGTGTGAGGGGGGGGTCAATCCCTGCTCCCCTGCCACCCAAACTGAATCAATCCCCCTGTTGGGATTACATTCCCAGCAGAGGGGCAACAGAAGGGCTGGGTTAGGGACTGGGCAGTGCTGCTCCGACCATATGGTCCCTATCCATTACAATATACAGTCCTCACATAAAGATGGACATACCGGGACAACAACCCCACAAGGGAGGGGGCAGAGGAAGGGTGGGAAGTTAGAAAAGAGGGATGGAGGGGGGACAAATTGGGGGATGGAGAAAGGGATTATTCTAGAGCACCATGCATGGGTGTTGCGGACGAGACCCCAACGTGGAGATTTAGCAGTTCTATACCTGACCTTTTAAGGGCTGGCCAGGCGAGGAAACGATGAAATATGAGTTAAACCAGGAAATAGGTTTTGCTGCTCTGTTACTGAGGTTCTAAAACCAAGTCAGACGGGTCAAGAGGGGAGTCCATTTTCTATATGTTTTTTCAGTCTGTCCCACCCCCTCCTCCCAGTGCAGACATTTGTTTATGTGAAAGCTCTCACCAGTGTGTCTCACCAGTGTGGTTTTTCCACTGTACGCTCCATCTGACCACCTCAGTGAATGCAAAGTGATTGCTGCCGCACATAATTTCCCCGCTACTCACAAGTTGTATGTTGAACTCTTTCACGCCCCCGCTGAGTGAACCTGGGAACACACACATATGCAGTCACTCGCACACATTCACACTCAGTCGTCACGCATGGCCGCGTACTCAGAAACATTCTCAAGCACACAGAGTTACCGACACACACACTCACACACGTGTAAACACCTACTCCATCTTTCTCAATCCGTGTCTTTGTCTTTGGAGACAAGTGACAGAACCAATCATGTACGGCATCCAACTCCGTTAACATCAATAATGCCCTCGGAACAAAGGGAACAAAAAGCAACCTCCAAATGGATGAGGGCATAGACGTGCACTGACAGAGCTGTACAGGGAATAAGCTCTCGAAAGAGCACAACACACGTACATATACCTAAAAGCCAAACACATCACTGTCGAAAACAGGAAGCAAACATTTGTTTATGTGTAAAATCCTGAAATGCTATATAATATTTACATATTGCATACTGTATATGATACTGAGAGATATTGAGCAAGAAAAGTAATTGACTGGAAATCCATCAGTTTAAGTGTCATTGTACAATGGCACATAACAACAGAACTATGTGAGGTCCTATACATGGGCCCTTGTCAAATGTAGCTGACTGTGTATGGGAATAATGGTGATTTTTGGGACACAGGCATACAGTGTACTTGCTGGAGCCCAGGACCAATCGGTAGGCTGGCTGGATCAGAACACTAAACAGGAAGCCTTCTATGAATCTCCTGTTCTAAATGTTCCACACAGCAACCCAATTCCTTGGTAGTGCACTAATTTATGAGAGCTTCAAGGGGCCCTTTTTAACAGTAGTGCACTATATGGAACAGGGTGCCATTAGGGACTGATCCACGGTGGATTGTGCAGAGATCAGTGGTTTAGTAGCACATGGTATGTGCTGAGCGTTCAGTTCACCCAGCTGCTGCCCAAATGCCCTGTCGGCTAGACCAAACATCACCTCACACAGAGTATGTGTGTGTGTTTGTGTGGTAAAAAGGCTATTTTGGACTATTTTGGACTAAGATTTAGGTGTTAGAATTAGGGTTAGCTGTTAGAATTAGGATTAGTGGAAAAAGGTTTTTGATTGGGAATATTTATATTGGTGTGTGTGTGTGTGTGTGTGTGTGTACGGTTAAGGCAATAAAACAATGTCATGGTTGTTATTTATTGATTTGAATTTGTTTTACTTTTATTTTATCAGGCATGTAAAATGAGAACACATTGTCATGTACAGCAACAGCTGGGGGAATAGTTCCAGGGAAAGTAGAGACAACAGCTGGGGGAATTGTTCCAGGAACAGTAGAGACAACAGCTGGGGGAATAGTTCCAGGAAGAGTAGAGACAACAGCTGGGGGAACAGTTCCAGGAACAGTACAGACAACAGCTGGGGGAATAGTTCCAGGTAGAGTAGAGACAACAGCTGGGGGAATAGTTCCAGGGAGAGTTGAGACAACAAACTGTGTAATACAGTTGTGTTCATAAGTTTGCATACCCTGGCAGAAATTGTGAAATTTGGCATTGATTTAGAAAAAAAATATTTTGGAAAATAGTTCCAAGGAGAGTAGATACAACAGAGAGTGGAATAGTTCCAAGGAGAGTAGAGACAACAGACAGTGGAATAGTTCCAAGGAGAGTTGAGACAACAGACAGTGGAATAGTTCCAAGGAGAGTAGAGACAACAGACAGTGGAATAGTTCCAAGGAGAGTAGAGACAACAGACAGTGGAATAGTTCCAAGGAGAGTTGAGACAACAGACAGTGGAATAGTTCCAAGGAGAGTAGAGACAACAGACAGTGGAATAGTTCCAAGGAGAGTAGAGACAACAGACAGTGGAATAGTTCCAAGGAGAGTAGAGACAACAGACAGTGGAATAGTTCCAAGGAGAGTAGAGACAACAGACAGTGGAATAGTTCCAAGGAGAGTTGAGACAACAGACAGTGGAATAGTTCCAAGGAGAGTTGAGACAACAGACAGTGGAATAGTTCCAAGGAGAGTTGAGACATTTGTACCATCATGAGTCTAACAAATAACCACCGGATTGGCTCAATTGGTGACATTTCCAATTTCAAAATTGTATAAGATTCAGAGAGCCAAATGTCCTCTATTTCCTTTATCTCACAAACATATCGTCTAGCAAGACAGAAACTGTGAAAAGAAGACATGAAATAAAAACCATGATTATTATCTGTTTCTCTCTTTGATTGTGAAAGAGACCATGTGTAATTATTATCTGCAATTTCTGACATCTGAAAAAGTATACTGTGCCTCTGTTGAAATATTAGTATGGCTTTGAGTGAGACCGTGAGTCAGAGATATATTAGAGCATGCTTATAGTTCTGCTTTTTCACGTCTAACCTGTACTAGCATGTTGATGATTTCCCTCCCTAAAATGAAATCTCCCCCTCAAAGAGTGTGGTCATGACTAAGGATCATCCATCATCTTTAGAATTATAGTGAAGACACATAAACAATAAAATAACACATGGAATCATGTAGTAACCAAAGTCAAATCAAACTACATTTTAGTGTTAACCAAATCAAAATAAAATTTGTTATATATTTCAGATTTTTCAAATTAGCCATCCTTTGACTTGGGCATAGCTTTGCTCACTCACTTTCACAAATCTGTTGAAATAAATCCATTTTGAACTATGGAGTTGAGTGGATTAAAAACGGTGGAGCAGATCATTTTGTTCAGAATACATCACCATGGCGATTACATTGTCGTGGCTAAGATGGATAACATTTCCAGTCTTAGGCCTGTTGTTTTCAACAGTTATCCATTTGGTTGTCACATACAGTCATATGAAAAGTAAACCCCCTGGAAAGTTAGATTAGATTCAACTTTATTGTCATTGAACAGTACAAGTACAGTACAACGAAATGTAGTTATCATCTAACCAGAAGTGCAAATAGAAGGGGGCAGGAAATGTACAAGTATTAAGTAAAGTGTATGTTACAAGGGAAATGTATGGATGTGCAATGAAGGCATATACAGTGAAAAATGGAAATTCTAAATGAGCAATGAAGGCAAAAAGGGGAGGGCAGTAAATTTAATTAATGTACAAATATTAAGTATATGTATGCGCAAGTGGGAATGAATAGCTGTGCGAAGAGGCTAATGCAAGTACAAATGACAATTTCGAGCAAGTTGGAGGTGTTAAGTAGTCTGTTACAACTAAAAGTACAATGGCAATTCAAATGTGCAGTGCAGGCAAATTGAAGGTGCGAGGCGGCATTTGCTACTGAAATGCAGAGATAGCAGCAATGACGTTCCTGAGGTAGACAGATAGTACAAGGGCAACAAGGTCCCTGAGAGGGAGTACTAAGAGGTGGGCGGGTGGGCCTGGTTAGTTAAGGGATGGGTCACAGACTTCAGCAGGTTTACGGTAGATGGGAAAAAAAGGTTCCAGAGCCTGCTGGTGCGGGAATGAAGAGACCTGTACCGCCTGCCTGGTGGTAGGAGGGCAAAGAGTTTGTGGGAATCTAATGATGCCGCACGCAGACGCTGCTTGCGCTGAAGTACTACGATGGCTGGTAGCTGGGCACCAGTGATGTGCTGGGAGGTTTTCACCACCCATGTGGGCCTTCTTCAGTCTCCTCAAAAAGTACAGGCACTGTTGCAACTTTTTGACCAGGGTGGAGGTGTTCAGGTTCCAGGAGAGGTCCTCGGAGTTGTGAACATCCAGGAATTTGAAGCTGGACACACATTGTCTCTTTTCATGTATTTTTTCCAATCATATTAATTAACAATTGGATATAATTTTACAAATTACACAAAAATTGCTATAATTTGAATTAGGTAGACTTAAAATGGTGCATATTATTAAAAAATAAGTTAGAGAGTAACTTGGGGAGATCCAACCTTCCATAAAGATTTAAAAGTTGGTCTGGTTTTTCTTAACCAAATGCGTGTGTGGTAACACATCGTACCAAGACCGAAACACCACTATAATGCCCTCAGAAGAAAGATTATTGATGCCCGTGGGTTTCAGAGTGATTAAAAGCCATTTCCAGGCAATATGAAGTACATGACTCTATCAACATCTATATCATCTACATAGCACATGTTGTCTCACAAAATTCCAACCAAGAACTGACTGAAGATACTTACACAAGTCTCTAAGAACCCCAGGGTAACATCAAGGCATCTATAGGCCTCTTTTGTCACCATCAACATAGAAAGTCAGGAAGGAATAAGCCTCTGCTCTCAAAAAAGATTATCAAGACAGGACTAATGTTTGCCAGACAAGACCTGTGTAAAGACCAAAACTCTGGTACAATGTGCTCTGGACAGATGAGTCAGATGGGGATGTTTGGCTGTAATGACAGACACCATGTTTTTGGAAAACAAAACACTGCCTTTGAACAGAAGAACTTCATACTAACTGTAAAAATGGAAGTGGTGACATAGGGGCTGTTTAGCTAGCTACCTCAGGGCCTGGACAACTTCCAATCACTGAGTCAACCATGAATTCCATATTATATCAGAGAAATATTAAGCAGAATGTGAGCAAACCAGTCAAAAAGCTAAAGCCGAACAAAACATGTATCTTGAAACAAGACAGTGATCCAAAACACACAAACAAAGCTGCAACAAAAGGGCTGAAAACGTAGACTGAGGGTTATGGAGCAGACCTCAATCCAATTTAAATGTTGTGGAGGGACTAGAAGTGGGCTATGCCTACAAGAAAAACCTCAAACATGACACAACTGAAGCAGTACTGTAAAGAACAATGGGCATAAATTCCTACATTCTTATTTTAGGCAAAGGAGCAACACCAGCTTTTGAGGTTTGTACTTATTTTTCGGCACTTTAATGATATTGCATTTCTGTAGTTTTCTTAAGAATAAATTATTGCATATTTAAGTATTAAATTATTAAGTATAATGTCACATTGCCATTTGTTGAATTAGATTACCATTACCTCTTAATACTGTTGAAGTAGAGATTACAGATCCATATGTCCAAGTCCGTAAGAAAAGTGTTCCTTTAGTTTTTTACATGACTGGCAAAAATAAGATCAGAAAGGATTATATTCACAGAAATAGGAACAGAACGAGAGCTCCAATTCCAGTCAGTGATTCATCTGTTCTAATTATTCTACTATGTGTTTGTTCTTATAGAATATGCTGAAATAAATCAGAGAAGTGTCTGTAACTTACAAAACAAGGCCTTAGACAAACACTGTCTTTGCCTGTCAACGCAGTGATGAGACCTACCCTAATGAAAACCGTCCAGGCGCACTCACCCCTGTCGTCAAGAAGTGCTTCGAGAGGCTTGTAATGGCCCACATTAAAGGCAGCATGCCAGGAATACTGGATCCAGTCCAATTTGCCCACCGCAACAACAGATCGGTGTGGATGCACTTCCATTACTATTCAAAAAGGCCACAGCACACAGAGACAACAGTAAAACCAATGCTGATCATTTACTCTAGATCACCGGTCAACACTTTTATTACATCCAAACTCTTCACCAAGATCAGTGCACTGGGCCTGGACATCACCTTTTGAAGCTGGGTACTGGGCTTTCTGATGGGATAACCTTGTGGCCTTGTATGGAACTGCTCTGCGCAAATGACTGTAGGCGGAGAAATTAGCAGAATGCGTCTCTTGGACACACACCAGTGGTGGTCCATCCATTAGGGTGTATATTATATAATTATATATGTAGAAAAAGTCAAAAGCCTGGGCGCACCTACTCATTCAAGGGTTCAAATGTATTTCTTTAGTTTGGCCATTTCCCACATTGTAGAATGATGGTGAACTATGAAATAACACAGGTGGAATCATGTAGCAACAGAAAAAGTGTTACACCCTTTGCACTCTTTCAAACCTGCTTTATGAGGTAGTCACCTGGAATGCATTCCAATTAACAGTGCCTTGTTAAAAGTTAGTCTGTGGAATTTCTTTCTTTCAAAATGTGTTTGAGCCTATCTGGTTTGTTGTTACAAGGTAGTGTTGCTATACAGAAGACCATCATTATGTCTGTACTTTAGTAGTCCATGTTATGGCAAGAAAAGCTCAAAGAAGCAAAGAGAAATGACAGTGCATCATTACTTTAAGACATAAAGGTCAGTCAATCCAGAAAATTTGAAGAACTTTGAAAGTTTCTTCAAGAGCAGTAGTAATAACTACTAAGTGCAATGGTGATACTGGTTCTCATGAGGATCTCCATAGGAAAGGAAGACCTAGAGTTACCTCTTCTGCAGAGGATAAGTTCATTAGAGTTACCAGCCTCAGAAATCAGCAATTAACTGCACCTCAAATTGCAGCCCAAATAACTGCTTCAGAGAGCTAATGTAGCAGACACATTTCAACATCAACTGTGCAGAGGAGACCGCGTTAATAAGGCCTTCATGGTTGAATTGCTGCAAAAAAACCACTGACGGACACCAATAATAAGAAGAGACTTGCTTGGGTCAAGAAACACAAGAAATAGACGATGGAAATCTGCCCTCTGATGAGTGCAAATATTTTAAAAAATCCCCAACCACTGTGTTTTTGTGATACACAGAGTGGGTGAATGGATGATCTCCGCCTGTGTTTCCACCAAGAAGCATGTAGAAGGAGGTGTGAAGTTGTGGGGTTGCTTTACTGTTGACACTGTGTAATTTATATAGAATTTATTGACACTCAGCAAGTATGGCTACTACAGCACAGTGGAGCGACATGCCATCCCATCTGGTTTGTACTTCTAGGTCGTGTGAGGGCTATTTGATCAATAAGGAGAGGGATGGAGTGCTGCAGACCTGTTTACCTGCCAAACTTTTTTTGAATTTACTCTATATAAACGTATTGGTCAAATTCTACTATATTTTTCATCTGTTGACCTCTTACCCAACTTTACTACACCGGTACTCTTTTTGGACATAATTAACGGAACTACTCACCCCTGAACACCTGAGATAGCAGAGTTAGAGGCAAGGATATTGTTAGTGTAGAAATAGAAAAAACTGCGTCAGTGCCACCAGGAAGAAACAATAGTCTTCTTAGCCCCCCGGCACAGCTCCTGCAGCTGGGCAAGAAATTTCTCTTGGTCAGTGGGAAGAAATGCCGTCGACCAGTTAAACCTCTCCTCCTGGTTATACTAGTGATCATATCCCTTGTGCATACCGAAAAGGAGAGGGTGTTGATAATATTTATGACAGTAAATATACATTTACTCTCAAACACATCATTGATTTTCATTCTTTTGAAGTTTTAATCATGAAAGTTAACCAGGCCGATAAATCATTTTGCATAGCTACGATTTATAGGCCCCCTGGACCATACACAATGTTCCTCAATGAGTTTCCAGAATTCTTGTCTAACCTTATAGTATTCGAATTTTTGGTGATTTCAATATTCATATGGAAAAGTCCAATGATCCTGTCTCAGGTCCAACACATTGCCACAGTCACACCTTTGATTTAGTTTTGTCATGAGAAATAGATATTGTAGATCTAATAATTTCCCCCCAAAATCCTGGATTATCGGATCACTGTCTTATTACATTTACCGTTAAAACAAGAAATCCACTTACTCTGCAAACAATGAGTTTCAAAAGCCGTACTATAAATTCTCAGACTACAAACAAATTCCTTGATATTCTTACAAGTTTGCTCATTAAGGACAGAGTAAATATATCTGTAAACTATCAAATCGAAGATCTAAACTCAACAATGTGAAATATATTAGACACGGTTGCAACACTAAAAACTAAAGAAATACGTAACAAGAAACTTGCTTCCTGGTACAAAGACAATACTAGAGCACTTAAGCAAGCCTCCAGAAAATTGGAGCAAAAGTGGCACTCCACCAAGTTCAAAGTATTCAGACTAGCCTGGATAGACAGTACACTACAATACCGAAAATTACTCACATCTGCTCTATCAGCTTATTTCTCCAACCTGATTGAGGTGAACAAAAAAAATCTCTTCGATACAGTTGCAAAGTTAACAAAAAAGCAAAGCCCAACAAGTGAAGTGGGTCTTCACTTTAGTTGTAATGAATACATGAACTACTTTGATGAAAAGAACATCACCATTAGAAAACAAATAACTGACTCCTCCTTAAATATTTATGGTCCTCAAAATCTCAGTTGTCCTGAGAATGTCCTGAACCTCCCTGAACAGGTGTCAGTGGGGATACTTTTTGATACCGTATCGCTTGACACATTCACTACATTTTTAATTAGTTCTAAACCCACAAACTGCCAGCTAGACCTGATTCCAACAAAATGTTGATGTATTCTGTATTTTGATTTGTTTGACATTTGTTTGGTTCCAAATTCAAAGGTATGCTTTGGTGTTCCTCAAGGCTCAGTTCTGGGCCCATTATTGTTCTCACTATATATTGTAACACCCCTGGCCGGGATGCTAAATCAGGAGTCGGAGTCAGAGGTAAAGAACACCAGGTAGAATTTATTAACCCTAACAAGACAGCTGTGTGGCCACTGTCTACACCAACAATACCTGTTAACACACATGCTCTTGACAAACTCTCCTAAATCTGTAGCTAGCTAAGACAAGTATCCCACGTCACGGTTCTCTATCACACACAGGAGTGGAGCCACAAGAGAGAGAGATGCTTGCCAAAACCCCACCTTATATAAGCTATGGCCTGGGACCCCTGGACCCGCCCCTGCTGTCCCCGAGCCCCCAGGGAAGCCCTCCTCACTGCAGGACATCCCACCAGGTAAAACAGCCCCACCTAACTGTCAGGCCCCGCCCCTTAATGAAACATAACTGAGCAACTTAGAACAGCAGTTTAAATGAACACAGGGTCGCTACAATATGCTGCATCTGGGCGAAGTAATCCGAAATCATAATGTAAATTTTCACTGTTATGCTGAGGACACACAGTTATATATATCAATGAAGCATGGAGAATCCCCAAAATTAGCTACTTTGGAAGCATGCGTTTCAGATATTAGGAAGTGGATGACAGAGAACGTCTTGCTCTTAAACTAAAAAAAAACAGAAATGCTCGTTTTAGGACCCAAGAAACAAAGCGTTGTTAGCAGATCTCACTGTGAAACTCAGCACCTGCATGGTCGTATCCCAAAAAACTGTAAGAAACCTCGGCGTTACCCTTGACCCTGACCTCTCCTTTGATGAACATTGCAAAAATCTGAAACTTTCTATCAAAAACTGATGCAGAAATACTAATCCATGCTTTCGTTACTTCTAGACTAGATTACTGCAATGCTCTTCTTTCCGGTTACCCTGACAAATCAATAACTAAACTTCAATTAGTGCTGCACACGGCTGCTAGAATCCTAACTAGAACCAAAAGAATTTAACACATTACTCCTGTACTAGTGTCCTTACCCTGTCTGCCTGTTAGGGTCAGGGCTGGTTTTACTGTTAACATATAAGTCAATACATGGATTTGCTCCTACTTCCCAGCCATACATACCTACATCGCAAATTGCAGGCCTTTTAATTGTACCTACAATTTCTAAACAAACAGCCGGAGGCAGGGCCTTTTCTCATAGAGCCTCACCCGTGGAATGATCTGCCAATTAAGGTTAGAAATGCAAACTTAGTGCAAACTTTCAAGTGTCTACTAAAAACTCATCTCTACAGCACGGTTTATGATTAGGTTTAGCCTGGCCTGGGGACATGAAGGTGACCAGAAGGCTTGATACTGTCCACCCTTGCTGTCTTGCCAGGTGGGCTCTCTTCGCCACTGGGATGCCCTCCCTCCAATGCCTTTCGGGTGAAGAGTCACTGGCTTGTTGTTGTCTCTCTGTTGCGTACTTGTGCAATTGGGCTGTACTCTGCTGGCAATACTCAGCCCTCATTCAGGGTGGTTGCGGTTGGTGGGTGTCCCTTTGGTTGATGCCTGGCAATGTGGGTGGATTGATTTCCTGCCTGTTGGGCCCTGTCCGGGACCTCCCCCGGGTAGGGCCACAGTGTCGCCGGACCCCCCCCCCCCCCCCCCCGTCTCAGTTCCAAGTGCTTAGGCTGCTATACTATTGTGCTGGGGGATTGGGTCAGTTCTTCTTCCACACTAAGTTCTCCTTCTCCACTATAAATAATTGTTGATATGAAGAATGCATTTTCTGAATTTTCCCAGTCTCCTCCCGTTTTAAACTTTAGAAGGACATGAGGTCCTGGTCCACACCTGCGGAGTACCTGGTTTGGGGGGCCCGTTGCTGTCCCCGTCCTTGTCCATGTGGTCATACTTCTGACCTAGTCTAAATTGAAATAGACTCTGGATTCAGCCCACATGCATTTATTAATTATTCCAATTGGACTCTTAATATCTCACCCGGCACAGCCAGAAGAGGACTGGTCACCCCTCTGAGATTGGGTCCTCTCTAGGTCTCTTCCTAAAAGTTTTTCCTAGCCACTGAAATTCAACACTACTGTTGTTTGCTCCTTGGGGTTTAAGGCCGGGTGTTTCTGTAAAAGCACTTTGTGACAACTGCTGTTGTAAAAAGGGCTTTATAAATACATTTGATTGATTGATTGCATCAGATGATCTGGAATCCACAATCACCTGACTTCAACCCAATTGAGATGGTTTGAGATGAGTTGGACTGTAGAAGTAAAAGTAGCCAACAAGTGCTCAGCATATGTGGGGACTCCTGCAAGACTGTTGGAAAAAGCATTCCAGGTGACTACCTCATGAAGCTGGTTGAGAGAATTCAAAGAGTGTGCAAAGCTGTCATCAGGGCAAAGAGTGGAAACTTTTCAGAATATATTCTGTATTTTGATTTGATTAACATTTGTTTGGTACCAAAATTATTCCATATGTACTATTTCATAGTTTTGATGTCTTAACTATTATGTGGAAAATAGTTCAAATAAAGAAATACGCTTGAGTTTTGACTGGTACTGTATATACATTCTTATATTAAAGACTATATTACTTTACTACAATTCTTTTATTAAATTCTAAAACAAGTGTAGTAAATTGTTAATATTTTACTGTTTAAAAATATAGTTAAAAATAAGCTTTTCAAGCACCTACTACTCTGTCTCACATAAGGCCTGGGCGTTTGGCCGAGCGCCCAGCGCTGGGATTGCATATCAATTGCTTGCCTATGGGGAGCGCTGCACCAAGGAGATACTGGGGATTTAATCACGTCTTTTGCAGCACAGTGTTAATTGGCCACTTTGGGGCGCTGGAATTAATGACCGGGGTCCTATGTATTTCATGAATAGTTCTCTATATCAGGTATAGCTTAGATGGCACCAAAGAGCAAGAGATCTACTCAGCCAGTCATTGTCATCAAGGCACTACCAAGGGGCTAGAAAAAGAGAGGTGGGATAAACAGTACATCTGCATCAAACAAGCTGCGGCATCCAATTACAGAAGACAGAAGAAATATGCTCATAATTTGGAAAAATATAGTTCTTATTTGAATAAAAGAAACAATGGCTGTGTGACGGCACAATTCCAGAATACTTTGCAAAGTTATGCTATCTATTAGCAAAGCTGTTGGCAAAAGGTAATACAAAACAGTTGGATTGGACTAGAACATGGTTAAAGAAATTGACTGGCATGTTCAACTTTTCAGATGGTAGTTATGGGATAAGATACTAAAGAATACGGAAACCAGGACATTTGGGATTTTGGACTTTGGAATTCGACAGTACAGTCAATGAAAGACCACTTAAAGTGAAAGCTGCACTGTCTTCTTGCCATAATGCAAGGTATTAGCTAATTCAGATGATAATTTTCAGAGTATTGAGAAATATATTACAGTAGTCAAATAAATATAATAAATACTGAAATCTGCAGGATATTTTGATGAGTTATGTGCTTTTGTTTGTACTGCAGTTTGTACAAGCTTCTACCCTGTTTCTCGTGTGACCACATGTTTCAGCTATAGTATAGAGCCTAATTTGGTGATCAGTTGAAGTAGGGTGCAGTTAGCTATAGCCACCCCAGCTAGCAATGACCAATCGTTCTGTGAACTGAGTGCTGCCTGTTTGTTGGGCGGCATGCTGTCTGGCCTACCATTGGTGGACCATTTTAAATCCGGACCATTTTTGGGTAGTTGTAAAATGTGTTATCTTATTTATAGATAGGCTAACCTGCTGGTTCATGTTTAGCATTGGGCATCGGCTTACAACTATTATGACAAATACCTAACACTTTGTTGTCATTGCTAGCATCTTCTGGCATCCTAGCTGTAGCTAATTAACTATCATGTAAAATCCAGCAACAATGTTGTATGACAGATTGTTAGGTCAGTCTTTTAATTAGCTTCATACTGTAGGTATATGATTGGTTCAGGTTAGATGACCCATCTCTCTCTTTCTTTCTTATTTCTACAAACAAACTGAATGAATCAGAATCCCTAGTCGTGCACTGGATGTGCATCCCACAAATCTCCATCAACTGCAAGATGCTATCCTATCAATATGGGCCAACATTTCTAAAGAATGCTTTCAGCACCTTGTTGAATCAATGCCACATCGAATTAAGGCAGTTCTGAAGGCGAAAGGGGGTCAAACACAGTATTAGTATGGTGTTCCTAATAATCTTTTAGGTGAGTGTATATGATTGGTTCAGGTTAGATGACCCATCTCTCTCTTTCTTTCTTATTTCTACAAACAAATTGAATGAATCAGAATCCCTAGTTGACTAGTTATTGTTTAACTATCAACCTAGTTACGTTTTCTGCCACCATTAAATATTCTGTCATCAATTTGCTGCACCCTACTACACATTCAATCAGGAATCACCACTGGCACACAGTTACATGAAAAAACAACTTGTACTACATGTGATGTCCTAAGGGGGTTATATAAGTTCCAAAACATCTGCTATAGAGAGTTAATTTCTTCAGTAGCAAACACACACACACAATGTAAAGCGCTGTGGAATTAACCCCAGACCCTCAAACCTCAGAAAAACCCTTAGAGTGCAATCCATTTGGCGCCCTATTCCCAATGTAGCGCATTACTTTATATGAGACCCTCATTTGCCCTGGTCAAAAGAAGTGTGCTGGAGAATAGTGTACCGTTTCGCTGGTGCTCAGAGATTAAAGGGGGAGCCGTCCACCTTCTTGAGATAAATTATAGAGGACAAAAAAACGATCGTGGTCTAAGTGAACTCATTTAAGGTCCATGCGAACCCGTGCACTTTAAGGTCAGCACTCATCCCGTCTGATCGTAGTGACAGCAGACACTATTTGAGTGCCTTAAAACGCTTTAACATTTCCAGGAAAAGCTGTCTTGAAGACACTCTCCCAAGGGGAGTTTATGGAAAGAAAAAAAAAAGGGTAATTCACACATCTGAAAAGAAGAGAACAGAGGTTATTGATTGGCTTAGACAGACAGAGAGAGAGGGACAGGTGATAAAGGTATGACCCACAGCACCGAGGTGAAACACTGGCAATAAATAGGTTCTCACCAGTTGTTATTTTCAGTAAGGCGAAAGGTGGATTCTGCTGTCATGAAAAAAAAAAAACAAGAGGGTTAGTAAGTGCGGAGCAGAGGTTTTTTCATTCGGCGTCATACAGTATGCTACTGTCGGTGAACACTGAAGATAATGACATAAATGTACGTCTTTATGTGCCATCACTATTACGGTAATACATAGAATTACTCCCGCTGCTGTGCAAATGGGTTCTCATAATAAAATACTACAATTATTATGAAGTAGTTACTGCAACTGCAGTCCTGTTAAATGTCAGGGTGCTCAGACCTATCCTCACACATCCTTTTAGAGCCAGTGGCTGTTCCTCTCCTTTCTCTCACACACACCCACTCACACACATACCCACTCACACACACACACACGCAAAGCGCTGGTGCGTGCGTCCCGGCACGCATACACAAACAGGTGGGCACCCATGCGCCAGAACAAGGAACAGTAGACGCTTGCCTGCCCACACGAGTAATGTTGACAAAAGGATCGGAAGGAAACCGCATAAACAAGCATGACAGTTGGTTTTGGGATATACGAACACTGATTGGCAGACAGACCCAGCCGTTCCAAAACAGCACCCTATTCCCTACTTAGAGCACAACTTTAAACCAAAGTCAGTGGACTACATAGACAGTAGGGTTGTTATTCGGGCCGCGACCACACACAGACAGATTAGACACATCCATTTCCCCCCGAACTCAATTATATTCTACAAAGGATGACATCCCAAGTTAATTGCAGTCTTTCCACATGAGAGAATGATTTGCACTTCTCAATTCCCCGACCATGTGTACTCTGTTCCGCATGTACAGACTCCATCTAATGTGCAGAAATATTGCGAATTAGTTTTGTGGGGGGAAAAGTTTGGGAGGCTGCGAGGGAGGTAATATGAAATTCGAAGCAAAAAAGCAGCTTCTTTCAACTCGGGAGTCTGTGTAGTCTGTCGTCAGCAATGTCCTAATTTCCTCCTCCTCTACTGCCGGCCTTGCCCCGTTTCTCCTCCAAACATCTCAGGAAAGTGGAGAGGATTGCAAGAGGGAAACGCGTGGAATATTAAACACGGCAAAAGTCAATGAACTTTTCGTTGGAATATTAAGGTCCGTGTTTGTGCACTAAGGGCTGTGGCCGAAAGTATGATCATCCAATCTGTGTTCGCATTTTGCAAGCTTACACATTTAGGCTATATTTTTACAAGCTTGTACAATGAAGTGTGAACTTTTTAATGAGTTGCAATTATGTAACATCATATTTGTATAAATTCCGCTAGTATTTGCAAGCATATTTTATTTTCAGAATTATAATAAGAGCATTCACGACAACAGATATTCTGCAGTGAGGCTGACACGTGCTTGTGTGCACTCTTGGATTGCTGACACGTTTATTGTATGGATACATTTTGCATTTCAAAGTGTGTACGTTTGTAAATTAATTCTGTAAGGATGATGGCGGACCTTCTATTCCTGACCAATCGGTTATCTCGACAGCGCTATAACTAATACCACTGGCCTTATAATTCCAAATCGAAATGACAACCCATTCCGGACAGTTTAAATTAGCAAGATGTGTTAAATGTAAAGATAATTATAAACCCCCTACATTTGTTATACATCACAAAATAACTATTCACAGTTGTGTTCTAGCATCAATTAATTTTGAAGTGGATACTAATAACTACTTTATTGTTCTGCAATGATTCATATTTTAGGCTACTAAAATGTTGTCTGCTTTCTTATAACGTAAGGGATAATTGTAGACTTGTTTAGCCTTGTAAATCTTAGCCTAGTTAAAACGACAAATTAGCATCAACTCATCCCAAAATGCCTTCCATAAAGAATATCAAAGTCTAAAACTTTACCATAATACATCATGATTGAGAATATTCAAGCAAGAAACGCATAATATCTGGCATTAATGTTGGTCTTCAGAAATGGATAACTCAACAGCCTATGCACTTAAAGGGGAAAAAAGCTAATTTGAATGATGTGTCGAAGTTCATGTATCACTTTAAGTAATAGTTGGACTGTCTTTCTCAGTACACAACTCTCCCACTCCTGGAAAGCAGGGTCGAGCTGATGCAAAAGCAATGTCAGAGGGTTATATTGCTCTACCTCCACTAAAGTGATAGAACTTGGTGAAATAATGATTATCCACATGAAAACTAATTTTCTGTCACAACGATAACACCCCAATTGATTCTGCTACATGCCAAATGCATTTTTTGTGATAAATGTCAGTGGTAAATTTTCAGGCTGACCTTTTGCTGACATCTCTGCCAAAGAGAAGGAAATGCCATATTTCTGGCTTACTGCGCATGTGTGCAGTGGTCTCGTTCACAATAGATCTAATTCATTGAAGCAAGGAGGCCCAGATCGTCTTAACTAGCATAATTTGACCGGTCAGAAAAAGGGCATGTGATGACGTTGCCACATCTAGCAACGAGGAACAGTTCTGGGCTATTGTACAGCCATACTTATTTTAACAGAAAAATATTAAATTTCATGTGATTTGGCATATGTAAGTTCTTGTTACAACAAATCGACAAATTCATGCTGGAGCCTTTGTGTGGAACTTGGAAAATCCTTGGCTAATCAATTAAAGATGGAGTTACAAATGACAGAACTAAACGTTAAAATGAGAAAGACAAGCTAAAGTTCAAAAACGGTAGGCTGATTATATAGGTAATAATGAGTTGGAAGGTTTGAAAACCCATGGTGAATTTAGCTTTAAATGGGTCACATGTTATATCTGAAAAAAACATAACTACGTATCTTTTTCTCCTTATGTTGCAGCATTGTTGCATTTTGTAGCTTATGATATAGGGGAACATTTGGTGGTGGTAATATTAGAGTATGTGTTTTTACAATCACTTGCATCCTTTTGTCCAATCTCTAGTTACATTTTCAAAACTCTAAACACAATTAGCATAACATCCATCTGTTGTGGACCATACCATAAACACAATAAATGTTGTTTTCACAGACTATGCAGTCAATTCTAAAATTCATAAATGTCTAAAACGCTTACATTTTCTTTACATACAAGCTAACCCAATACCAAAATTATGGATCTTTCTTGTCTTATTTCCAAATGCTTGCACACAGCATGCCAGAAATGAGGACCTAATATTCCAACCCTTAAATATAGTAAAAAGCCTCCACTTCTGCAACAACAGCAGCTCAAAAGCTATATTGAAACAGCTGATAAGCATTTTTGAATGAACAGGTCACTGAAACATTGAGAAAAACTGATTTACTGATTTAAGTTGTGTAAAATAGACCAACCACAGCCGATTCCAATCTCAACTGGAGACATGGCCAGGTGCTGACGTTCTTTCACACAGTAAAAAGGTGACTCTTTGGATTGATTCCATTCAATGTGTATACAGAACAACATAGTGGAGCAGAGAGAGAAAAAATTATGTCTGGACAAGGGAGAGAAGTAGCTGAACCAGGGAGTGGAGTAACTGGACCAGGGAGGGGAGTAACAGGACCAGGGAAAGTAGTTGGACCAGGAAGATGAGTAGCTGAACCAGGGAGAGGAGTAGCTGGACCAGGAATAGGAGTGACTGGACCAAGGAGTGGAGTAGCTGGACCAGGGAGAGGAGTAACTGGACCAGGGTGAGGAGTAACTAAACCAGGGAGAGGAGTAACTGGACCAGGGAGTGGATTATCTTGACCAGGGAGAGGAGTAACTAGACCAGGGTGAGGAGTAACTAAACCAGAGAGAGAGGAGTTACTGGACCAGGGTGAGGAGTAGCTGAACCAGGGGAGGAGTAACTGGACCATGGAGAGGAGTAGTTGGACCAGGGGAAGGAGTAACTGGACCAGGGAGTGGAGTAGCTGGACCAGGGAAAAAAGTAGCTGGACCGAGGGGAGGGAGAAGGAGCAGTAGGGGGAGAGGATTAAAAAAGTGTGGTGGTATTCAAAGGAGAGTAAGAGCTGTAGCCACTGATGGAATAAGAGCCACCATGTTAAACTATGGTAAATCACTGAGAGAGGCTGGTGAAAGCGCAGCCTAATCTCATAGAGTTAAGAGTGGCTTCCATTATCCAGAATTTTCAACAAACCAACAGGTAAGTAATGCATTTCACAATTCACATTACTGTTGCTATGTCCCAAAGGAACTGTAGGCCACCAGTCCCAATACAAATACATATGTTGTATTTTTGTTCCTCTAAAAGATGCAATGTCTTCCTCCCTGTGGGGGAAGAGGAACGCTCCTCAGTGAAGACCAAGGGCATGCTAGTGTAGAATTGGTCACTGCTGACAATGCAATAAAACTGAGAGAAATTCAGACCAGAATTGCTTTCCCAATGTGGAAAGCATCAGCCTGACCACCACTGCTCGGACTCTGACCAAACACAGAGTCTGAATGAACCATCTGTACCCAGTTCTTTTTAAAAGGAACAGCGAGTGGGTCACGGAACTCTGGCACCAACACATCCAGGTATGGTGTCCATCCAATATGTCTTGTCCTATAGTGAGTTTAACACTATGCTACTCTAAATATTAACATGGGTTTAAAGCATTTAAACATACTGTGTTTGATTTCTTTCAGAGAGTCGTGGAGTTGGAGGTTTATCAGACCCCACATGAAATCATTTATGTAGACGAGGAAGGTTTTAACCTGGCAAAAACATGTTGGCGGAGAAAAGGGCCACCGTTGATGTGCCGGGTCAGAGAGGACCAAATATCACAATATGTGCTGCAATCTCCAGTGCTGGTTTGGTCCTGCAGAAATGCCAGATTGCTCCCTATAACGCTGAGCACCTTTATTTAGTTTTTAGACGACCTCTATCAACAACCGGTGCATGAAGCAGAAAGGGAACAGGTGGGAGGAAACATCAGGACAATGTAGCATTGCACCATTCGCATGCAATCACAAACTGGTTTGCAGCCCATCCAAGAATGCCCCCCCCCCCCCCCCCCCCCCCCCCCACTTGCCTTTCCTCAACCTCGTTGAGGATTTATTTCAGTCTTGAGGTGGAAGGTGTATGATCATCAGCCACATGACCAAATGCACATCCTGGATGCAAGGGACGCCAGCTGCTGAGGAATCTCACCTGAAGACTTCCAGGGTGGATAAGGCATGTCAAGTGTTTCTACACAAGCTGCATAGCAAGAGACGACATGATGCGATGGGGCCAAAAGCTGAAGATCGAATAGATTAGAACAGGGCTGAGCATTTTTGTGTTTTTTTTCCATTCTGTGCCTTTTTTACTCTAATTGTTTTATTTTTACACATTTGGAACAAAAGTGTTTTAATTTCATGTTGCTAATAAAGCTTTTACTGCAACAATTCTATCTTTTTTTCTGCTGTACATTCTATAAAGTAAAGATGAGTCATTCACTTATAGATAGTATGTTGCCTAGTGTTTTGACAGAATGATTACAGTAGATACTGAGTTGGCATGCTTTGATAGTGTATGTTGAGAAAGTTGTATAATTTTTTGTTTGTATTTGATGAACAAAATTAGATTTTGAACAACATTTCTCTATTTGGCTAATTGTGTGATGTAGGTGTGTTGCTGTGTTAAGAGTTTCTTACAGTTTTCTCAATTACTTACACATAAACACTGGAATTTGAGACACAGTGACAAAAACCTGAAACTCATGTACCTTATCTCACATCAATTCTGCACAAATATAAACATATTACCCACTTCTCACAAATGTTGCTGTTGTTAACCACCCTTTGTGCAAAACACTACACACAATTATCTACATTTGGCCCAATCGTCATTGATAAAATCTCTTTTGTTCACATGGAAAACACTGCCATTCAGAATGCTAAACTCAAACCACTAATCACACAACTGACAACCCATATGGGAAAATACATATTGCTTTACAAATAGCAATTATGGCTTTAGTAATCAAGGGGCCAAAAGTGAGCTCTCTTGTGTTGGAGAACAATAGATGCCAAAGGCAGGATGCAGTCTAATTGTCTTGTTTTACAGTATACAGTATTAAGGCTTATTTTATTTTTTCTATTGTTTTTTCTGTTTAAGACCACTTTACAAATCCAACTGAAATCCAACTGTGCTGATATATATATATATATATATATATATATATATATATATATATATATATATTTGTGTGCTTTATATTTGAGTATAAAAACGTAAAAGTTAACAACAGCCATTGATCATAAATGGCTTGTCCAGTCTGTAATTTGTGTTAACTTTGGAACAATGTTTTTATATATACACTCACCTAAAGGATTATTAGGAACACCTGTTCAATTTCTCATTAATGCAATTATCTAATCAACCAATCACATGGCAGTTGCTTCAATGCATTTAGTGGTGTGGTCCTGGTCAAGAAAATCTCCTGAACTCCAAACTGAATGTCAGAATGGGAAAGAAAGGTGATTTAAGCAATTTTGAGCATGGCATGCTTGTTGGTGCCAGACGGGCCGGTCTGAGTATTTCACAATCTGTTCAGTTACTGGGATTTTCACACACAACCATTTCTAGGTTTTACAAAGAATGGTGTGAAAAGGGAAAAACATCCAGTATGCGGCAGTCCTGTGGGCGAAAATGCCTTGTTGATGCTAGAGGTCAGAGGAGAATGGGCCGACTGATTCAAGCTGATAGAAGAGCAACTTTGACTGAAATAACCACTTGTTACAAACGAGGTATGCAGCAAAGCATTTGTGAAGCCACAACACGCACAACGTTGAGGCAGATGGGCTACAACAGCAGAAGACCCCACCGGGTACAACTCATCTCCACTACAAATAGGAAAAAGAGGCTACTATTTGCACAAGCTCACCAAAATTGGACAGTTGAAGACTGGAAGAATGTTGCCTGGTCTGATGAGTCTCGATTTCTGTTGAGACATTCAGATGGTAGAGTCAGAATTTGGCGTAAACAGAATGAGAACATGGATCCATCATGCCTTGTTACCACTGTGCAGGCTGGTGGTGGTGGTGTAATGGTGTGGGGGATGTTTTCTTGGCACACTTTAGGCCCCTTAGTGCGAATTGCACATCGTTTAAATGCCATGGCCTACCTGAGCATTTTTTCTAACCATGTCCATCTCTTTATGACCACCATGTACCCATCCTCTGATGGCTACTTCCACCAGGATAATGCACCATGTCACAAAGCTCGAATCATTTCAAATTGGTTTCTTGAACATGACAATGAGTTCACTGTACTGAAATGGCCCCCACAGTCACCAGATCTCAACCCAATAGAGCATCTTTGGGATGTGGTGGAACGGGAGCTTCGTGCCCTGGATGTGCATCCCACAAATCTCCATCAACTGCAAGATGCTATCCTATCAATATGGGCCAACATTTCTAAAGAATGCTTTCAGCACCTTGTTGAATCAATGCCATGTAGAATTAAGGCAGTTCTGAAGGCGAAAGAGGGTCAAACACAGTATTTGTATGGTGTTCCTAATAATGCTTTAGGTGAGTTAATATATATATATACACTCACCTAAAGTGAGTGTATATATATATTAACCTTTTTGTAGTGTAACACTGAAAATGCAAAATGCCATTCATTTGATGGTGTGTGTTTGTATTTTGAAGACAAAATAACATTTTGAGAAGACAACATTGTTTTGAATGCAGTGTCTTGAGTTTTTTGTTTAGAGTTTTGAGAAAATGAGCCATGCTTTCAGAAAGCGTATGTAAGCAATTGAACAAAACTATAATAGGCATATGCTTGTTAGCAATTGTAAAAAACTATTTAAATGAATGATCTTTATATGTGCAGCATCTGGGAACAGAACACCAAACCACAACTATGTTCAAAAAGATAAACAGCAAACATTGGTTGGCTAAAAACAATGCAAAAAAATTAGCCAGTTAACAGTTTTAACCCTGGCACTGCTGTGTTGGATTTGACTGACATACTAGGAGTTCTACCAGTAGATCTGTTTTGCACGCGGCTATTGCAAGCATGCTTGGTAAGCCCATGATTGTGAATGGAAAAAACACATTTTATCAGATGAGTTAAATAATGATTCACAATAGACAACAGCTATTGAAGTAATACATTAAGCCTTTTGGCCAAAACAGTAAGGATGTCTATTTTCCTGAGAACTACAGTTATTTTCTTTGACAGATCCATTTGCCACATACATAATTCACAGTATGTGCAAACAAAAAAGTATAGACGATATTTGCAAATGCCCAATAGCACAATATACGGAATGGTGGCAAGGAGGCGTATGATATTTACAGTGGTTGTGTTCAATTATGGATGAATGATTAGTTCTAGGAGTGGCATGGTAGACATACAGTGTGGGTCTGAAAGCGGCTCTGCAGGGATGGTTAGACAGTGATTAAATCGTGTGTGGGTCTTTGCTGGTTGGTGAGGGCCCCAGTTCTGGGACCTTAACCATTTAGATAATAGGTTGTTAGTGGGTCTTTGCTGGTTGGTGAGGGCCCCAGTTCTGGGACCTTAACCGTTTAGATAATAGGTTGTTAGTGGGTCTTTGCTGGTTGGTGAGGGCCCCAGTTCTGGGACCTTAACCGTTTAGATAATAGGTTGTTTTGGACTGGAGATATTGAAGAGCCAGGAAAGGTTTAGAAGGGTCTGTGATGATCTTGGCTTCACTCTTCCTTGTGCTGCCAATGTGGCGATCTTGGATTACAGGCGAATGGCAGCCTCTGAAACTCTCCGCAATCCGGACGACATGTCACAGCAAAAGGATGCAGCTATGAGCCCAGGAACAAGACTTTGATGAAGGAGCATGTCTACGATGTCTCTGTGGAACTGATGTCTCTGTAGAACTGGAGCAGGAGATGGGTGGGTGAAGGAGAATAAGACAAAACCTTGATGGGATACAGTCTTCTGAGATTACATATCGTAAACACATGCAACGCAGTGTTAGTTAACAGAACGGTGCCACAATGTCATTTATTGACTGCATACATGTCGTTTATATGCATACAGTACATGGAGGCTACAATAGCCTCCCCAATCTGATTTAAGAGTATACTTTTCACATGCTCCAGTTTGCATGCGTGTAAAACTAGATGGTGAACACGTAATTAAATAAAGCTCTATTGCTGTAATTTGTTTTTTACTAGGTTACTAAATATTATAATCACATGAATTGCACAATAACTAGGGAACAAGAAAAGAAAACTAGTGAAGACTACTGAGAAACAACAAATGTCTACATTCCACAACCTCAGACACAGATGATAGTTTTTCACACCTACTAAGACACATTTTCTCAAAACTTTAAACCAGATCCAAATCTTCAAACTACATTCACAAAACTCCTGACTCTTCTGTCAAATCAAACACTCACCTCAAAACCATTTCATCTGTTCTCAAAATTAAACAATGCATTTGGATCATACACACAGCCAGTCAATATATAAACACTACAGAGTATTCATTAGAGACTACATAAAAACAGGGAGATGCAGTTACAGATTTTTTTTTTAAATTGTAAATAGTAAATGTATTTAGCAAGAAAAGGATTATAATCCCAATTTAGTTCCGTGAATATATTGAATACTATAAGTACTGCAAGTAATACAGTATTGAATGTCTGTATATTCAGCAGTGGCATAAAATACATTAGTCCACTGCAAAAGCCCAATGATCAAAGAAAACTCTAAATGAAAGGCACATTTCAATAAACTCACAAATGTTACGCAACAGCAAAATCAAAGTCAGTGAGAGATTAATTCTGCCTCAGCATCATGTCTTTGTGCTGAGTCCTCGTCCGCCACCTTTCACACCTACAGTACTCTTCCTCCACCTCTGACATGTACTCTTCTCCTCTGCCTCAGATCTATGCCACCTGTGCACTCTGGACTGAGTTATATTTTGATCACATCATTAGACACAAGTGGGAACTATGTGGAGTCACTGTGTGTAAACGATGACAACTGTGTTGTAGTTGTGTTTAACTTTTGCCGCCCGTGTTTACCATTTTGCAAGTGCATCACAGTACGAAATGTGATTTAGTGAGTGAGAATGTGTTTAGTGTTTTGCAAAAACAGAGTGAATGCAATTTGCAAATAGTGTCTAAATACCTGAACTTGTAAATACCTGAAAGAGTGACTGATTCTAGAAATGTGTTTAGGCCACTGACAATTTGGTTCAGAGAATGGGATTTAGTGTTTTAGCAATTCAGAAAAACTGTAATAGGTGAGGTAACAAGCAGAGAATATTAAGAAACAGCCCGTGCCTACAGTCC
Source organism: Esox lucius (assembly GCF_011004845.1). NCBI lineage: Eukaryota > Metazoa > Chordata > Actinopteri > Esociformes > Esocidae > Esox > Esox lucius. The sequence continues at coordinate 15,420,852 of NC_047579.1, forward strand.
ACTTCCTCAGGCAGAGGAGTAATTTAGAATATCCTGAAAAACTGTCTATAGATTCTATTACTGAAGACACAGATTCAAAGACGAGGAAACCAGCAAAGATTAACAAAGTACAACCAGTCAAGACAACACTACGGACAAAGATCGTCCTGAAGCCGGTAAGAAACACACGGAAGGATTTAGATGCTATTTTGTTTCCCTACCAAACACGAACAAGGATTAGCAGCCATTCATGACATTAGACCAGAGGCATGTTTCCAGTATGTCGATGCGTGGGGTTTGGCCTGCTACCTCCAGGATAAACCCCGTTAATCTAAAGAGATGGCTGCACTTTTAAATCTACACTCTCTAGGCACCACTCTACCGCTGATGTGTCACCACGCGATACCCACGCACACGCACGCATGGGCGCGCGCACCCAGTCAGATTAGCAGCCTGATCCCCCTCTGGGGTCTGAGGTGCAGGACTGGGTAGGTTGCCTGAGGGGGATAACCTGGGCTGAACTAGAAATACTGTAATCAAGAACCTAGCAACTCCTGGGGATTACAAACTGGGAAGAGACGCAATGGAAAGAACGACAAGAGAGAGAAAGATGGAGTGAGTGACATAGAGTTAGAGGGAGAGAGAGGGACTACAAAGTCCGGGTATGGATATGGAGTGAAGCTCACTGTTATCAGAGCCTGTGTGTGTGTGTGTGTGTGTGTGTTTGTGTGTGCCGTTGTCATAAATTTGAGGTGGCTGAAATCCCAGGATTTCGGATTAACTCAGGGGGATAACAATGGCATGGGCTGATGACATCATGAAGGTGCCCAGGGCAGAATCCCCGTCAATCCTGTCGCCGTATCGTAGCACCTCATCCGCCTCAGTGTAAGCACAAGCTAATCCCCCACCATTGTGTCCCGCTGTCGTTCGCCACAATGGCTATCCGTGACATCACCGACGCTCCGTCCACCGCGGCCACTAGGAGCGGGCCAAATCTCACCCCTTCCCGATAGCAGGGCCCCAGGCCAACAGGGTCTGGTTAAAGGGAAGGCACTTCCTAGGGAGTAGGTTCCATTTAGGACAAAGCACGCTGGTGTTTAGTTGAACACCTTATCGCCATGTGGACATCCGTCTCGTTCTGCGAGGTCCGACAGACGCTGTTTACTGTATATTATCTGGGTGAACCCAAACAGATGGCGACATGTTGTGTTTATTCGCAATTACTGAGTAAACATCCATGTAAAATATTTCTACGGTTTAAATATTAGCACACATAACAGCCTGGTGAAACATTTCCATAGTACAAAAGCCATGTACAGCCGACACCATGCATCTCGTTAAACGGCAGGGAGATTTAAGTGGGATTCTGGGCTTATGAAACTTCTCTTCCACAATATGCTTATACAGAAGCAACAATGTGTTTTTATTATTTTTAAGAGAACACTACTGTGGCTTAGACAGTAAGAGAACACTACTGTGGCTTAGACAGTAAGAGAACACTACTGTGGCTTAGTCAGTAAGAGAACACTACTGTGGCTTAGACAGTAAGAGAACACTACTGTGGCTTAGTCAGTAAGAGAACACTACTGTGGCTTAGACAGTAAGAGAACACTACTGTGGCTAAGACAGTAAGAGAACACTACTGTGGCTAAGACAGTAAGAGAACACTACTGTGGCTTAGACAGTAAGAGAACACTACTGTGGCTTAGACAGTAAGAGAACACTACTGTGGCTAAGACAGTAAGAGAACACTACTGTGGCTTAGACAGTAAGAGAACACTACTGTGGCTTAGACAGTAAGAGAACACTACTGTGGCTTAGACAGTAAGAGAACACTACTGTGGCTTAGACCCGTGGACCAACTTAAGTCACCAGATAACGATTTATGTTTTTGTCAGTCGACTAAATTGTAGTTCATTTGCTTCCTTATAAGCCACTGTTGGAAATAAAGTACTATATCATTACATAATATACATATATCACTCAGTATTATATATATATATATATATATATATATATATATATATATATATATATATATATATATATATTTCCCTACAATAATATATAATATAATATAAAAATATATTTAAATAATGAAACCGAGGATGGTCTTTGCTATAAGTTCAGACACTCTTAATGGTGAACATCGTGTCAATCAGAAGAACCTAACTATAAAGTGACTGCCAAAAGTTTTGACGTATTGAAGTGAATGGGTAAATGTGTCCCAACCTTTGATTGTACTGTATGCCTATATCTCGGTAGATGGGACTAATGTGTTGTACGGATATAGTGCTCAAACATGCTGCACTTACTGTACTTTGCGAAGCCCGGAAATATGATTCACTGGTACCTTGGCTTAACAAAGCTGGATGATCAGAACACTGGTGCTTTGTTCAAAAATGTTGGACACAATGGAACAAAACTCTTATGGGCAAAGTGGCTGTCTATGACTCACAGGTTTGAATGGAGTGTTTTTTGTTTTTGTGCTCTACAAAGCTATGCATTCTAATAGACCCTACCTAATATCTGAACTCTGAGACTGACAGAGAGAGAGAGAGAGAGAGAGAGAGAGAGAGAGAAAGACAGAGAGGAAAGTACAGGAAAAGACATGAAGAGGGACAAACAGGACAGCCCACTGCACTGGCCACTTCTCAGATTAACACAGTACCATTGATCTTAGCGTCAGCATCACTGAGGACAACCCCCTCAATTCTCTTCCATATCACCCATCTCCTTAACCCTGGGCTGATGGTCCTGGAGCCAGGGAAGGACAAGACACCTCCCAAACACTTACTGTAATTTGTGAGAACATAACCGCCTCTTAACCTCTCCTCCCTGAACCGAACTGACAAACCCAGGACGCAAGGCCGGCCATGCACCAACAGAGTACACTAAAATCACCTAATAAAACTGGAAAAATCTGTAAGTGAACCTGAATCATTTTTATCTCATTTTATCAGCTACATATGACTAACAACTACATTTTATTTGATCAGCTTAGTATGACTAAGACATCACTACAATATGTCCCAATAAGAACTCATAATGTCCCAGGAAGACCTCACTCTGTCCCAGTAAGTTCCCACTATGTCCCAGTAAGACCTCACAATGTCCCAGTAAGACCTCATTATGTCCCGGTAAGACCTCACTCTGTCCCAGTAAGTCCTCACTATGTCCCAGTAAGTCCTCACTATATCCCAGTAAGTCCTCACTATGTCCCAGTAAGTCCTCACTATATCCCAGTAAGACCTCACAATGTCCCAGTGAGACCTCACTATATCCAAGTAAGACCTCACAATGTCCCAGTAGACCTAATGTAGTTTAGTCAGCTTGTTTTCCTACCGCACATTCATGTGTGTGTTTGTGTGTCCGTGTGTGTGTGCTAGGAATACCACTGGAAGACAAGCAAGGGATGCAAATAGATCGCCTGATGCAGCTAAACTTCACATAACAACTAAACTATCTCAAAATGATCCAAGTAACAAAGTCCATGTGTAGACTCCAGCTCTCCTAACCTTCAGCTCAGACTGCTCATTAAGGGTTCACACTAATCCTATGGAGAAGCTGAGATCAAGCACACAAATACGGAGACACACAAGCACATGCACTATCAACACCCCAAACAAATGAACACATTATGGCAGAGAGCAGTCTGGTCTAGCTTGAATGGAACGATCTATGAGAAGAACTGGCCGACCTCCTACCCAGCGTTCTCACTAAAATATTCAATGGTGATCCACGTGGCTTGGGTACACACTGTTGTGTGTCTGAACACGGTTCTGGAACCGACCTAGGTTGACAACAGTTCTCATTTGATCACTCCAGATTCGTTGAACTGAATTTGCGATGCATGATGAAAAGAATGGAATAGCCCCCAAAGTGCAAAGTAAACCCTGTCCTTCTCTTACTCCGGGTGGACTTAATCTAACACTTTGAGAAGTTTGAGAAACGTATCATGAGTACTGTTTTTACCCGGGTCAAGTCTGAGTCGGCGGAGACGGGTGTCTGTATAGACATGTACTCTGTTTGGTTGTCTTTACGACAGGACCTGTCCCAGGGGACGGCCCACCCACGCACACACACGCAGAGCGCTGTTGGAAACCTCTGTGCCTCCAACCCTGGCCGGTGACCATACAGCCTCGTTAATGACACACTAAAACGCTGCATAAAGAAGAAATTGTCAGCCTCAATGGACAACAGATGACGGAATTAAAGAGATTGACTGTTGTGGGGGGAAAGGGTCGGTGCTTTTGATGAGAATAGAGGGGCATGTGCGTGCGGTGTGTGATGTGGGTGTGTGTGTGTGGTATGTGTGTGTGTGTGTCTGTGTGTGTGTGTGTGTGTGTGGCGTGTGTGTGCGCTGTGTGGTGTGTGTGTGTGTGTGGTATGGTATGTGTGTGTGTGTCTGTGTGTGTGTGGTGTGTGTGTGTGTGGAATGTGTGTGTCTGTGTGTGTGTGGTGTGTGGTGTGTGTGTGTGGTGTGTGGTGTGTGTGTGTGTGTGTGTGGGTTGAGAGAGATGACCAGCTGGCCTGGGAGAGATTCAAGGTTCTGCGGGGTTCAATCCAAAATGCTCTCCTGGTCCCTGGTTAGTGCACTCGTTTTGACTGCGCTCCACAGGTCTCTGGTGAGAACTAGCACACCGGTTAGGCCATTTGGGATGGAGCCAGTTTCAATAGGGAGAGAAATGAGCTGACGAGATAATTGTCTTTTTAAACAACGTTATGTATCCACAGGCAGACATTAAACCGACCACCTGGTCTGTTAGTGTGTGTCTGCCTAACCAGTACGAGTGTGTGAGTATGCGTGTTTGTGCCCGCAAGCAGCCGTGTACATCACTGTTGTACGTGTGTGTGTGCGTGTGTGACGACGTTGACGATAAAACATAGTTCCCCTGTAGCAGACACAACCAGAAGGCGGAGGCAGCTAAAATAAATAACAAATAAAAGAAATAAAAGCTCTACAGACCAACGCCATACAATAATGTGTACTAAAACCCAGACCTGACCCACCCCGGTTACCATGGCAACCGCTAACCTGGCTGGCTCCTATGCCTACAAAAATAACAGACTGGTGGGTCAAAGTCAGACCAACAACCACACACACACACTCACACTCACTCATCACTATGTCGTGTCCCACACGGTGCCTGTTCTTTATGGTAATTATACTTCTCTCTCTCTCAGTCTTGGCTTGGCTAACTTCATTTTAATTGCAAAGTGAAATTATATGTATACTATGCATATACCTGTACATATCGATATATATTAATAACTTATCAAAGTATATTTCACTGTTGTACATTAGGATGCAGACCGAATTCTAGTCCAGCACGAGTGTGGGTAAGGCCTGGTGGATCAGGACTTTCTGCCTTCAAGCAGCCAGGAGCGGTACAGTGACGGATCTAGCTGGGTGGATAAAGCAAACCCACTAATGAGGAGGGCAAGCCATTTGGGCTTAGACAAGGATCTCATCCTCTTGAAGCTGGAGGCGGTTGAATTTTCTGCCCTGATTCTATGAGTCTTTATTACAAGTCTGGGGAGCGTTGGACGTGTCCCGGAAGGCCAGCACACCACCAGGGACGTGGCTGTTTGAAAAGACACTTCTCCCAACTCTGTGTTCCGGTCCCAGGTTTTGGGTTCAGACAGCCGACACTCAAGCCTGCTTGGTGTGGGATGGAGAGATTGCTATGATGCTGAGCTGGAGTAGGTTGTTGGAGGAATAGGGGGCACATGCAGGATCTGATCATCTGGCCTGCTTAGGATGATCGTAGCTGTGGACAGTCCCCTATTGACGCGTTGTGACTACAGTTTCTCCCTGTCGTTTACACACTGTGACCGAAAGCATGCAGAGAGTGAGCAGATGTTCAAGCTAACATCCCAGAACCATGAACCATTTCTGCTAAACTAGTTTAAAACTGGAATCACATGTTTTTGCAAGACAGTACACAAAACTCTCAATGTGTGACCACAATTGTCATTAAGAAACACCTGTGCCAATTGTGCGAATACATGAGTCACAGGACAAAACTCCATGTGCTCAAGCATTACAGCACATTTCAACTGTGCAAACCCAATTAACCAAATTGTTCACCCAGCTCTCCTTGTTCTGTCAAGTATAAAAAAGGCATACAAGGACTCGTGATTGTACAGTAAAAATGGGGCAAAAAGTTAAGAAAGGGGAAGAGGTAAGGGAAAACACAGAGGAGGAAGGATTCAACCTGACTACATCATTGGCCACTGAGTAAAGGTCGAGCAAGGGTGGATGTCCCTGGCCAAAAGGGGTGGAAACATCACCATTGATGGAGGTCCCTGGCCAAGGGGGTGAACATAACACCAAGGGTGGAGGTCCCTGGCCAAGGGAGTGGACACATAACCAAGGGTGGATGTCCCTGGTCTAGGGCGTGAACACTTAACCAAGGGTGGAGGTCCCTGGTCTAGGGGGTGAACACATAACCAAGGGTGGAGGTCCCTGGTCTAGGGGGTGAACACATAACCAAGGGTGGAGATCCCTGGTCTAGGGGGTGAACACATAACCAAGGGTGGAGATCCCTGGTCTAGGGGGTGGAGGCATAACCATGTGTGCTACTATCAGTCAGCAGGGGTTTTCCATCACCATGACACACTTTGGCCCCCTTACAACACAGCACTCCTTCTGGTGTTCCTTGATGGAATGTATGACCTTTCATCCCACCCCCAGAGAGACAACATAGGGGATCCAGGCTCCCCAACCACCCCCAAATCCAAATTATACTCCTTCCACTGTATTCACCCTTTCCTCAATCCATTTTAGGATTTTTTCTCAGCTTGGCGATGGAAGCTGTATGATCAGAACCCTCATCAGAAGTGAATCTTCTCCAGGCAGTGGAGGAGTCCTGCTATGATATCATTGCAGAGGCATGCCAAGGATGGATCCACCATGCTAGGCACCTTCCCCCGCTGCCTGCCCAGAGAACACATGAGTTGTGATGTGGATGAAAACATGTGGCCAACTCAACATGACAGGCAGGACAATGCCTGAGGTAGCAGTTTTCTTTTCTTTTCTCTCCATTCATGTGCACTGTGCACTGTAATAACATAATGTATATGTGTCATATATAAATACATCTTCAATTTCTTTATGTAAAATAAAGTTATTCTTTAATGGCTGTGTTGGTTGATTCTTTTTGTTTTCCTACATGAATCTCCCATTTTGATGAGAGATTTTGTTTTAAACAGTGTTTCCTTGCTCGGTATACAACAGATATGATGTCTGTGTGCATGATTCTGACCCCATTATTTGATTTTGAGGTCTGGGTATATAGATTTTAGGTCAAACTTTCATTTTTCCCTGGGTGTGTAATGTTTTGGAGATGCCATTTTTTATAATGTGCATTGTTTTGAGGTATTATTCAGATAATAGTGTGAATTCAATTGGGAAAAACTGTAACACATCACACTGTGACCAGTAGAAGGAGGGTCTAGATTACATGGTCCCTGTGGCTAACACCTCACACTGTGACCAGTAGAAGGATGGTCTAGATTACATGGTCCTCGTGATTAACACCTCACACTGTGACCAGTAGAAGGAGGGTCTAGATTACATGGTCCCTGTGACTAACACCTCACACTGTGTCCAGTAGAAGGAGGGTCTAGATTACATGGTCCCTGTGACTAACACATCACACTGTGACCAGTAGAAGGAGGGTCTAGATTACATGGTCCCTGTGACTAACACCTCACACTGTGACCAGTAGAAGGATGGTCTAGATTACATGGTCCCTGTGACTAACACCTCACACTGTGACCAGTAGAAGGATGGTCTAGATTACATGGTCCCTGTGACTAACACCTCACACTGTGACCAGTAGAAGGAGGGTCTAGATTACATGGTCCTTGTGATTAACACCTCACACTGTGACCAGTAGAAGGAGGGTCTAGATTACATGGTTATATGTTCACCCGGCACAGCCAGAAGAGGATTGGTCACCCCTCCGAGCCTAGTTCCTCTCTAGATTTCTTCCTATATTTTGGCCCCTCTTAGAGAGTTTTTCCTAGCCACTGTGCTTCAACATTGTTGTTGCTTGTTCCTTGGGGTTTCAGGCTGGGTGTTTTGTAAAAGCACTTTGTGACAACTGCTGATGTAAAAAAGGGCTTTATAAATACATTTGATTGATTGAATTTGATCTTAACACATTCTCACTCACTAAAACACATTTTGGACTGTAATGCACTTTTGTTGAAAAATGGTAAACACAGGAGGTTCACTTTGAGCTCAACTCAGAAAAGGTCAAAGAGCTATGATTTCAGTATGTACAAGTCTACACTCAGACACTTTGAGCACTGATACAGTACAGTTCTATGCTGCTAGCCTGCTGTTACTGTAAACCACATTTTTGAGTGTACTGTAATGTGCTTTTCATTTTGAGTTTTCTTTGGTCATTGGGCTTTTTACAGTTTTTCTATGCCACTGCTGAATATAGAGACATTCAATACTGTATTACTTGCAGTACTTATAATATACAATATATTAATTGTACTAAGTTGTGACTATTATTCTTTTTTTGATTGAAAAATGTGTTTACTATATACAATGTTTTTCTTTTTTTTTAAACTGGATGCTGTGTTCTCCATTTTGTGATGTAGTGTCTAATGAATGCTCTGTGTTTTTATGTTGACTGTCTGTGTCTATTATCTGAAAGCATTGTTGGATTTTGAGAACAGATTAAATGGTTTTGAGGCAATTGTTTGATTTTGCCAGAAGAGCCAGGCGTTTTGTGAATATAGTTTGAAGATTTGGTTCTGTGTTTAAAGTTTTCAAATGATTGAGGATGGAATTTTGAAACATTTTAAACACTATTACATCTGTTTTTACATAGACCCAGGTTGCTATGGCTGTTGGACCTGAAACCAATTGGTTCTCTCTGGGTTAATCTATCTCTTCTCAACAGTTTATATTCAAACCAAAGTATAGTTTTATTCAATGGGGTGTTACTGTCTTACTTTGTGTCAGGGGCAGCCAAACTGGCAATTTGGAAGACACAGGAGAAATGTATTCAGGGACAGGATCTGTGGACGTGGAAGGAATAGAGGGGATGCTGGCAGAGACACTGAGGGTTGAGGCTGCCCATTACAAACTGGTTAAAAACCTTAGGCTGCTCATGGGCATGTGGGACATTCAGGGGTTGTTGCGCTCAGTTAATGTGGAGGACAATTTGGTGTTGTGTTTATGAATTATGTTTAATCACAGTTTTTTCTACAGTGGACCCACTGCTTTAGAAGTGCTTTAGAAAACTCTCCTCTCGCTCTCTTGGCACAGCTTAGTTAAATTAAAATGACGAAAAGATACATATTAGAAGTAGGGGGGAAAAAACTATTTTACTATCGTACATTACAAGCATAAAAGGATGAAGACTTATCAAACAGTTCAGGTCTGAATGACAAGGGAAGCAAATGAATAACATGTTTACAAAATGATTTGCGCTCAACTGGATGCCCTTTTCTCGCGGCAACATATCCCAACCGTTGCTGCTCTGATATGGGAGTTTAGCAACGTATCCCAACCGTTGCTGCTCTGATATGGGAGTTTAGCAACGTATCCCAACCGTTGCTGCTCTGATATGGGAGTTTAGCAACGTATCCCAAGTATCCCAACCGTTGCTGCTCTGATATGGGAGTTTAGCAACGTATCCCAACCGTTGCTGCTCTGATATGGGAGTTTAGCAACGTTTGACTGGCTTTTGGTGTTTGTGGGTCTGTATGATTTGAATTCAATGTATCTGTGACCTGGGTAGACATTTGGCAGGAGGTCAGCATGTCCCTCTCACTCCCTGTCCCTCTTTCTCACTCTATCTCCCCCATATTAACACATGCGGGCAGGAGAAAAACACACGCTTCTGGTTCATGCACTGCATACGACAGGGAGGGAATGCCAATCTGTCACTCACCCCCCACACCCTCCCCCACACCCGCCGAGTCGACCGCTACCCGCCACTCCCGCAGACCTCTGCCCCACATGGCAACGGTTGTCCTGACCTGGCGTATTTCCCCGGCCGCTCAAACCGTCCCAGTAAAACCCCATTGCCTTTCATTCAAGGCAGACAAAACCTGGATCTGTGTGCTTGCTTGCATGCGTGCGTGCACGTGTGATTGTGCTGGCAGGCGTCCCATTCAACCCGGGGACAGAATGGAGGTCTGCCGGTCGGTCTTGGTGGCCCTCCGCTGGGCTCTGAATAGAACCGGCGATCCGTGCGCTGACGGGGCGGGCCCTGGTTAACCCTTCCATCCTCCCCTGTGACTACGCGGCTCTCTGCCCGGGCACGTCATCGACGCTCAGGCGGATCACCCCCAAATCACTGCATTAGGAAGGGAATGTTTCCCACGGACTGGGAACCTGCCACCGGGGGGCGGCGGCCATCGATGTGGGGCGTTGTGGTCAGAGACGGTTGATAGGTGGTTAAAGGCCAATCCAAGGCGGATTTACAAGAGATAAAGGCATATTTTGGTTTCAAGGCCTTTCCAAAGCCTAACGTAACCAGTGTGATTCTGTCACTTCAGTGGAACATGTCCGAGAAGGACTCGAAACCTGGCCGCAATGACGCGGTTGTACTGGGAGGAGCAATGGGACTGCTGCGCCCCCTTAGACGCCGTGTGGCGATGTCTTGTTGCTATGCTACCGGACTGAAGGACAGACCCTGGGTGGTGGAAGGGAGGTGAGGACAGCCCTGTTTAACCCACTAACTCCACTCCTCTAAACTAGATGACCCTCTAATCTACCAACCACTCCTATCCTAATACACAGAACAAATCCCCAGACCTGGATGTGGGATAATGAAGGACAGCTAAGAATGATGCCTTCCTTCATTACATGGCTCTTCTGTCGAACACCCTTCTACACCAAACTGTGAGACAGAGATACAGGAGGAGAGACAGGGAGAGCGAAAGAGAAAGAGCATGAAAGAGACAGCAGAGAGACAGAAAGGAAGGGATACAGGGGGAGAAAGAGAGACAGGATGAGAGACAGAGAAAGAGAGAGAGAGAGGCACACACATGGAGTGGGAAAGAGACATACAGATAGAGACGAGGAGAGAGACAGGACAAATTAAGACAAAGAGAGACAGAGAGAGACAGAATAAAGAAACGAGGAGAGAGACAGGATAAATTAAGACAAGGAGAGACAGAGAGAGACAGAATAAAGAAACGAGGAGAGAGACAGGACAAATTAAGAAAAAGAGAGACTGAGAGAGACAGAATAAAGAAACGAGGAGAGAGACAGGACAAATTAAGAAAAAGAGAGACTGAGAGAGACAGAATAAAGAGACAAGGAGAGAGACAGGACAAATTAAGACAAGGAGAGACAGAATAAAGAAACGAGGAGAGAGACAGGACAAATTAAGACAAGGGGAGACAGAGAGAGACAGAATAAAGAGACGAGGAGAGAGACAGGACAAATTTAGAAAAAGAGAGACTGAGAGAGACAGAATAAAGAGACAAGGAGAGAGAAAGGACAGATTAAGACAGGGGGAGACAGAGAGAGACAGAATAAAGAGACGAAGAGAGAGACAGGACAAATTAATAAAGAGAGACTGAGACAGACAGAATAAAGAGACAAGGAGAGAAACAGGACAAATTAAGACAAGGAGAGACAGAGAGAGACAGAATAAAGAAATGAGGAGAGAGACAGGACAAATTAAGACAAGGGGAGACACAGAGAGACAGAATAAAGAAACGAGGAGAGAGACAGGACAAATTAAGACAAGGGAAGACAGAGAGAGACAGAATAAAGAGACGAGGAGAGAGACAGGACAATTAAGACAAGGGGAGACACAGAGAGACAGAATAAAGAGACGAGGAGAGAGACAGGACAATTAAGATAAGGGGAGACAGAGAGAGACAGAATAAAGAGACGAGGAGAGAGACAGGACAAATTAAGACAAGGAGAGACAGAGAGAGACAGAATAAAGAGACGAGGAGAGAGACAGGACAAATTAAGACAAGGAGAGACAGAGAGAGACAGAATAAAGAGACGAGGAGAGACAGGGACAGAAACAGGGAGAGAGACAGGGAGAGAGACAGGGAGAGAGTTACTTTAGATAAAAGTGAGACAGAGAAAGGGAGAGAGATAAGTAAAAATGAGACAAGGAGAGAAAGGGAGAGAGACAGGGAGAGAAATAGGTAAAAGAGGTGTTGGAAGTTTTCGTTACTCAAATGTGTCCTGGAGGCAGATCTGGGCTGAGGGGAGAAATGTGACTCAATGGAGAGGATGGAGCTTGCTCCAACTCTGAAATCACTCAGTTGAAGTGTAATTGTAAACAGTTATGGTTAAGGTTAGAATTAGTGTGAGGGTTATGAACAAGTTCAGTGGTAAATGGCTAAGGTTAAAATGAGGGTGAAAAGCACTAACCTATGTCAAATCTATGCTTAGAGCATTCAGACTGTTTTACATGCATGCCCCTCTTCACTGAGTCAGCCAATCACATTAATGTTTGCCTTTAGGGTAGATGTGCCTCCAGTGCGCAAACCAAAATAGGAAGAGACAAACATGGAGAGAGACCGGGGAAAGTAAAACAGGTAGAGACCGAGGGAACTATGACAGGTAGAGACCGAGGAAAGTAAGACAGGTAGAGACCAAAGAATGTAAGACAGGACAGGAGTGGGTGAGACAGTGAAGGGCTCAACAACGGTCCCATTGGACTGTCCGTGTCCATCCCCCATCCACATAGCATCACTGTCAGACACCACATGTCCCACAAGATGAAAGCGCTAATGGGGGGGGGGGGTACTCCATTGACAGAGTCTGTCTGGGTAAACTTCAGAAGAAAACGACATGCCGCAGCCTTTCTTTCTCTCGCTCACACACACAAACCCGCGCACGCACAGATACTTCTTTTATCGTCTCCCCCTGAGAGGCGGTGTTAAAAATACTTCACTGGAGAGGGCTGCCAAGAGAGGAGACACGCACCAGAACCAACAACCAGTGTGATGGAAGGGCTGGGGGGGGAGAGGATCACAAACACACGGCGAGCTGAACCGGCGAGCTCCATGAGGCTGATTAGACAGGACTGGCTTCATATCTGGACACGTGTTGCTCCGTTGGTGGAGCTGGTGCTTTGAACGGCGGCATTGTGAACAGTGTCCGATGGGGACCGGAGAAAGAAATGGACGCCTCGCTCCTGTAAGTGGTCCTGGATAAGAGCGTCTAGTAAATGACCGAAAATATATATATATATATACCCCGACGTGAGGAGGGTGATCAAGCACAAAACACCTTGTGTTAACTTCATGCCTCCTCTTTCATCTCCACTCGTCACGGACCCAGGCGTCTTGTCCCCAATCGCGCCTTATCCCCTATCTAGTCAGCCCCCCGATCCACTGGGCTCTGGTCGCCAGGGCACTAAGAAGAGAACTGGGTGTCATTAGGGAAGAACTCAGTGACTCATCCAGAGAAGGAAACCTTGTCCAAAACCAATAAGCCTGAAGAGAGCACATCTCTTACACTAACAAGCAAGACACAGGGGCATTACAGGGGTGTAGGAACAGCTCTCTCCTCTCTGTCTCTCTCTCCTCGCTCTCTATTTTCTGTCTTCCTCTCTCATTCCTTCCTGCTCTCCCTTCACTCCCTCCCTGGCTCTCTGCTCCTCGCTCTCTCACCTCTTTCTCCTCGCTATCTCGCCCTCTCTTTGCCTCTTCTCTCCTCACAGTAGCAGTTAATTAGGGATGGACTGGGATTGGAACGGTGTAACCTAAAGCTGTGTATCCCACTTTAATTTCTTCTTTCCATCTCCCTCCTGGTACCTCTCTCTTACTCACCTCTCTCGTTTTCTTGCAGAAGTACTTAATTATGTCTCTTTTCTATATCCACTTCTCCCCCCACTCTCTCTCACCCTTTCCATCTCCCCCCACTCTCTCTTACCCTTTCCATCTCCCCCCACTCTCTCTCAGCCTTTCCATCTCCCCCCTCTCTCTCTTTCTCTTTTTCTGTCTCTGTATTCTTCCCTGACAGTTCCCTTCCAATCTGCTCCTTCGGTTTCTCTCACCTTCTGTATCCACTACTCCTATAGAATCGACATCCACTCTCTGTCCCTATTCAACCTTCTGCACCATCTCTACCTCCAATCCATTCAATCAACTCCTACATCTATGACTACTCATACACCTAGTTTAGCAGCTCCTACATCCATATCTACTACTACATCCATAACTACTCATACACCTAGTTTAACAGCTCCTATATCCATATCTTCTACATCCATAACTACTTCTACATCTGATTTAACAGCTCCTACATCCATATCCACTCCTACATCCACTCTATCCACTCCTACATCCACTCTATCCACTCCTACATCCACTCTATCCACTCCTACATCCACTCTATCCACTCCTACATCCACTCTATCCAGTCCTACATCCACTCTATCCACTCCTACATCCACTCTATCCACCCCTACATCCATATCTTCTCCTCTGTCCAATCCTGTACATGGTAGGTCCACTAGCAGCTGTTAGCTCCTAATCCCATTAGGCCAGATACAATCCATCACCCAAGCCGTGGCCATAAGGATGGAGAGGAATTAAAAGGTTAGCGCAAGGAGATTACACTGCAGATTTACACACACAGTCTGTCACCTCACCACGCTTCATCGTAGTCTGTCTGTGTGTATGTTTGCATTCGTGTGTTTTATCCAATGTCCCATATGAACAGAAAATTATGAAGTTTGGAATATCAGATGCCAGTCTGCTTTGTGGACTCAACATGGCAAAGTTTTGATCCATGGCCGTGTATTTCCATGTTACAGTAGTGAGACAGGCCTGGGAGAGATGTGAAGATGATAAAACATGGATGAATAAAATGAATTTTGTCTTTTAAAATGTTTTGATTATTGGTCATGATGAGTCATTTAAATTTATTTAAATATATCTTCTTTTTTAAAGTCCTGCCCCTCTCTGTCCTTGACTTTGAATTAATAAGTCTGTTAAACACATGCATGTTAAAGTATTGTTTCCACAAACCGAATGTGTTATTAATTAGTCGTTTTAAGAAGATATTTCATTCATTTGCCAGTGAGATTTCTCTTTTTCAAATTCTCCAACAGGATTATGTTTACTGTATCGAAAAGAGATAATTCAATTTAATAGCACACTTTTTCCAAAAATGACCACTGTTCGACAGGACCACACTGCAACAGTAACATAAAGTGATGAAATCGGATTGTGTTATATGAAATGTTGTATTTCTTTGTAATCCAGTGATACAAAACATCTACCATAAAACACACCCAAATGATAATTTTACTGACAAACATGTAAAACTGTTTATTTTTTACACAGGAATGATGTTTATTGGCAGGAGGAGGTTCGCAACGCCGCCTTGCTTTTGGGGTGAAACATTGTTTGGGAAAGCGATAATTTAGATGATATGCAGCTGTGAGCTGTGATATTATGATCACGAAAAGTAAAGAAATGATGAAATCTAGACCAGCCTGTGACTGTAATAAGACCCACGGACAGACTGAGTGGACACGGATATAACACCATTAAAGGGTAAAACATAGAATTACACACACGTAATTGGATGATATACAGACTGTGTAGGGGTCTGAGGACAACTAGTTGGCTTATGATCACTGTCCTGACCGGCTCCTATGTATCCTGGCCTAAAAGACGGTGTTGAGACCGCTTTAACATGTACAGAAAGAACATTTTGAATACACGTCCTAATAAAGACTTTCCCGGTTTAATGATTTTGTCCACTGATCAAAAGTGGGCAATATCAAACAGGTACTCTCTTTCGGGGTAACACCAAGAGAGTGTATCATATGCTAATACAGGTTGGAAGTGTGAGTCCCTGATGAAAACCTGCCATGTTCACATTGACATCTTGCTTCCAAGCTCCATGGGTGGCCAGACCCACAGTAGATGTACTCTGAGAGATTATGCACCTCTAACCACACTCATTCTAATCCCACTAGATGTTAGTCATTTAATCTGCAGTACTTTGTAACGTTTTACTTACACCAGGTCTTGTCGACTTCATGACTAATCTATCAGAGGATTTTCAGGAAGTGCACTACTTGTTCGTGCCTTTATATTTCTTTGTTATTAGTTATTTTAAATTAGAAATGTATTTACACTCACATAGAGAAAATGGTTCCAACCATAACTCGATTTCAAGGTAGACTACATGAATTGAGGTCATATTAGTGTCATAATTGCTCTATTCCATGATATCCTACACCTACACTTTAGAAAGAATAGCTGGGCATCTCGGATTCCAAGATTTGACTCAATTCATTGGAAAGCAGGGCCTATTCTGTCACAGCCTCTCAATTACTGCAAAACGGTGGTTTAGATGTAGCTCAGTGTTTCCTACAGGATTCCATGCTAGCAGCTATTGTCCTGGGGGGGATCCAGGGGCATTTCTAAGTACGTACCAGCTTTACACACAGTGTCAGAGAGATTTCCACTCAAAGTGGTTAGGCAACGCCTCTCTGGGTCACAATCTTCAAAAGGTGCAACAGTTCCTCAATGGGATTGAGATCAGGATCCTGACTGGTTCTCTGCAGGGCATTCACCTCTATTGAGACACTCCAATACTATTTCACTCTTGTTCTTGGGATTACTGTCCTTCTGATGGGTGAATTTCCTCCCAAGTTCCAGTATTTGAGCAGACTGATGCAGGTTCTCTTGCAGTATTTCCCTGTATTTTGCTAAATCCATAATTTGACAGTGCTGCCACAACCATACTTCACTGTAAGGCCGGTGTTTGTTGAGGCATGGGAAGTGGTCTGCATCACACATGTCTTGGTGTCATCTGAAGACAAAACTTTTCCCAGGTCGCACCTGGGTCAATGTCGTGCTTTCAGATGGTACTTTTTGAGCAATGGCTTCTTTCTTACCACCCTCCAATAACAGGCTAGTTGTATGCAGAGATCCTGATATGATTAGTCAGTAAACCACTACTCCGTTCCCAGCCAATGAACTCTGTATCTCCTTCAAAGTGATTGTAGGCCTTACTGTAGCTTCTCCCACAAGTCTCCTTTTTATTTTAGTGCAGCGTTTTAAGGGACAGACATTTCTTGGCAGTGCCTGGGTGGGTGATGCAACTTCCACTTCCTGTTTAGTGATGCAACTGGAACATCCAATGGGATATCCAAACACTTGGATATTATTTAGGTAATCTCTTCTTTATCCATGCATTTTTATTGTTCCATCTCCGAATTCTGTAAATTGCTTTCTGGTCTTCATTTTAACATTCTGACAAATGATCCTTCAACAATGGAGTTTTTGTCCCGAAAATCTGAACATTTCTTTCATCTGTGTAATCTGTCAGCTTCCACAGCATAGGGTTTGAATATTGATGCAAGCCACATATTTCGGTTTTTATTTTTCTTACAAACATTTCCCAACAGAAAACCAATGTCACTTAACAATAATTTATGTGGATAGTCCGTATCCTTGTCCACCTAGTTATGCAGCTGACTAGATTGTGTTGAGAGATTCTGGACGCAGCCTGAGGGACTTATTGACCTGCTCATCATCTGAACACGCAGAAACATTGACGCGGCCCAAAAGGTTGTGTACTCACATTATTTTCAAAAACATTTCATTGATTGTGCCAGTGTTTTAAAATAACATCAAATGGAACAACATTTCTATGTACCATTTGTAATTAGAGAATTGATCAGGAGTCTGAATACTTTTCAGACTCACACATATTATCGCTGCCACTGTGGAAGTTAATAAAAGGGATAGCATGTCTCACCCATGTCCAACAGTTTCGCCACTTGCTTCTCCATTTTTTGGGAAAAACAGTCATCCTTAACATCAGGTAACGCCTGCTACTGTTAGCCCACGCTGGCAAACTGCAGTACATGCAATTGGATGTCGCTTCCACTACCCATTCATTTTGTCGTTCTTACTTCCAGTTCATACAGAGTTCAACAACAGCTAGTAACGTTAGAGCAGAGCCAAGCTAAACTTGTTTTTACGATGGGATGAACCGTAAGCGCTATACATCAAACCTAGATCACCCAACAACCCCAAATGCAGGGTTAGGGTTAGCCAAAATATGAGATTTTTAAGGTGTGGATTAAGCTGCAGTCCCCGCCGCAGTAAAGCGGTGCACGAATGTAGGTATAACGTAAAGTGTTGGGGAATGTCCTGTGGGATTAGCTAGTCCTCTAGACCCAGTATGTTATTGTTATAACTTGTACATTAGAGCAGGAAATGGAGTCAGATTAAGTATAATGAACACAGTGTATTATTCAGCAATACTTCCACTAGACCACAGCACTAACACACACACACTCACACACTCACACACACTCACACACACACACACACACACTCACACACTCACACACTCACACACACACACACTCACACACACACACACACACACACACACACTCACACACTCACACACTCACACAGCCCCCTATCCAGAGTCGGCATGCTGGGTTGACTATCTTTAATCATTTGCTGCAACTCCAGCCCAATGACTGCCCTGTGATTTGGATCGATAAATCGATAACTGCAGCAAGAGAGAGACGGAGAGGGAGAGAGAGAGACACATAGGGAGAGAGAGAGAGACAGAACGAGAAAGACAGAGCGTTAGGGGGGACTGTAAACCCCGACTGAATTCCAACCACCGGTTGAGTTTTTCTCTCAACCAATATCTGTCTGTTCTCCTTTCTGAGGAAACAAAAGAGAAATGAGTCTTTCTCTGATGCGATAGGGGAGGAGAAGGATGGCGGTGTGGGAGGAATGATTTATAGGGTTACAGAGAGAGAGCGGCAAAAGAGAAACAACCAGAGGAAAAGAGGGAGAGCAAAGAGGAATGAAAAATTGTTTGAAAAAGAGAGAAAAAGAGAAAGAGGTAGAGCCAGAATAGAAGAGACAGATAAAAGGAGAAGGAGAAGGAGAGGCCCGTGTTGTTGTTGAGATACACGGGCAGTTTAATCATTCTTATCTTCCAAATGGACTGCGGTTTCATCGACTGGTAATCTGGCTACTCATCCTGTCCCTCCCCTTCTCCTCCCCGGTTCTCCTCCCTGCCCCTCTATTCATCCGTTGTTCTATCCCACTCTGTCTACCCCTCCATCACTTTCTCACTATGTTTTCTCTATCGCTCTCTGCGTTCCTAAATGTATCTCTTGGCCTACCGCTCTCACTCTCCCGCTCTCTCAGTGATCTCTCATTCTCTCCCTTTCTTTGGTCTATTTCTGTCTCTCTTCCTCCCTCTTTCTGCTTTCTCTCTCTCTCTCTCTGTATCTCTCTCTCAAAATCTATATCCACTGTTTATCTCCCTCTCCCCGTATCCCCCTTTTCCCTGTATCTCCCTCATTCATTCTCCAACTCGCTTCATCTTTCACTCCCGTCTGTGACTAATTTAGCCATATAATACGCTCAGCTAAATGAACCTGAAAACAGATTGCCTGTAAGGAATATGATACAACCGCAAGAAAGGAAACACTAAGTCTCACTAAGAGTGCCTGGATCCCCAACCGGCCTCTACTTCCCTAACCTGGTCAGGTTCTGGATCAAAGCGTTGCACTGTCTTTGGAGTATGGATCCATCTGGACCACAGACCATGGCTCTCAATTACTTTACAATCTGTTAACAGTTCAGACAACAGTGTTGTATACCACGTGACACAACTAATGGGTCACACAACCGGCACTTTAATTATTACAGATGCCTAATTACTGAACACACGCACACACACAGACAGCGACATGCACACAAACACACACAACTAACACCACCATTCCAGCAGCTGAATAGCTGAGTGGCATTAAACAAAGCGATGGTCGATGTGCCTCGTCGAGCTCAATACATCAAGTATGCATTAATATGGTGCTGATACTGAATCACTGATTCAGAGGAAACAACATGGTGAGAAATATCCTCCTCTATACATCAAGTATGCATTAATATGGTGCTGATACTGAATCACTGATTCAGAGGAAACAACATGGTGAGAAATATCCTCCTCTGCTTTTGTCCCTGTTTTGACCCCGCAAGGAGATCCATTCCTCTTAAGACTCTGTAACGGCCATTTCCGCAGTATAAAACTGTCACACTACGACGATGTGTTAAAAACTGCGCAGCTCGGCAGGAGAGTCACGATAGCTCAGGTTCAAGTATATTCGCCATTTGCAGTTAGAATAAAACACGCAGAGGAACTGCTGCCATATCTCCGAGACATGTATAAAACAGTTAGACACACACAGTCGGCGAAGAGCATCCATTAAAGCGCAAAGTGCAAAGGTCACCGTTTAGCCAGCCGAGGTTGTTGGTTCAACACCAATGGGGATTCATTTAAATCACACGCTAAACATCCATACAATCACAGGACAGCACGGTCAGTTGCTTTGGATATGAGCGCCGTTTCTACTACATTTATTAAGAGAGAGCTCAAAGC
The DNA here is from genome assembly GCF_011004845.1 of Esox lucius. Taxonomy (NCBI): domain Eukaryota; kingdom Metazoa; phylum Chordata; class Actinopteri; order Esociformes; family Esocidae; genus Esox; species Esox lucius. Next base: position 15,441,238 of record NC_047579.1, read on the forward strand.
CAGACAGCCGTTTCTGTTATACCTGAGAAAGACAGCCCACAGTACCAGCGACTAGCCTATCCTCTGAGGGGATATGTCAGACTAACTAGGCCCATTCCAAGGCTTTGTCCCAAACAGTAACACCGTTACGTGTCACAACGCGTTACTTTGGACCGGAAACCCCACGGGCCCTCATCGAAATCCTGGCCAGAAGAAGAGCACTAGATCGGGAATGGCGCGCCATTTCAGCACGAATCCGGGAACTTCCAGCTGGATCAAGCCAGTCCAGGCAAACCTTCCGCTCCCGAACAGAATTCAAATGTGTGTCCTCATGCAGACATGATAGCCACTTTCCAATTTCGACTGTTAAACCAGCAATTTAAACCAGGCCCACCGTGGCAATCATTGAAATATGAAACCCCTGCATATAAACAGGCTATTACAGGCCTGACATACAGCTGTGTGTGTGTGTGTGTGCGTGTGTGTGAGTGTGTGTTTTACAAACAGCAGGGATCAGGTGCTGCACACCTGAGACATTTTCCATTGTGTCATTATTCAGCAAGTTACCACTGTCGTAAAGGTTACGTAAAACGGGTTTGTCTCTAACGTTAATGAATGAGTCTTTGGCTTTGTACGTTTTTACATAATCAAAACAATGCGTAAGCTCATCTACACACACACCTGCACAAACTACCTGACGTAGATACTCTCAAACACTCTCATACACACACACACACAAACACTTGTCACCCTGATGAACAGGTTGCTCTCTGATAACGATATGAAAGTGATGATCTACTCTGTTTTTCTCTGAGAGCTCCCCAGGCTAAAGTTCATTCTCATCTGTTCTCTCCAGACTGTGTGTGTCAGTCTATGTGTGTGTTTGTGCGTGCATGCGTGGACCACAAACTAACACATCTTAGTCAGAAGGAGAATTTACTGCTTTTATAGCTCCACCATTTTCAGGTTTTCATCAAGCATTATTTTTCTCAGCTACAACGTTCTATCCGGCCAATAAACAGTTTTTCACCAAAAGATGGAGTGAGCGCACACGGCCAACCTCGACGGAAAGAAGCAACTGGAGGATGAACATTTGTGGCAGCAAAGAAAACGTGTTGTTGTTTATGTTTTTCATCGGTGGTGGTGGTGGTGTCAGACTTTGAAGGTTGTTTCATCTCTTAATTAGATACATTTGATGGCAGGCTTCCACTGGTGTTACAATATAACCCAATTAGGACTCATGCTAGCTGAGATCCGCACACGCGCATGTGAGCGCGCATGTCACATGCTAATACATATTCACACACATCTACAGGGTCGGCATAGCGTAACCCAATCAAGACTGATGCTCGCTGAGTTGATTCCGGATGCCGAGCCTTTTCACAACAGGAGCTAAAAGGTCATGGTTACAGCAATGTTGTCCAGCATAATCAGATATATTGTGATACTAACACACACGCTCTGTCTTTTTTACACAACGGCACACACACACACGTACGCTCCCAGGGTCCATCAAAAGTTTTAAAAAAACACTTCACAAGCTAGCAGCCAGATTATGATTGCCTGACTACCCAAATTCCTTGCTACTTTCCATGTTACTTTCTTCTCTTAGTAAGTGTGGATCCGAGTACCTCAGATGATCTGTACTGTAAAAACAATGTAACCTCTCTGACCTGTCCAAAAAAACAAAAGTTGGATCTAGTCCCAGAATACACTGGACTAAAGAACCTGTTTGAAAAAGTGTAATTGAATCGCTGATGTCTGGTTTTTGATGAACACTCCTCATTTTGATATCTGCAAAAAACTTTACACTGAAGTATGTGGTAAACATAACATGTCAGTTGTCAAGTAACGGGGAGGAAACCCCAAACGACTTTACGCTGAAGTATGTGGTAAACATAACATGTCAGTTTGTCGGGTAATGGGGAGGAAACCCCAAACGCTTTTACGCTGAAGTATGTGGTAAACATAACGTGTCAGTTGTCGGGTAATGGGGAGGAAACCCCAAACGCTTTTACGCTGAAGTATGTGGTAAACATAACATGTCAGTTTGTCGGGTAATGGGGAGGAAACCCCAAACAACTTTACGCTGAAGTATGTGGTAAACATAACATGTCAGTTGTCAAGTAACGGGGAGGAAACCCCAAACAACTTTACGCTGAAGTATGTGGTAAACAAAACATGTCAGTTTGTCGGGTAATGGGGAGGAAACCCCAAAGACTTTTCGCTGAAGTATTTGGTAAATATAACATGTCAGTTTGTCGGGTAATGGGGAGGAAACCCCAAAGACTTTTCGCTGAAGTATTTGGTAAATATAACATGTCAGTTGTCGGGTAATGGGGAGGAAACCCTAAATGACTTTATGCTGAAGTATGTGGTAAATATAACATGTCAGTTGTCAGGTAATGGGGAGGAAACCCTAAATGACTTTACGCTGAAGTATGTGGTAAACATAACGTCAGTTTGTCAGGTAATGGGGAGGAAACCCCAAATGACACCTGATTCCCTATATAGTGCACTACAATGGGCCATTGTGTGTTCAAAAGTTCAAATCTTAGAGAACAAGGTGTTGTTTGGGACGCTCCACATTACAGGCAGGAAATGTCTAATAATAGGAAAAGCACTCGAGCTCCTTTAAACCGAACAGCTTGACAAATAACGTCTTGGATTAAGGAGCTGCAACCGATCAAATACGCATCTACAATTAATCAATTAAAACCACCGCCTACAGAGAAAGCCAGATGAACACATTTGCATATTATTTTAATATATATATTATTCGTGCGCAATCTCTCTCATCTCAGAAGGAGGCAGGAAAGAGATAAATGAAGTTGCTTGGCGGTGTTCCATCTTTTCTTGGGGAGAAGGAAGGAGCGTAGGGGATGGACAGGAAGAGACAGAAAGACAAAAACAGACAGACAGCCAGAGACAAACAGTGAGACAAAAACAGCCAGCCAGGGACAGCCAGCCAGAAATAGCCAAACAGAAACTGCCAGCCAGACTAAAACAGCCAGACAGACAAAAACAGCTAGCCTGCAACAGCCAAGAAGAAACAGCCAGCCAGAAAGCGCCAGCCAGACGAAGTACTACGTGCATGGTGTGTTAAATGGTACTGACAGTCTCATGCTTTCATTAACAAGGTTTTAATTTGTACATAATATTCATTATCACAGAACCAGGCACATGTACCATAATACATTTGCTTGATTTGAAGACCGGGGTTACTTTCTAATTTTTGGCTCAGCTAACAAGTAAAGTGTTTTAATAGCTAATCAAGCTAGCTAGCGTGATAAGATGACTGCAAACGTTGTTAACTTAATAACTGATTACACAATGTGCTGTACTCTATTCCCAAAATGCTGGTTAAATTGTTGCTCAATCCACTATAAGGACGAACAGGTAGCCTAGTCGTTAGAGCACAGTTAGAGCATTCTGTAATGCATTAAGATCACGCTAAGTTTGAATATTTAGCTAGACACCATTAAGCATTGTTAAAATGACTAACATATTCTTACCTCCAGCACAAATAGCATCTATGAAATGTATGACATTTGCCACTGGCTGTTTTAACAGCCTATTTGCCAGTATTAGGCTTACTAGTATCTACTAACTTACTACTTTGAATAGTCATAAGAATTGAGCAATTGCTAGCGAAACTGAATAAGAAACGTATAGGGGTTCCCCCACTGTTTCAATATAAACAACGACTAAAGGACCCCCAAAACCCTTTTCTTTTTTGTGTATAAAAATACTAAATTCACTTTTCTGCCATAACTTTGCCTTTTTCTGTGCTTCTCAACCTGCTGTGACAGGAGCCCAATGCCCAACAGCCTCCATGTATTGACATCCATCCATCTTTAGGGTGTGAATCATAACCAAACCAATCCTTTAATATTTTGTGAAGCCAGAGAGACCCTGTCATCATCCAACACTCACCTCCTCCTCTTCCTCCTCCGCCCTCTTTTCACCTCTGTGCACTATTTTTGTGTTCTGCTCCCCCATTTCTCCTCCTTCCTCTCCTCTCCCGGCCCTCCCATTCTCTACCCTCCCCTTACCTCCTCCCTACCTTCCTCCACCTCTCCCCTCGTCTCGTAAATTAATAACACGGCAATCAGTGCAAAGGTGCTCGCTGTCACACACGACAATGGCTCCTGATTTCAATCTCCCTCCTCACACAAACACATGAATGTCGCCGCCTACCCTACGAACACGCACAGACGCGCACAAACATCTCCTCTCCCCCTCCTCTGCCGCCCCCTCCGCCGCCACCTCCTCCTCTACCGCCTCATCGTTCTCAGAACCTCCCTTCACCGCCGTGGATATCGCCCCGACAGGCTCCCTGTTATGAATCTGTAGAAAAGGGGTCCATTTTAAAACACCTTTGAAATGTTAAAATCGTTAATGTAACAGAGAATTAATTAGGCTCTTTTATCTGCCTTGACCCGTCGCTGTATTCCGCCTCATAGCGCCCAGCAGCAGCTAGTTAATTGCAGGGAGAGTGTACCGGGAGGATGCTGGTAGAATAACAGGTGTTAATGAGACCAATTAAGCACCAGGCATGGCACGGCACACCAGGCCATTCTGGCTGTCTCCCCAATGGAATCGCGTCCCGCGTGGCAGAAGCACTGCTGCCTAGATGGGGGCATTTTAAAGTCTGCCTCTTCGATCTGACTCTGAGGACAGTAGTACATCATGCGTGTAGGCTTCAAAGTCATGTTCTGATTGGCTCGCATGTGTCATGTGAAGAGGAACCCGCTTTGTGGTGGCACGGTGGTGCGCTCATTCCTTTTCTCTCTCTGCTTCTCTTCTTCTCTCTCTCTCCCTCCACTGCTTGTGTGTGTGTGTGTGTGGGGGGGGGTGTGTGTGTGTGTGTGTGTGTGTGTGGGGGGGTGTGGGTGTGTGTGTGTGTGTGTGTGGGGGTGTGTGTGTGTGTGGGGGGGGGTGTGGGGGTGTGTGTGTGTGTATGTGTGTGTGTGGTGTGTGTGTGTGTGTGTGTATGTGTGTGTGGGTGTGTGTGTGTGTGTGGGTGTGTGTATGTGTGTGTGGGTGTGTGTGTGTGGGTGTGTGTATGTGTGTGTGGGTGTGTGTTGGTGTGTGGGTGGGTGTCTGTGTGGGTGTGTGTGTGTGTGTGTGTGTGTGTGTGTGTGGGTGTGTGGGTGGGGGTGTGTGGGTGTGTGTGGGTGTGTGGGTGTGTATGAGTGTGTGTGTGTGGGTGTGTGGGTGTGTATGAGTGTGTGTGTGTGGGTGTGTGCGTGTGGGTGACTGAGCATTCTTTTGGAACAGAGAGAGGATCAGAATCAGAGGAGAACATAGTAAAAAAAAAAGAACAATTTTGCTCCAATATCCTTGCAATTTTACCCGTGTCAAATTAATTTGCTTAATTGTACATAAAGCACTCCGTTCTGACAGGGGCACACGCAATCAACTGAAACGCACACACATTTTAAAAAGCACACAGACATTGTGAAACTTCAGTCTGAGCTGGGCCTATGTATAGAATAGTACCCTGCTTTCTGCTGCTTTCCAAATTGATCGAATGGGGTGCTCAACCGGCCTCGCCACAAATGGCCCCTTATTCCCTGGTGTGGCACACTACTTTTGTCCAGGGCTCTTAGGCACCATGCAGCTGGAAGGGTGCCACTTGGAACACAGCATCTATCACAAAGCCCTAGCTGGAAGCCGGGCTATGTTTTTTTCATGTTCTTTGTTTCCGCTCCAATCGTGCTTTACTAAATCAAGTGGAGCACAATGCATTTTGCCCCCCCCCCCCCACACCGTTCATATGCTGGACAACATTAATAAAACACACTATCAATGATGCAGAATGCTGGGGAGGCGACTAATGGTACGTGTGTGTGTGTGTCTGTGTGTGTGTGGAGCACTGTGAAAGGCAGAAGTGAAGTGGCGTGATTCAAGCTGTTAAACACCACCCTCTCCAACACACAGTGAGTTTGCATATGGCCAAACAGAACACAAAAAAAACGGAGCAGAACCAGAACAAAGCAGAACAAGAACAGAGCAGAAGAAGAACAGAGCAGAACAAGAATAGAGCAGAAGAAGAACAGAGCAGAACAGAGCAGAACAAGAACAGAGCAAAACAGAGCACAACAAGAACAGAGCAAAACAGAGGAGAAAAAGAACAGAGCAGAACAAGAACAGAGCAGAAGAACAGAGCAGAACAAGAACAGAGCAGAAGAACAGAGCAGAACAAGAACAGAGAACAACAGAGCAGAACAAGAAAAAAGCCGTGGTTAGTTTTCCTGTGCTGCAGGACTTCAGATGTTCTTCAGTCTTTTAAGCAGACTCGGAGATCCTGCTTCTCTTTCTCTATTGCTGTCTCTCTCTCTCCGTCCCTGTCTGTATCCCCCTGTTTTTAAGAAATCCTTTTAGAGGTCTGTGAGGTTGAATTTTGAGTGGAACATCTCTTTGAGGAGAGGTCCTGCTCCTTCCTTTCCCTTTTTCTTTGTTTTAAGGAGATGATTCAGAGGTCCTGCACCCCCCCCCCTCGCTCTCTCTCTCTCCCCTCTATTTGATGAGGAGGGTGATGAAGAGTCCAGAACCTCAGAGCCCTGAGAAAACATGCCTTAATAAAGCCAGGGATCGATTGACAGGCCCGGATGGGAGAGAGGGAGGTTGTTTTCGTTTTCATCCGTGCTTTCTTTCCCTTTTTTCTGAAACCCTTGACCTTCCCTGCGTTTTATTATCATCTTTCTCCACATTGTCAGCTCTCCTCCATTCCTCCAACAAATCAGCAGTTTTTTTTTTTATAAAACACCACTTTGTTTTTCTTCTCACCTCTTAGTTTTTTTCATTTTGTTGTGCTTCAAACATAAAGTACACACTGGTAGATGGTATACCCTACCGCACACAAACAGGCACATACACACACACACACACAGTCACACACACACACACACACACAGGCACATACACACTCAGAAGGACTCAACGCAGTTTCCCATCTATTCTCCTACATTAGGCCGTGTTAGTCGCTCGCAGTGATTGAGAGGAATTTAAATTACGTATTTTAATTAAATTTTTGTCAAATTAAACATTATCCAGAGCAACTTCCTTAGCTCGATATAATCCCACTGACTCTGCCTGTCTCCCAAATGGCACACTATTCCCTTTATATTGCACTATTTCTGACCAGGACCCACAGGCAATAGGATGTAATTTGGGATACAACCTCTCTCTCTCTCATTCCCAACACTGTTCCCACAGGCTGTACATCCTGATCAAACGTCTTGCACAATGAAACAGGAACCAAAAACATGATTTCTTTAAAAGCCTGTCTCTTTCTCCCAAATTAAAATCACTTGACCGGCACATGTTCCCACATCGAGGACAATGACCTCTAAAATGGAGCTGGGAGGCTCATAGCTGTGACGTAAAAAGAAGAAATTATTTTGGGGAAAAAAGTTGAAAAACAATAATAATTGAACAAAAATCCCTCGTCTGGCCTCGACTCCGTTCTCTCAGAAACAAAACATGACACATTCAGTGTGAACTCTATTTAACAGAGTTGGAAATGGAACCGACCCCAAACCTGTCCTCTGATTGCTGTTTGTTATTGTGTCGGACGGGGACCAAGGCATCTTGATGTATCGCTGAAGTCTTCAAGCGCTCGGGCCAAGCACATGTCAGTTCCTTGCTATCATGTCATATGAGGATCATGTGAGCCGGAGCAGATGTGGCTTGGTCTTTTTCCCAGAGGACTGTCACCGTCTCCGTCAGTCTGTCAGCACAGCCTATTTTCAGTTGTCCTCCCTTCCTCCCCAGCCCTCCCCCCTCCCTCCCTCCCTCCCACAACATCCAGCGAGTAACTCCAGGCCCTCTTTGGTGAAGCGCCGGGCTCAGCTCAGCTCTAGGCCGGTGGACAGACACTAGGGGACGTCTTCCTGCTTCCCGGATTAGAGGAGAGGAGAATAGATAGATGAGGAAGATGGGGAAAGGGAGGAGATGGCAACCGCGACCCAGGATTCGGTGGCCCCGGGAGGCCTCGGCAGGCGCCCCCCCCCCCCCCCCCCCCCCCCACCCCACCCCACCCCAACTCCCTGACATCCTCTGCAGAATTAAAGCGGGCCGGTGTCTCAGAGCGACTGTGACAGGAAACCTCACTCAGATCAAAGACGAAACACTGATCACATCTGACATGTGCATCCCGTCCTGTCCTCCGCTCTCCGCTCCTCTCAGACACAATGTCTTTGTTTTGTCTAGATTATGCGCGGCGGTGGCTTTTGTTGTTTTCTCTCGTCCGTTTCGTTGCTTCCCGAAACGATGACCTTTCTCCATGTCTGACTTGTCACTGTCAAAGAGCATCAGAACCACCCCCCCCCCCAAAAAAAAGTCAAAGTTAAAGGAAGAAATGATCATCCCGAACACAATAATGCGACTCGGGGGAACAGATGCGCGGCGTGGACAAACTGTCGCTGCCGTGCGTTTCAAACAGGAATGCGCCTGAACGGCGATGTTAGGGAGAGATGGTCGCCGGGTTCAAGTGAAATGTCCTCATCTCAAGCACTGAACTGCCCCACCAGCTATGCTCAGTTCAACTCAGCTTAAGGGTTAAAGGGTTTAAGAACTGAATCCGGGCCGTGACGTGTGTAGAGATGCTGCGGTGCTGCACTTGGGTTTCGGGAGAGAGGGGGTTACTGTGCGGGCGGTGTATCAGTGTGTTTCGGGCTGTGACTGGTGGGCCCCGCTAATCCTGTTGATCCCCATCCATTTTGGACCGTCAGCTGTTTCCAGGCTGCCCGTCGCATTCGCACAGAATTCGGGATTTGCGCTAGTGTACACCGCAGCAGTATCTGCCCCTACTGATGCAGCGCTTCTTTCTCTGTCCTTTTCCAACCCCCCGTCCCTGCACACAGCTGTCCATCTGTCTTTATCTCACCTCCATTTGTCTCTCTCCCTCTTTCTGCCTTTTTCACTGTCCCTCTCTCTGGCCCTTTGTCTCTTACTCTCACTTGCTGTCTCTCCCTTTCTCTCTGAATCCCCCCCTCTCTCTTTCAGTCTTTCCCCTTTGCCCCTCTGTCACTCTCTCCCTTTCTCTCCCACTTTCTCCCTTTTCTCTCTCTCACTCTCACTGTCTCCCCGTTTCTCCCTTTTCACTCTCTCTCTCACCCATTCTTTCTGTCACAGTCTTCCTCTCTTTCTCCCTCTCTCCCTTTCTCTCTCTCCATCGCTCCATCTTTCCCTTCGCCCCATCTACCCCTCTCTCCCTTTCCCTCACCCTTTCACCCTGCCTCCTCCTCTCCATCTCTCTTGGTTTCCCTCTCTCCCTTTCCCTCACCCTTTCACCCTGCCTCCTCCTCTCCATCTCTCTTGGTTTCCCTCTCTCCCTTTCCCTCAACCTTTCACCCTGCCTCCTCCTCTCCATCTCTCTTGGTTTCCCTCTCTCCCTTTCCCTCACCCTTTCACCCTGCCTCCTCCTCTCCATCTCTCTTGGTTTCCCTCTCTCCCTTTCCCTCACCCTTTCGCTCTGCCTCCTCCTCTCCATCTCTCTTGGTTTCCCTCTCTCCCTTTCCCTCACCCTTTCGCTCTGCCTCCTCCTCTCCATCTCTCTTGGTTTCCCTCTCTCCCTTTCCCTCACCCTTTCGCTCTGCCTACTCCTCTCCATCTCTCTTGGTTTCCCTCTCTCCCTTTCCCTCACCCTTTCGCCCTGCCTACTCCTCTCCATCTCTCTTGGTTTCCCTCTCTCCCTTTCCCTCACCCTTTCACCCTGCCTACTCCTCTCCATCGCTCTTGGTTTCCCTATCTCCCGCGGAGCAGCAGGCAGAGGTTGGAGGGAGAGCAGTACTGCAGTACATTCTGAGAGGCCCCAGCAGTTTGGACGTGGAGCCGGGGACTTGAAAGAACTGATTCTGAGGTAGTGAAGGGAAGGCCCCAGTCTGTGTCTCTGTGGGCCCCTGACGGTTCTGCAGCCTTCCACTGAGGCTGGGGCGTAGGGCTGAACCACAACCCATATAATTCACAGGCCAGGCCTATCTGGCCAAGCCGGTTCTCTGACAAAGCTCCACTTCAAATGCTCAACAATTTCTGAGTGTGTGTGTGTGTATGTGTTTTCACCTGTGTGTGAGTGTTAGGAGTGTCCTAAGTACTCGATGTGTTCAAAATGATATGAAGGATTTTACAAATACGATATTACAATTTCTTTCTCATCTCCACGAGAGACGCAGACATATACGGCTCAAATAAAAATGTATCTCCCATTATCTTTCAAAAGAAGTTTATGTTCTATGTTCTGTCGACTTTTGTGAGGCCATACCATTGTTTTTCCTCTGTCTATGTGCCATTGTAGTTAGTTGCCTACTTTCACCATCATAATTCCATTGCTAATGTCTTTGTTATATCCTGAGATGTTCCAAAGCTTGTTTTTCAGTGGAAGATATGAAAAAAAAACCTTCAGGGGAAATTAATTGGACAAGAATAGATCGGTCATTTTTAATGTTCCAAAGTAGTGCCGGGGAGTGTCCTCAAAAGTGAAACAAAATGTACAGACATGTTAATCTCTGCAATAACTGTACCGGTAGCGAGAAATTATTGTTATTATAGCGTGAAGGAACAGAGGTAGTCTCTGAGATGGACTTTGAATGACAGAGCAGTAACGCGCACTGGAGTTATACGCTTTACCGGAATATAAAAAGCACTTAAGCTTTTTTCCAATGACAAGTGCCGACGATTACCAGTGTCAACTGGGATCTAGTCTTGCGAGGATCTAGTCAATCTCGTCTGGCCTCCTTGGAGGTCTGGATACTTGCCTATTGAAAAAAGTTGCCACTGATTCTTAGCTGCAAGATTTCTATTGGATGTTTCATAAAACCTACACTTTCAGGCTTGGTGAAGGTAGGCATGGCAGGCATGGTTTCACTATTTCTTCAACACATACCCTGAGTTTTGAGGTTCATACCTAGGTTACAACATATCAGAAAAGAAGCAAAGATGGAGGAAAAATTTAATTTTGTTTTGGAAAAACAATATTCATAAGATTGAGTCAATAAAGCCATTACAACTTCTCTGCTGAAAAGAAGAGATGTTTTGGCGTGCCTTCCTACAGGCTATCGTTCATTAGGTAAAAATATTTTGGTATGTCTGGGGGTTGAGACGCCACCTCTTTTCATTCAGTTTGGAATTATCCTTTTCCCCTCACAAAAGCGTAAATAATTTCTACCACGCTTCCTTTATATTCTAGCAGTAGATTGTGACAGCAGCCACATACCGTTTTTGGAAACCCATCATTCAGCAACAACGAACCTATCAAATCTTCTATCGCGAGTGTGTAGTCTAGTCGCAATAACGACAATTTAACTAGGAAAAGGTTATGTTTGTTTCTCAAAGACTGATATGGTTTACCACATACATGACATACACTCACCTAAAGGATTATTAGGAACACCTGTTCAATTCCTCATTAATGCAATTATCTAATCAACCAATCACATGGCAGTTGCTTCAATGCATTTAGGGGTGTGGTCCTGGTCAAGAAAATCTCCTGAACTCCAAACTGAATGTCAGAATGGGAAAGAAAGGTGATTTAAGCAATTTTGAGCGTGGCATGCTTGTTGGTGCCAGACGGGCCGGTCTGGGAATTTCACAATCTGCTCAGTTACTGGGATTTTCACGCACAACCATTTCTAGGGTTTACAAAGAATGGTGTGAAAAGGGAAAAACATCCAGTATGCGGCAGTCCTGTGGGCGAAAATGCCTTGTTGATGCTAGAGGTCAGAGGAGAATGGGCCGACTGATTCAAGCTGATAGAAGAGCAACTTTGACTGAAAAAACCACTCGTTACAACCGAGGTATGCAGCAAAGCATTTGTGAAGCCACAACACGCACAACCTTGAGGCGGATGGGCTACAACAGCAGAAGACCCTACTGGGTACTACTCATCTCCACTACAAATAGGAAAAAGAGGCTACTATTTGCACGTGCTCACCAAAATTGGACAGTTGAAGACTGGAAAAATGTTGCCTGGTCTGATGAGTCTCGATTTCTGTTGAGACATTCAGATGGTATGGTCAGAATTTGCCGTAAACAGAATGAGAACATGGATCCATGTTACCACTGTGCAGGCTGGTGGTGGTGGTGTAATGGTGTGGGGGATGTTTTCTTGGCACACTTTAGGCCCCTTAGTGCCAATTGGGCATCGTTTAAATGCCACGGCCTACCTGAGCATTTTTTCTGACCATGTCCATCCCTTTATGACCACCATGTACCCATCCTCTGGTGGCTACTTCCAGCAGGATAATGCACCATGTCACAAAGCTTGAATCATTTCAAATTGGTTTCTTGAACATGACAATGAGTTCACTGTACTGAAATTGCCCCCACAGTCACCAGATCTCAACCCAATAGAGCATCTTTGGGATGTGGTGGAACAAGAGCTTCGTGCCCTGGATGTGCATCTCACAAATCTCCATCAACTGCAAGATGCTATCCTATCAATATGGGCCAACATTTCTAAAGAATGCTTTCAGCACCTTGTTAAATCAATGCCACGTAGAATTAAGGCAGTTCTGAAGGCGAAAGGGGGTCAAACACAGTATTAGTATGGTGTTCCTAATAATGCTTTAGGTGAGTGTACATCCAGAGATTTCGATGGGGTTTTATTTAGAGATCCTGCAGGTATTCCCCAGGCCTAGCGACAAGCCAGGCTTGGTTTAAGTGGCTAACTGGGATCAAATGGTTGGGATTACGTATTTCAAGTATGACTAGGTTGTATGACAGTATGAAGTGATAGTTTGACAGTAGGATGTGATCGTATGACAATATGACAAGATTGTATGACAATATGATGAGAACGTATGACAGTATGATGAGAACGTATGACAGTATGATGAGAACGTATGACAGTATGACGAAAACGTATGACAATATGACGAGAACGTATGACAGTATGATGAGAACGTATGACAGTATGATGAGAACGTATGACAGTACGATGAGAACGTATGACAGTATGATGAGAACGTATGACAGTATGACATAAGTGTTTAGGTTCTTATGACAGTATGATGAGAACGTATGACAGTATGATGAGATCGTATGACAGTATGATGAGAACGTATGACAGTATGATGAGAACGTATGACAGTATGACGAAAACGTATGACAGTATGACGAGAACGTATGACAGTATGATGAGAACGTATGACAGTATGATGAGAACGTATGACAGTACGATGAGAACGTATGACAGTATGATGAGAACGTATGACAGTATGACATAAGTGTTTAGGTTCTTATGACAGTATGATGAGAACGTATGACAGTATGATGAGAACGTATGACAGTATGATGAGAACGTATGACAGTATGACGTAAGTGTTTAGGTTCTTATGACAGAATGATGAGAACGTATGACAGTATGACGTAAGTGTTTAGGTTCTTATGACAGTATGATGAGAACGTATGACAGTATGACGTAAGTGTTTAGGTTCTTATGACAGTATGACGGGATTGTATGATGAGATCGGCACACCGCTAGTGAGTGCATGTCATACCTCACACATTTAGTAACCCAAGGCAACTTGATCATCAAAAAATGCTGTGGTTGGGGTGTGGGTTAGAATAAAGTTTAGGGTCATTTTTACCGTTAGGATTATTATTCTTTTTTTTAAAGAGAACAGGGTAAAACATATGGTGCAAAAGTGCTTCTAGAGATGTTTAACAGAATATAGGTAAAACTGTAACCTCTTAACCCAAACCTCAGCAGGTAGCCACAAGTAGAATAAAAAAGAATGTGTGCGCGTGTTTTGTGTGTGTGTCGGAATTTGCGAGATCAAAAGGTGTTATTTTTGGTGTGTATACAAACACTCGTGTTTCTCTACTCTGTGCGCTTGTTTGTGTTAATATCTGGTAAAAGCCATCAGAGCAGTAAAGCCACTCTTATTGGATTTCCACTTTCACTCTCTCAGTCTTTGAGATAAACATAAACAAGCAAATCCATCTGCACAGCAGCTCTCTCTCATGTGGCTGCTGGAAGATAGAGAAACAGAGCGAGAGAGAGAGGGAAGAGAAGGAGAAAAAGCGAGAGAGAGAGAGAGAGAGAGAGAGGTTGGGGGAGCAAGAGGGAGTGAGGGGAGAAGAAGGACTGTGATGGTGCTCTTTAACAGATTCTAAATCAACCAAGTTGAGCACACACACACACACACACACGCACGCACGCACACATGCACGCAAACACACACGCGCGCACGCACACATACACGCACACACACACACGTGTGCGCAGACACAGCAGACAGGATTTACATAGTGTTGTGTTAGATTCATGCTTCATTGTACAAAACTCTTGTGGGCTATGGTTCTCCGTTTCTATTTATCCTATTGGTGGAGCGAAACAGAGACACATCCGAGTCCACAAAAGCACCCTGTGCAGAGCACTACTTTATGGGGATTACAGGATTACAGAGTCCTGATCCAAACCAGTAGTGCACAATAGAGGGAATAGGATGGAAATAGGGATACACAGAAACCGATACATTTAGGTTGGTCAGTACTGTATCATAGTGACTGTCCCCCCCCTCCCCCCACACACACCCTCTCTCTCCCCCTCTTTCTCTATGTTTATGAAGAGCTGCCATTTAGTACCTGTTGTTTCCTGCAGACCTGCCTCCATTAGCCCAACAGATGTATCTATTTTTATTCCAAATAAAATCATGATGAATCTTCAACCAAAGGCAATGAACGGACAAGGACAAATTCGGCTTGGCCAGATAGGCCTGGCCTGTGAATTATATGGGTTGTGGTTCAGCCCCACAGCCCGGCCTCAGTGGAAGGCTGCAGAACCGTCAGGGGCCCACAGAGACAAGTTCCGTCAGAAACTGTAGTTAAACCTTTCCAAATGTCTATTTGAAGCCTGATATTGTATGTGCAATTCATAAGGCATCCTAGAAATGTCTTAAACAACTGTCCAAGGTGAAGTGTTATTATCCACCAGATAAACCGGACGTCTCACAAGACTTTTGAAAATCTAACATCACTGAGCCCCTCACACTTATCTACCATCATTCCTGTAGTGTTTTGTCTTGCCAACGTGTTGATGTGAATATTAAACTACAAGGTTTATCACTTGGGCGTGAGGATTCTTCCAACCATGTTTTTTTATACCATATGTTTCAAAAGTCTTAGGCGCCTGAAAGGTGAACTTTTCATTTTGGTACAAAGGAGGAGCCGGAAGCAGGCGCAGATGTAAGCAACGTATTTAATAAGGATGGGTTGAAAATGGCAAACCAGGACAACAAGCTATCGTTCATCACTATATAAGTTATATATACTTAATATATATTAATGCATATTTTTTTTACAAACACTTATTACCCATAAATGGCTTTAGTTTGACTTTCAGGTGCCTAAGTTTTGCGCAGGAAGTAATATATAAATACTGAATGTGAACAATGATGTGAGGATGTGAGAAAAATCTTAAACGGCCTAGAATGAGTTGTGGTTAAAGAAGCCCTAAAGATGCTTCCAGTCAGACATTCACACTTGTCATACAGAGTTTAAGTACACAGCCAAAACATTATCGGCATTCCTTAGGTTGCATCTCGGACCAATTCACATTGTTATTTTAATGTTGTGTTCAATGTAACTTCAAGAGATAAGTCGATTGAGAACCTACTCTCCTTTTCATGACGACCTGGCCAAAAGCATTCAGTTGCAAGATGACAACAAAACGAATCATGTGAAAATACAAATAAACTTTATACAAGAGAAGAGACAACAACATCCAATTACACTTAACAGAGCGGAACACATTAACATGATGCAGCCCATATATATTCAGTAGGTACATTTATCAGACAGCAGGTTGTTTAGTTTATTTTTGAAAGAGAAAGTTGTGTGGAAAAAGTCAAGCTTAAAGGTATTTTGCTTGTTTTCATCATTTGCGGGGGCAAACTGAAAAGACCACCAAGGGATGTAAAGGCCCATGGGAGTGTCCAGAGTGGTATATCTACCAGAGAGCAGATTATTATTAAAGTAGCCGATATTAAAAAGTGAGCTAAAATAGAGAGGGTACTTATACCTACATTGCGTGCACAATTATTAAGCAAGTGGGTATTCTGATAGTACCATTATTTCTATGCAACATTTTCCAACTCCAAACCATTTGGATTGAATCATTTTCAGGTGACATGTATTTGTGTAATGAGGGAGGGTTTGGTGAAAGTGAATTACACCTTATATCAAGGTGTGCATAATTATTAGGCAGCTTCATGACCTCAGGTAAAATTGGCCAGAAAAGAGGTTTATCTGACACTGAAAAGTCAAAGAATTTAAAATGCCTTTCAGACAGGATGCAACACTGTTTAAATAGCTAAACTATTGAGGCGTGACCACCGGACACTCAAAGGGATTGTTGCGAATATTCAACAGGGGGGAAAAAATGGATGCAAATTAACTGCAAAAGACTTTAGAATTATTAAACGTGAAGCTACCAGGAACCCATTATCCTCCAGCGCCATCATATTCCAGAACTGCAACCTACCTGGAGTGTCCAGAAGTACAAGGTGTCAAGTGCTCAGAGACATGGCCAAGGTCAAGAAGGCTGAAAGAAGACCACTGAATAAGATTCACACGTTGAAGCGTATAGACTGGGCAAAGAAATACCTGAAGACAGATTTCTCAAAGGTTTTATGGACAGATGAAATGAGAGTGACTCTTGATGGACCAGATGGATGGGCCCGTGGCTGGATTACTAATGGACACGGCACCACTTCAGAGGCCAGCCAGGTGGAAGAGGGGTACAGGTATGGGCTGCTATCATTAGGGATGAGGTGGCTGGACCTTTTTGGGTTGAAGATTGACTGAAACTGAACTCCCATACCTACTTCCATTTTCTGGAAGATACTTTCTTCAAACAGTGGTACAGGAAGAAGTCTTCAATATTCAAGAAGGCCATGATCTTTATGCAGGACAATGCTCCATCACATGCATCCAAGTACTCCACTGTTGACTAACAAGCAAGGGCCTCAAAGATGCCTGAATAATGACCTGGCCCCCTTCCTTACCAGACTTAAATCCAATTGAGAATTTGTGGCCCTTCTCAAATGTGAGATTTATAGTCAGGCAAGACAATACACCTCTTTGAACAGCATTTGGGAGGCTGTGGTTTCTGCTTCAGCGAAAGTTGATCATGAACAGTTCACCTTATAGGTCACATTAAAAGTGGAAAAAGTTCTGACATGATTTATCTTTGTCTCATTCTTTTACATCACAAAAACCTGGCATTTTAACAGGGGTGTGTAGACTTTTTATATCCACTGTATATATTCCCCTGAGAAAGATTAAAACTAACATTTCCTTTGTTTAACATTCAGGTTTGAGATCCAATGATATTTTGGATTGACATAAGGCATTGTGATTGTTCAACATTAAAATAAATCTTCAGAAATACGATTTGCCTAATAACTGTGCACGCAGTGTAAAAGGGACTTAGGAAAAGGTTGATCCAATGAAGTTGGCGTTGAGTGTGGATGGTCAATTAAGCAGGATGTACAGGTCACAGTGACAAGTGTTGTAGGAATCACTTGTGAGAAAGTGGGTGGTATTGTGGTGGATGACAGTTGACTCATTTTTAGCACGTTGCCATAGTCAACGATGGGCAGGATGGTCATTTGTACAGCGTGGGTGAACGACATCTTGTTACGGAACAAGAAAACAATTCTGGATTGAACTTCATACTGAAGGTGGGTGAAATGGGCCTTGAATGATCCCTGTAGGTGTTGACCAGTGGCGATGTGTCAGGCAGGGTAAAAAGGGCAGAGCCCCATCAGTTATTCTGGTATTTGATCGTGCAACATTCATATATATTAAAAGCTAGCGACAACCTATAGTGTACCGTGCAAAGGTCTTAAACACCGGAAAGCCGAACTAAAGTAATTTATTTGGATAGTAAGAAATAATTTTATATTAATGTACTGTATAATGTATTATTTCAAACATAACACAAGAAACTTGGGCTGGAAATTCAAAGCATTGAAATTCAAAGCACTGCAATGGCTAACAACTAGCATGATTGAATAAGCCCTTATTTTGTTGCCTGTCTGCTACCGTACTCAGTGCGTTTCAGAAGTGTTTACCCAATTTCTTGTTGGTCAAAACAACAAGAAATGTGTGAGTCCCAATGAGCCTGCCTCTGCACTTACATGGCTCCCAGTTAATCTGGAGTCTGTAGCCTAATTCAAATGTTATATTGCTCATCTTACCTCACATATTGTTGCAGGTGCAGGTAGGCCTCCTTACATGGGGGTTAGGGGGTGCCATCAGGTGCAGGTAGGCCTCCTTACATGGGGGTTAGGGGGGTGCCATCAGGTGCAGGTAGGCCCCCTTACATGGGGGTTAGGGGGGTGCCATCAGGTGCAGGTAGGCCTCCTTACATGGGGGTTAGGGGGTGCCATCAGGTGCAGGTAGGCCTCCTTACATGGGGGTTAGGGGGGTGCCATCAGGTGCAGGTAGGCCTCCTTACATGGGGGTTAGGGGGTGCCATCAGGTGCAGGTAGGCCTCCTTACATGGGGGTTAGGGGGGTGCCATCAGGTGCAGGTAGGCCTCCTTACATGGGAGTTAGGGGGGTGCCATCAGGTGCAGATAGGCCTCCTTACATGGGGGTTAGGGGGGTGCCATCAGGTGCAGGTAGGCCTCCTTACATGGGGGTTAGGGGGGTGCCATCAGGTGCAGATAGGCCTCCTTACATGGGGGTTAGGGGGGTGCCATCAGGTGCAGATAGGCCTCCTTACATGGGGGTTAGGGGGGTGCCATCAGGTGCAGGTAGGCCTCCTTACATGGGGGTTAGGGGGGTGCCATCAGGTGCAGGTAGGCCTCTTTACATGGGGGTTAGGGGGTGCCATCAGGTGCAGGTAGGCCTCCTTACATGGGGGTTAGGGGGGTGCCATCAGGTGCAGGTAGGCCTCCTTACATGGGGGTTAGGGGGTGCCATCAGGTGCAGGTAGGCCTCCTTACATGGGGGTTAGGGGGGTGCCATCAGGTGCAGGTAGGCCTCCTTACATGGGGGTTAGGGGGGTGCCATCAGGTGCAGGTAGGCCTCCTTACATGGGGGTTAGGGGGGTGCCATCAGGTGCAGGTAGGCCTCCTTACATGGGGGTTAGGGGGGTGCCATCAGGTGCAGGTAGGCCTCCTTACATGGGGGTTAGGGGGGTGCCATCAGGTGCAGGTAGGCCTCCTTACATGGGGGCATAATGTGGTTTAGATTCTACCTATACAGTACAGCTGTCAGAAACACGATGGAAGAATGACTACTGAAGGCCGGGTGGAAACACGCACACACACACACATGCCCGTGCACGACCAAACACACTGACACACACATTCACCAAGGCCAGTGTCTTTCATAGTTTGTTTCAAGGCCAATTTCAATGAGACAGCATAGAAGGGAGACAGATGTGGCCAGATGCGGCACGTGGTGACTGTCGCGTCCAATCACATCTCACACCTACGATCCGACAATCTCCTGATTGGCCGACAAACATGCATTTGACCCGAGGGAACAAGGCATTCGTCGGAGACCAAAGGAGTGCCATTGTCCACACAACAAATTTTGAATTATCAATAAGACAAAAAGGACAATGTGAAATGACTGGATGAGACAGAGGTGACATGCCAAAGCAAGGTTCCAAAATGCAACCATTTACAAAGGCTCTCAGAGGTATTCACTGCCCTTTATTCCAAATTTTCTATATTTTATCGTGGTACTATATGAAATCAAAATGAGTTTATATAAAAGAGGGAATAACATTGGGATGCACAGGGATTCACCTGCTTTGCTATGACACCCATAATTAGTTGAATCGAGGGCACCTGTTTGCAATCCAAGTGTTTCACATGATTTTAGGTTAAATACACCCGTCTCTGGGAGGCAAGACAGCTGGTTATTCCAATTCCTGAAAAAAAACGACATCATGAAAACAAAGGAACATTCACAGCAAATCTGGAAAATGGTTAATCAAAAGCACCAATCAGGGGTAAGACAAATAACTTTTCTGAGGCACTTAATAGCCCCTTGAGCACAGTGAAGTCAATTATTAAGAAATAAAGGGAATACACCACAACTGAGACTCAGTGAGACACTGTGTACACTGCAACAATAGCCTGGGTGCTTCACAAAAGTGGCTTTCATGAGAGAGTGGCAAAAAGAAAGCCATTGTTGAAAAAAGCTCATGATAAATCTTGACTAGAGTTTGCCAGAAGGCATGTGGGAGATTCTGAGACCAAGTGAAAGAAAGAAACAAAGACAGGACTGATGAGAACCAAACAGAGCTGTTTGGGCAAAGGCCTAACACTGTTCATCATCCTGAGAACACCGTCCCCACTGTGAAGCATGGTGAGGACAGCATTGTGAAGCTTGTGAAGATAGGGTTAAAAACCAGGAAGGAAACATGCTGAAGTCTGCAAAAGACCTGGGACTTGACCTGGGAAGAGATGCATCTTCCAGCAGGACAATGACCCAGAACACACAGCCAAAGCAACACTGGAATGGATAAAAAAAACTAAAAGGTCAATGTCCTGGAGAGGCTTTGTCAAAGCACTGACCTCAATCCAATTGAGAATGTGTGAAGCGTTCAAAATTGCTGTTGACCATCCAACTTGATGGAGCTTGAGCAATTTTGCAAAAAAAGAATAGGCCAGAATTGCAGTGTCCAAATAGACACATGCTGGTAATTGCTGCCAAAGGTGCCTCAGTCAAATATTGACAAAAGGGTTTGAATACCTATGCAAATAATTATTTTCTGTTTTGTATTTGTAATTCATATAGAAAAATTGGTAGATGGTATATCACCTTTTTTTGTGTCCAACAGTGGCAAAACAGTTAATTACATTTATGTAAATGTCATGCTGTGACACAAGTCACAGTATGTGCTTTTTACCACCCTTCAACTTGGCTGTGGGAGTACAAACAAAGATCACTCACACTGTAATACCTATATTCACTCTGGTCACTGGACACATAAGTCCAAATATCCACTATTTTGTACCTTTTATTTTACCACGTTAGTGGAATGAAAATGTCTCGTTCTCGTTTACGCAACGGCATAGGAGAAATTAGGGTTAACTGCTTTGCTCTGTGACAGCACAAAAATATATTTTTATAATTCAAAGAAAATGTTGCATGTTGTCTGCTCTAGAATTCAATCTAACACTCTTTCAGGTACTGGTCAAATGCTCTAACCATTAGAATAGCTGCTGCTTCACGATTCCTGAAAAAGTGTCAGCCCTGCTGCATTTCGTCTCGCCCTTATGCTCTGTAAAGAAAATGTTTTATCTTTCTCTCTACCTCCTCAATCTCGTTGGTGCTAGCTTCTAGCACAAGCCTGACAGCCCCCCCGCACATACATATACACACACACACACACTCACTCACACAGGCAGCCCCCCGACACACACACTCACTCACCCAGGCAACACAGCTTCTTTCTGTTTACGTGCTTTCAGGATGCTGTCAATGCATACACTCAACAGATTCTTCTAAAACAAGAACTAGAACAACAGTGAGTTTCATGTTGCTTCTCATATGTATTCACATGTTTATCTATATAATATATACACACACACACAAACACACACACATATATATATATATATATATATATATATATATATATATATATATATATAGTTTCTCTGTGTGTTGCTCTGTAAAAACACTGATCGTTCAGCATCTGGATCAGGAAGCTGGCATTACCAATAACAAAGCTAATTGCCAGCTAACATTAACTAAATGCCATTTAACCTAGCTAAAGCGCTGAGCTACGGCACAGCGAATGTGAACAGTTGCCACCGGCTATCTGCCAAGATGTAGATCAGCGTGTTGTACTGTATGTTTGAAATCAGACAGCCTATTCTGAAGTCTTCATCTAAATATAATACCTTTTTAAAATGTAATACGGCTTCACTGTGGAAAAAGGCCCAGTACATTTTAAGACGATCACTGCCAAGCACTGGAGGGGCAAAAGCCGAGCAGTGCCGCGCTGTCACAGATCTGTATGTGCCCTTCCAAACCTGCGTCGAGGGGACTGTTGGCATCACAGGGGACATTGCTCTAGTGAGCACCAACTAAATGTCAGAGTCTACCCTAGCACCTCTCTGCATGAGCTACGACGGAGAGATCCAGGCCCAACCTCTACCCTTTGTTACCCCGCATAGGAAAAAAATGCTTCATCAGCGTGGCTCCACTGTCGAATCGCATTCACTGAAACCACCGTTTCTGTGTATCCACCAAATGAAAGTTCCCTGCGTTCCCACTCTAACACAAACAGACAACACGCAAACGCACGCCAAAAGGCGCACATAGACACACACACGTAGACACACACACACACACACACACAACAACTCACACAAAGTCCCAGGATACCCGTCTTCAAAGCAGCAGTCAATGTGTTTACTGTGACGGCGTGGGTAGAGTTGTCAGAAGAGAAAGGTAAGACAGGGCTGGGCCTGTGAGAGTCAAACGCTATGAAGCTGCCTCTCTTGCATGTCAAGTGGAGGGAGGGTGGGGTTGCGTGTGTTTGTGTCGGGGGTGGGGTTGTGGGGCGCAGAGAGCGAGAGAGGCTGAGAGACAGAGGAGAAGAGTGCGCGCATAGATAACACAGGAAAAACTCCAGCGAAACAAGCTACATCAAACACACGCCGGTTCCCCAGAGAGCCCCCATGTCAGGGTGAGATGGGAAGGGTGGGGAGGGACGCGGTTCTCAGAGCCGGTTCTGGTTCTAATCAATACAGAACACACCGCGTGGAGATGGAGCCAGCAGTGCCCCGAGGGACGACGCTCACACGCTCGGTCTCTAAACTGGCCCCGTCCTATGTCCCGCATGTGGGCACGTAAGTGTGTGCGGACGTTGGCATACACACACACACACACACACACACAGCTTTCCTAAGCCACAGGGCCGGCTGCCAAGAACAGCAGAGACACAGAGAGCCCCACAGCAGAGCGCTGAGCCCCCCAGTCCCAGACGCAGCGCTGCCCAGTGACAAGAGAGCGTGCCTGGGATTCAGAGAGACCCTCTTCTTCGCTCTGTCTGGAGCTCTCCTCCGCTCCTCTGCTCGGCCTCCTACATGTCACAGCGAGGACACCAGCACTCTGGGCCTTGAAAATGACTCCCAAACCACTGTGCGTGTGTGTGTTTGTTTGTGTGTGTGTGTGTGTGTGTGTGATAACTAAACAACATGGTCTATTCAGATCTCTCTTTGATAAGTAATCAAGGAGCCAGAGATCCATAGAGGCTGAGGGAACACACACTGAGCACACCACTGATGAGTGGTTTGATTGGTATTCTGGCTGTGTGTCTGTGGAGGCCTGGATGCCTTCCCCTCCAAGCTCCATTCTGGTGTATTAGGCTGAGCGAGGGAATAGAGGGAATAGAGAGAAAAGAGTCGCAAAAGTGTGAGAAACCGCAGAAAAAGGGAGAAAAAGCATGACACAAATGAGGGGGTGGAGAGATAGAAAGTACCTCTGGCATGTCTGTCATTTACTAAAAAGAAAGGTTACCGATGGCATGGGCGTCTCCAGTCCTCTGACATCGTCCTCACTCCTAAAGACAGACTGCGTGTGGCGGTGAACAGAGCCAGAGGTTGTGACTGTTTCAGTCTGAGGTCATAATCACTGGCCCGGTCTCTCTGAGCGGAAGGGCAGAACATCTGGATGTGAACTCATTCATATGTACTGTACATAGTAACAGCCTCTATATGGAAAAACACGACACTACCTGGTCCACTTTCTATCCTTTTCTCTTTTTAAGTGTTTTTACCACTCAGTCTTTTTCTTTTTCAGTGTTTTTACCTTTCTCTTTCTCTCTCTTTCTGCCATTGTATTTTCAACACAAGAAAACACTCTACCGTGCCCCCGGAGAGAACTGAGCGGTAGCTGAATGAAAGAAGATAAGCTTTTCTCTCTCACTTTTCTCTCTCTCTCTTTTACAGCCTAACACAGACATGTGCTGCAAACAGCTTTGTTTCTCCACTCACTTTTTCCTTCAGTTGTCTTTTGTGTTCTTTAAATGTTTGCACAGCACAGTTTTTTTTTTAAGGAAGGTTGGGGGGCTCCAACTCTGATGCCTATCTTGTCTGCGAGTACTCTCCGCCTCAATTCATTCTTCTTTGTCCTCCACTTTCAGTAAAGGTACCGCACAATGGTAGAAAAGTGGCCATTTCGAGACCATTCAAAGACATTTCCAATGTCTTGCTAAAGTTCTGTTTGATTTTGTGGAAATAAGACACGGACAGACAACTTTGCACCGATATCAAAACCCTGACACAACCAATGTTGGCTTATAGTTACACACTCTCCTCTCCTTACAACCACTCCCCTCTTCCCCTCCTCCCTCCTCCCGTCTCCTGCTCTCCCCTCCTGTTCTTACATTTCCGCCTCCTCCCCTTCCCTCTATCCAACTCAAAGTCACATTCTATTTAATTCATGCCTCTCCCCGTCTAATCTCTGAACGTGCATCCCAAATGACATTCCCGGGGAAGTGCACTACATTCACAGTACCCTGGCGGAATGTAGTGGGCGTACGTAGGCTGCCATTTGGGGCCATTTCCCAAGTCATTTCTCTTAATTGTTAATGGTAGGAGATGTGGCCTCAGGTAGCGTGCCAGATTGATTAGATTATTCACAGACTGACTTAATGTTATGTTGTTGAGAGAATTTAAGACTCCCCTGCAGCCTCTCTCTCCTCTCTTTGTCGTTCTCTCGCCTCTCTTTCTTTCTGTGTCCCCTTTATTTCACCATCTCAAACCTTCCGCCTTGACTGTAAATGGACAATGGAAAACATGCTTTCACAGCCCACCGGATCCAGCTGGATTAAAGAGGTCCCACTCAAAATACCGGATCTGATACAGAGAGATGAACTGATCGATGGGAGCATTCAACTGACTTCCGTTCCGTTATTTCTATTGCCTTTTTATTGAGAAGTTCAAAACAAACACTGTAACTATTGGCTTTTAGGGGATGAGGTTTCTTTACTTAATCCCTCAATTTAGTTTAAAGCAGGAAACTGTGATAATTAACTACAATCACCAAAGTCCACTGTGCATGGCTTCACAGACTGAGTTATAGAAGACAGCTCTATGGACCAATGTAGTCCTGGCTAAGCAGCCTCTGAAGTATGCCTTACATTTGAAGCATGCACTTACTACTGTAACTGGCCCCAGATAAGAGCATCTGCTGAATGGCTTAAACAGAAATGTAAATATAGTATTAGCATTAGGCAACTA
Source organism: Esox lucius (assembly GCF_011004845.1). Lineage (NCBI taxonomy): Eukaryota > Metazoa > Chordata > Actinopteri > Esociformes > Esocidae > Esox > Esox lucius. Next base: position 15,466,451 of record NC_047579.1, read on the forward strand.
ACTAATATAGCTATTCAGCTAGCAGCTAAAAGCCTAGCTAAGTGGAGATCATTGCATGGTTGTTTGGCTACTAGCGGCTGAATGACCGCGGCTGAGCGGGGATAAGATAACGATGACAGACTTTAATGAAATAATGAATGAATAAAAACCAAGTGAGCACTGCAGTAATGGGCAGTCACTCCCACTGTGTGGATCCTATTAGCGTAACAGTTTTATCCTGATTGTTACAGCATTCAACCTGTAGTCAATGGCAGGAAAAGAGGAGGTGATTGCTGAGGGGGGAGACAGGAGGTGAGGGGGATGAGAGACGTGGCCTTGCTGAGGGGGGAGACAGGAGGTGAGGGGGATGAGAGACGTGGCCTTGCTGAGGGGGGAGACAGGAGGTGAGGGGGATGAGAGACGTGGCCTTGCTGAGGGGGGAGACAGGAGGTGAGGGGGAAGAGAGACAGGGCCTTGGAGGAGTGAATGGGTGGATGGGGGGGCTATAGGTGATCAGGGTGGCAGGACAGGTGGCCAACAATTGCAAAATGTAAAAATCCCAACGAATTTCAACAATAATTGAAAGTGGCATTCATTTTGAATCAACAAACCCAAATGTACAAATGTCCATAGACTAGTGGGAAAGTGTCTCGCCCTGAACTTCAATCTTTTAACAAATGGCTAAAAAAATACTTCTTTTTTTTATCAGTGACCTTTTCCCCTTTCCATTTATTATATTATTTTGGGCGGTACCGAGACTCATATTGGTTTTGTGCTTTCCACTCTTCTGGACAGAAGCATTCCATTATGGGAGGTAAATGGCATGAGAATTCATCAGAATTGGTCCCAAATCAGTGTGCTGCCCTGCTGGCGTGACTGTAGGAGTTGGCAAGGCATCACAGAGAGAGTCGGGAACTAAGGACGCCCTTGTACCAAGCTGTCCAATGGTCTATGTTCACGCATCAACTGTGCCATTGGCTAATATTTGGCTGGGTGATTCACGGCCAGTCATTGCCAAGGGTGGGGGTTGGTACTGTCAGCAGGGGTTTCCTGATCTCATTGCGCTCCAGGGACTCCCTCTGGTAGGATCAGGTACATGCAAAAGCTAACTAAGGACATCTGTTGAGTGAGCATGTCCTCACGTGTACGGATCTGAATGACCTCCTGGTCTAAATTACCTCCATGCAGTAAAGAAAGGAAAAATAAATGACTAGGCAGAAGACATGATGTGATCTTCAAACCTCCGGGGCCATTGGGAGTTGCAGTGATGGGTAGGTACAATCGGATATCACAATATTGGAGAGGGAAGTAGAAATGTGGTTACTATATAATTTTCTCCATCACCAAATGATAATATTACATTGCATTACTAGCATGGATTTTATAACAAAAAATTTTGCATCAACACCAACTGCAAAACACTGAATCTTTGTGTATAATGTCTTACATTGTACAGCCAGAAGGGAAGAAGTGAGTTGTCCGAGGGAGGAGTTGGCATAGCCTGGCATCATGACACCTAGCTCGGCGAGAGATAGGCTTTACACTGAGCAAAAACTGTTTACCATACCCCCCTGTGGGGAGGAAACAATTACTGGGAACGGGAAAGGATGTTTATGTGATATAGTGTGTGTTTGTGTGATATAGTGTGTGTGTCTGCATGCATCTTGCCAAACCCTGTGGTTTGCATTAATCAGATTATGATTCTATTATGAACTATAAACACAGTTTACCTGCTTGACTGACTCGGATCAAGGCCTCCTGAAGCTAAATGAGGTAGGAGAGAGGAGGGGCAGAGAGAGAGGAGAGGGAGAGAGAGAGAAAGGAAAGGGGCTTGGAGAAAGAAGGAGGGGATTTGAGAGAGGCCCTATTGTTTTTCCAGTATGTTTTCACATTCAGAAGGTTATAAGAAAGTCTTCCCACTCCTCCGTGTCTCCATCCCTAATGATCTTCTCTCTTTTACTCCTCTACTTCCTCCGCTTCCCTCTGCATCATCCGTCCCTCGTCCTCCTAATGTACTCCTCATAGACGGACGGAGACATCCCCCTCCTCCACGTCTGAATGGATACCATGACATGTACATACAAACACACCCATACAGACCAAAAGCCTGACCACACACACACCCATACAGACCAAAAGCCTGACCACACACACACCCATACAGACCAAAAGCCTGACCACACACACACCCATACAGACCAAAAGCCTGAACACACACACACACCCATACAGACCAAAAGCCTGAACACACACACACCCATACAGACCAAAAGCCTGAACACACACACACCCATACAGACCAAAAGCCTGAACACACACACACCCATACAGACCAAAAGCCTAAACACACACACACCCATACAGACCAAAAGCCTGAACACACACACACGTTTATTTTCTGAAATCCATGTTCTCTACCCACTTACCTTAATCTTAACCTTAACCTCAGTAAGCGAACCTTTATGCCTAAACTTAGCCTAGCCGTAATGCCTAATCCTAAACCAAAACAATAATGCCTAAAACTAAAGTCTCTCCAATTGTCCGTTTTACCCTAAACCTAACCACTACACCTTTATCCTTGTGGGGAATGGAAAGAAAATCTGGTGATGTTTTAATATCTTTATTTCCCCATATGCATTGTCAGACCTGGACCACACACACACACACCTGGACCACCTGGACCACACAAAACACACACACACCCACACACACACACACACACAGTGAACCGAACATACAAAAGTTACAGTCTGTTCCAAAAGTCATGCAAGCTGCCTGTCACACAGTTGCACCTCAGGCTGTAGAAAGGGAAGGGAATGGAGCCGAGCTGGGGGAGAAAACAGTGAGGCATCCCCAACCGCTCCCCGAGCCCTGTTTGGTGCACTACTTCAGACCAGTGCCTGGTCAAATCTAGTCCAGGAAAAATGGATTAGTGCACTATTTTGGACGACGCCATGGCAATTTTGTTCAGATTTCATTCCGCCAGACATCTGGTTGGTTGGCGCTTAGGCGGCCCCAAAGACGTTTAATTAAATAAGTGTCACAGAGCAGCGAAGTAAATATGCCATAAATATGTAGTCAGCCTCCCAGTATAATTACTGCATGGGCTCTGGAACTCCCACCTCATAACAGACCCATCTGCAACATCCAACCACCGAACCCCAACGCTCGGTTTTCATGTGTGTCACCAGGGTTTAAGGTCTGAACGCTGTCGGAATTCTTTCAAGAACTGTAGCTCTGCTTAATTGAGTATGGATGGAGGGGAGCAACGGGACCGGCGGTCTTAACCAGGCCAAACCAGGTCCTTTCGATGCTCCGTGCGGGCTTAAGTGAAAGCTGGAAGCATTTAAGCAATTCCGGACAGTGTTTGAACCCCAACATGGCTGGTGGCCGGCTCCCGGTGTGGCTCCGCCTCCCCGGGCCACTGAGCGTCTAACAGTTCACTGAGTTGGCTCCGACTGTGAGGCAGCAGCCACAAGCCCGGAGGATGTCACCATGTCTACTGGCGTCTGGGACTTCCTGTGCTGTGCCGCGAAACAGATTTGGGAGGGAGAGAAGAGAGAGAGTGTGTACTTCTTCCTTAAACAATAGATCTCCAGCAAATGTGAGCAGAAGTGGTCAGCTGACTTGATTAAAAGAATCTCCATGTCAGTAGCAGGTCTGTCTTAAACCAAAGCAAAGCAACCAGAGAGGTAGAGCTTGGTGGTATGGAGGAGGTCCGGGTCAGAGGTCATAGGTAGCCTAGCAGTATCGATGAGGACGTGCTTCTTGACCATTAAATTATTTGCATCCTTTTGACGTAATGTGATTTGTGGATTCAAATAAAGTACTTAAGAGCACACGCGTGCAGTGTATGCTTGGTGTTCCTGGAGGCTGAAAGACTGCGTTGTCTAGCGTCATACGTTATTATAATTTCTTTTGAGGGAACGGTGTAATCCTGTATGCATTGATTTAGCACTTTTTCACTGTGTGCGTATGTGTGTGTCTAACTGTGTGTGTCTGCACGAGTGTGTGTGTTTCATTTCTGTGTCACTAGATATTCACAGATGTATGAATTATTATCTGGCGTTGAGGATCAGAGCGGGGAGTTTTAATCACACATGGATTTAGCAGAGTGTTTTAAACAAATGTCTTTTTGTAAGCATGGTGGATTATCATAAGATTTACAGATTGGGGAATAGCTGACAGCTGTCAAGCCCCATATTAACGTAGAGGCAAAATTATAGCAGCCATGGGGCTGGCAGAATGTCAATGCCTCCTGCGATCTAGATTAAAGAAACAGAATCGACACGTACACGCGCGCGTAGTGTATACACACACTGTAGAACACAAACACAGGAATATACAAATATACACAGAGAAAACACACACTTGCGTAAAGACATGCAGGTATCTGCAAAGTCACGCACGCTCTCTCGCAAACACACACGCTAAGACACACGCGCACTAGTGAACGTGGTACAACAAATCAAACAACAGATATGTTTTAGTCTGAAAGGTTTTGATAGAGTTCCATAAGGCTTTCAGCAAATATCTGACACCTTCTCCCTCCCAACAGGCATGTGTGTGTGTGTGTGTGTGTCTTTGTGTGTGTGTGTGTGTGTGTGTGTGTGTGTGTCTGTGTCTGTGTGTGTGTCTGTGTGTGTGTGTGTGTATGCCAAAGTGGTGAGCTGCTGGGGAGTTATGAGGGAACAAATGCTGACACGTGTTTTCGTGTATTCCACTCTGTCTAAATGAGTGTATACAGAACTACCTGCTGTTCCAGAAAGGTCCCTGCCTGTGAGGACTTCATCAGGTTTCACCCGGGAATTAAACACACAAATACACACACACACACACATTGAACCCCCGGGATTTAAGGATTTGAACATTATAAAACGCAGCGGGATTCATCTGCACCAGAAAGGGAGCGAGAGAATAAGAGCGGGAGAGAAAGCCCTGACAGAGGTGGCGAGAGAGAGAGTTAGAGAGAAACATAAAGGAGCGAGCGAGAAAGAGATAGAGACATTGACAGGAGAGGAGTGTGAAGACAGACAGAGAAAGGTGTAGACAGAGAGAAGGACAGAGGTGTAGAGGAAACCAGACATAAAGAGGTGTGGAGAAGGAGAGAAAGACACACCGGCATAGAGAGAGAAAGGAGGAGAGAAAGGGAGTGAGGCATCAAGAGTGAAAGACAGAATGGGAGAGAGAGTGGCATAGCTAGAGAGAGGTTGAGAGGTGTAGACCCAGTGACACTCCCCTCCCTCTCACGCCAACTTTCACAGCAGCGTCTCAGGAACAACACACAACCCCCCCCACCTTTCCTCAGGGGAACCGCTGTACATTTGTGTCCCTCTCTCTCGTTCACCTGCCTCGCTCCGCACCACTGCCCCCCCCCCCCCCCCCCCCCCCGCCCCCATGAGTGCCGATCCCACACGGGGAGAGGGTAGCGACTCACTGACTTATGCAGAAAGACACACGAGCACAGCAGGCGCGCGGTCAGGTAAACAAAAGTGCACACATGAACGCAGTTGTCCCCCGGCCCCCCCCCTCGGCCACTAATTAGCAAGACATGTGTAGGACTACCCCCTACCACCACCACTACGACAACAACCGCCACCGCACACACACGTGCGCAGGAGAGAACACCTCGTAGTCCTCCAGCCTAACAGATCCAAATGGCACCTGTGTCCCAGTGGGCCCCGGTCAAGACGAGTGCGACCCGCCGAAACGGGACAAGAGGATCGGTGTTTTGCTGGGAGCCTTTTGAACGTCTCCCCATGGGTGGCTGGGGAGACGTCATCATAGGTGACAGCCCCGGAGTTACAGTACCATTTGCACATAGCTTGGGGGAGACAACCCCCCCCTCTTCCCTGTACCCCTCCTCTTCCTCTTCTTTTTACATTGAGAGTACGAGCGAGAGGCTGACAAAACGAGTGGATATTTTAGCCGCGATAACTTCCATTCTTTATCACCAGGGAACAGTCGAGGGTAAAGTATGTTTTGAATAAAACCTAAGCAAATAGCAGAATGAGGACCACATAAACCCTTATCGAATGTAGAGTCACCTCTAAAACACACACTTACGAGCACAGACTTTCAACAGATACTCAGAGGAGTTCTGAAGGCATGTTAGTGGGCTCTGTAAATGGTACAGCCTGGATGGAAAAGGACTCAAGTGATGATGTCCTCTGCATAAAAAGTACAGAGAAAATCGCTCTCACACACATACAGATATACACTATTGTCGGGCCATTGTGATAACCCACAATTCACAAGTACACTCCACCATTCACGAATGAACAACCAAACCAAGGCCAGGTTTTCAGAGTCCTGTGTGTTGAACTCAATGGGTTATCAGTTTCCTCCAGCTGCTTAAGAACAGTATGGTCCTTGAATTTGAATCTTGAAAGAAAGCCTTTGGTAACTACTGGCTGGCAAGTAATTGTCAAATGTTTTCTCATAACAATACTGAAAACAAAACCATGAAGGTGGAATATGTAGGACCAGCTGCCTTCACATATTAAACACATCCATCTCAATCATTCTAGTAATTCCCCTGTTCACTGATGTCTGTCTCTGTCTCTCAATCCCACCCCCCTCTCCCCACCCTCTCTCTCTCTCTGACTCTCCCTCTCTCTCTCTGACTCTCTCTCTCTCTTTCTCTCTGACTCTCCCTCTCTCTCTCTGATTCTCTCTCTCTCTCTTTCTCTCTGACTCTCTCTCTCTCGCTGACTCTCTCTCTCTCTTTCTCTCTGACTCTCTCTCTCTCTCTCTCTCTGACTCTCTCTCTCTCTTTCTCTCTGACTCTCTCTCTCTTCTAACTCAACCTCCAGCAGAGTTGACATCTGGGCTAATCTCTTCAACATTTTAGTAATCAACTCATTGGGTTGATTTGACAAGAACAGGGTTTATTCACAGCTCTGAAGTTTCATAGCTCCACTTTGATAGACAATCATTCACACATTAGGCTTTGTCAAAACAGACAGAGACCAAACAGATGCACAGGTTCAAGGATTCCCAGATGGTATTTATTGGAGCCACGCACATGGAATATTGAAACAAATGTCAAATGTTCCTGTCCATCCATTGTTCCTAACTAAAAGTACTTAACTTAAGCATTTTAAAGTGATTTTTTTTCTTCTTGGAGGCAAGCATTTAGAACATAGATTTTAAAAAGTGCAAAAACGGTACAAACTGTTTAGATTCAAAGCTGCCTAATGTGACAGGCTTACCTGCTGTTCATGCCTGACAGTCCTTCAGCACACATGAAAGCATAATGTACAGCCCGCAGACGCCTACAAATTAAATCAATAACTAGATCCATCATTATTCCATTATTTTCCCGTCACAATGAGGCGCTATATATGCAGAAACGTATTAGACATGTGCGACATTATATTCCCCACTTTGATCCCTTTTCCTAAGTCCTAACATTAAATATCCATTGAATGGGCAGTCAAACTGACACTTTAAATCATTTCTCACTGAGAACGGGATGGAAATCCATTCTGCTGCAGGAGACCATAAGAGGGTGATTTGGCTGGAGAACGAGGCGTTGAACTTGCGTGGGAAGGTTCTAGGGGGCATGCTTACATAGCCTAACTACCACAATAATTATGCAGTAATTCGATCCCTGTGATTTCTCAATTCGTAGTGGAGTTCGAAAATATATGGAGGGTGGACATACTCCATCACTGGACGCAAGTTTAAGCACTGTCTATCTATTATTATTAAGAGTGGGTCTTGAAGGCATGTACAGTGTTTTCACAGTTCCCAGACAATCAAGTGAAGTGGCACGAGACGGGCACAGGCTCCGCTCGAGCCATCTGGTTGTCACCACGAGAAATCAGAAGACAGTTGACAGTTCACTTATGTCGCCTCCTGTGAAAAGCCTTCTACGGAAGGGGAGGATAACCGAAACAAAAAAGAATACTTGACTGTGAAGTCCTTACCTTGTGCAGTTGTGGAGTGGAAACACATCGCTGACATCAAAATCCAACAGGAGAGCCACTTCTGTACCGCCGACCCCCGGAGCATCTTTCTCGGTATCCCCGCCAAGCCGGCAGCGCGCGCTCGCCGTCTCCTCGTTGGTAACATGTTGCTTGGCAGCCACACACAGCCTTCGGTGAGAGCGAGCGAGCGAGTCCTCAGTCCCGTCTAGTCCTGTATGAAAAGTGTAGCCTACCTACAGCCAATGTGGTTGGGTGAATGGGAGCAGTCGTATGAGCAAGGCAAGCGTGGGGCAGCCGGCTTGCCTTGAGTTGCATGCAGTTGCTGTATAGGCTGGAATTAAAGCCCTGTGGATATACGTCCCGTGCGAGCCTGCTAGGCGGAGTCAGTCTAACTGACATACCGTTTTACTGAAATCGTAGATGTGACTGATCATTGATATACTGCACCGAATAGGCTATGATAGGCTACATTACAAATATTATATCACAATTGGGATGGGAGATAAATCAATCCTCCTACGAAGATATATTAATGATAACACGGAACCGTTATTAGACATAAAAAAACATATACAATTATGCAATATTGATTCAAATAGACTCCAAAACATGAGCAAAAAGTCGCAGATTGCCCAAAATACCCGCTTTCACTTCTAACTGAAGTGAACCTAGTACTGTTTTTGGATACAACACCGTTTTCCACACCGTGCTCTTTATACATTTAATTCATTATTAATGTAATGGAAATCAGAAAACATAATGATCGTAATAATAGCATATAAACTCTAGGCTTCGGAAATTAGGAGCAGTCTTTCCACTAAATGGGTTGAACTTGATGATGGAATATCATGGGCCTAACAAAAATCGATCAGCTCTGTCAAGTGGCTTTGAAAATCAAATAAGGAGTACAATTTCCCTGTCAGTTCTACATAATTATTGAACATTTCCAATTTGCTTTCTATTGACTCCATGCTCTCAATTCTATTGAGATTTTTTATCCACAATTTGTTGAGTCAACTGACGAGGACCGCTCGGTGCGTTCAGTGCGCAACAAGCCGAGACCTATGAAGCATCAAGTGCACTGGAGAATAGTGCCACCATGCGGCACGGTAAAGGGGTGGATTATATCAAGGGATTCATTCAACAGTTGGCTATCTGCCTAAGACTCAAGCAAAATGAAAACATACTGGTGGTGGACCCAATCGAAAAGGAGACATTGGAGACAAGTGCAACGGACCTTTGGAGGGTTAAAAGCGGAACATCAGCTTTAATTTAAAATATACGTTTTGCGCTGAGACACCACAGAGCTCAGTGGAGAAGAAAGGAGGTCTCCTGTGTAACTGTGACATTTTAGCATCTGTTCCAGCATGTCAAGCGCCATTGAGAACATTGAGACAATCTCCATGTTAAGTAGTTAATTCAGATACTGAATTTATTGTCTGATTATTATCATGACTCAGCTGGAGTTGTGATCACTTGACACTGCAGGCAAGTATACACACTTGACTCACCGTTCATTGAAAGACTACTGCATATGACCTGGGTCATCAGGAGGAATCAGCCAGTTGTGTCCTCTAACTGCCTCTATGAACACAACAGGACTGGACGTTATTCTGGAACCGTCAACCACCATTTCACTGCTGTTTCAGTCCCTGTAACACAGTAAATGTAGCCTATATGCTCTCCAGGCATTAGTCATCAATAATAATCACCTCCAATTTGCATTCTAACTTTCTGTGAAAATATTAATACAAGGAAATAGAGGACATGGTGGTCTGTGCATGGTAACATTATAACCAGCATGATTTCAACTGCATTCGAAACACAAGCAACGGTCTCTCACATAATGCCCCTGCGAGTATCATACCAGCAAAATCAATGTGTTCAGATGAAAGAAGCATGATGGTGTGTGATGAGTTCTCGAACATTGGCGAGACAATATGAACTCTCTTGTCTCTCTCAATCCTCTCCTCCTCTCTCTTTCCATACCCCCTCCAACTCTCCTCTCTCTTGCCTCTTTTCTTTCCTCCCCTCTAACTCCCGCTTGCCCCCCTTCATAAATCCCTCACCCACTGTCTGCCTTTTGCTCCCTCTTTCCAATCTCTTACTCTCTCCATCTCTTTTTCTACCCTGTTACCTTTCCCCGCCCTTTCTCCCTCCAGCTCACACTCACCATTCTCTTCCTCTCTTTACAAACCTCTCCATTCTCCTCTTCTCTTCCTGACGTTTCTTTCCACACCACACAAGGTTTTCACAGCTGTTTAGCAGAGTACTCATCTTGTGCCTCTTCTCAACCCTCCTCACGCATACACACAAAAATTCACACACACACACACACGCCCACATTCACACACACACACACGCAGGCCCCCTCCTGCTAATGCTGTGTTGATTATGAGACTGTTTGGCTGGCAGGTTGCTCTCCAGTCTCATTCACATGCAGTGCATGTGTGTTTGTGTGTGTAGGTGTGTGTGTTTCTCTCTCTGCGTGTGTGTGTTTGAGCTCCTGCTGAGTGGAGCAGACAGGTCCACATTAGCGCACTGCTGGGAACAAGACTCTGTCATCAGAGGCAGGTGCACTGTTCTACTACACACACACACTCACAAAAACACATGGAAACACACACACACACACACACGTTCCCTGCAGGGCCCCTTATAAGAAAGTCAGGTGTGTTGTATTGTGGTTTCACATTCTGAAAAATATAAAGCATTTCACTAATATCAGCTAACCTACAGATAAGGAGGATACAGGAACTGTGCCCAGTGTGTTCTAGACCTGATTATCTGTTAAGGAGGATACAGGGACTGTGCCCAGTGTGTTCTAGACCTGCCTATCTGATAAGGAGGATACAGGGACTGTGCCCAGTGTGTTCTAGACCTGCCTATCTGATAAGGAGGATACAGGAACTGTGCCCAGTGTGTTCTAGACCTGCCTATCTGATAAGGAGGATACAGGGACTGTGCCCAGTGTGTTCTAGACCTGCCTATCTGATAAGGAGGATACAGGAACTGTGCCCAGTGTGTTCTAGACCTGCCTATCTGATAAGGAGGATACAGGAACTGTGCCCAGTGTGTTCTAGACCTGCCTATCTGTTAAGACGCTTCTCCTTCCCTGCTGTGACAGATCGTCATTTAAGTCAAGATCTGCCACAGCCAGAGCCTTAGTTCAATATGTCTTTCTATATGTGAGATGTTATATAAATAAATATTAATATTAAGATCTAAACTAGATTTCTTTCTCACTTAGTCAACATCTACATGTTTGTTTTTAATGGAATTTATGTATATTAAAGAGCAAATATTTAAATTGGGGAAGTACAACAAAAAGCACTAATGAATAAGAAAGTAAGAAAAGATTTAGGTAATTTTAAATGTTTTTAACCCCTCAATCTATCAACCTATTTTACACACATTGAATACAATCTGGAGTTATTTTGACCCCAAGAATAAACTACTGAAAACAAAAAGCTACAATCATAGGGAAACATGACATTTAAGTTTTTCACTTAAGAAATGTGCAGCACCATTCCAAAGTGCATTCATGCGAAAATGCTTCTTCACTAGATTATGTATTTATGGGTATTTATGGGTAAGGGTTAAATTGGAATTGGGGGGGGGGGGGGGGGGGGGGGGCGTGAATACCAAATAAATTTGCCTACGCGTTAAGGTTGACCTGTGTTTTACAGGAAGTAAAGCATTGCCTTTTCATTGCTGGACTGCCCGCTGGTTTTCGCTCTTACCTTACACATGATTATTTAAGGACACTAATTAGTTTAGAAAAGAATTGTAAGGCAAATTAGAAATGAGCAGATAATTGGACCTCAGTGAAATGTTTTTACATTTAATAAAGAATGATGGTACATCGACATATTTACCTTTTCTAAATTAATTTGATGAAATCCAATACCAGGTAAGTCTGCATCCCAAACTAGCATTTCTAATAAGAAACTAATTACCTAAATAACAGGCTACTCGCACAGCATTTACAACCAATTCAGATCTTTGGTCAATTGTTGGCAAAATAGATGTTATTGGTCAAAATATTGATTACCGGATTAGAATTTGGCTGCCTTTGTTAATTTTGCCTTTAATAAAAATGTATATCTTAAATGTAACCACTAGCCTGGGCCCTAGGTTGAAGAGGGGGAATCTTTAATGTGACCAATAGCCTGGGACTTAGGTTAAATAGGAGGAATCTTAGATGCAACCAATAACCTGGGCCCTAGGTTAAAGTAGAGGAAATAGGTAAGTCTATTGGTTCCCAACCTTTTTCAGTTACGGTACTACCAGCTGAATTTTTCAGTATGCACCCACACAATAACACCAACATACAGTATGCACCCACACAATAACACCCACATACAGTATGCACCCACACAATAACACCCACATACAGTATGCACCCACACAATAACACCCACATACAGATTCACCCACACAATTACACCCACATATAGTATGCACCCACACAATTACACCCACATACAGTATGCACCCACACAATTACACCCACATACAGATGCACCCACACAATGACACCCACATACAGTATGCCCCCACACAATAACACCCACATACAGTATGCACCCACACAATTACACCCACATACAGTATGCACCCACACAATTACACCCACATATAGTATGCACCCACACAATAACACCCACATACAGATGCACCCACACAATAACACCCACATACAGTATGCACCCACACAATTACACCCACATACAGTGTGCACCCACACAATTACACCCACATACAGTATGCACCCACACAATTACACCCACATACAGTATGCACCCACACAATAACACCCACATACAGTATGCACCCACACAATAACACCCACATACAGTATGCAGTCACAAAATGACACCCACATACAGTATGCACCCACACAATAACACCCACATACAGTATGCAGTCACAAAATGACACCCACATACAGTATGCACCCACGCAATTACACTCACATACAGTATGCACCCACACAATTACACCCATGTACAGTATGCACCCACACAATAACACCCACATACAGTATGCAGTCACAAAATGACACCCACATACAGTATGCACCCACGCAATTACACTCACATACAGTATGCACCCACACAATTACACCCACGTACAGTATGCACCCACACAATAACACCCACATACAGTATGCAGTCACAAAATAACACCCACATACAGTATGCACCCACAGAATTACACTCACATACAGTATGCACCCACACAATTACACCCACATACAGTATGCACCCACACAATTACACTCACATACAGTATGCACCCACACAATTACACCCACATACAGTATGCACCCACACAATGACACCCACATACAGTATGCACCCACACAATTACACCCACATACAGTATGCACCCACACAATTACACCCACGCTTTTACCAGTAATCCTATGGTCTCCTGGGTTAAGCTATGGGATCCTAATACCCTCAGGTTGGGCCCAATGATGAAATAAATGCTTTACATTAAAAAAACTGGCCCAAAGATGAAGATATTCAAAAGCGCTTATGATAGATCATTAGCATGTCCAAAGTGTTTCTATTAAGAATCATAATATGCTGTCATCCAATATAGAAAATATATTTTTGGAAGCCTGACCAAAAACACAATATTATCATGTTTACATAATTCCTAATTGTTCAGTTCTCTAGCTATCCAGGATCTCTGTGGGCCCATGTCAGCAGAATACCTCCTAGCGGTGGACGTTTTCAGAATGGAGATAGGAGACAGAAAATAATTAATCCCAAAAGTGGGCATTTATGTACATGTGTCAGAAATGAAACTTCTACATTAACAGTGGTTAGGCTTGGTTAAAACTACAGCCTGACCGTATCTTGTGTGACAACCAGTTGCCACTCACTAACCACACTAGTTATTACTGACAGCCTTTTATAGTATTGCTTAATCCAACATCTCCGGACTAAACCAACTGTGTAGGGGTGGTCCAGTAACAATAAATTACAGTTTCATTTAATCCAATGAACATCGTAAACAACAGTGACAATGTAAACAGCTAATTTACCATCACAAAGCAGTTTCATTTGCAGCACCTGATAAATTGATGTTATACAGATTACGGTACATTTTGCTCCCCCAACCACACTCAACTAAAGGCTTGTCCCGGAACAGTGAAATACTGGTGACTTCACCGGCAGGGACCTTTTTAGCCTGGACAAAATTAAGAAATACCTTCAGCAAAGAAGACATGTAGGAGCAACATCCCAACAACAGCCAACATAATTAGCAACCCGTCCCTATGCACAGTAGCCAGACTCTCATGCTAGTCGTGGACATAATATCATATCTGAGACGTCAACCTTTTTCAGAAGTCATCACCCTCCATCATATGTATTTGCCCCAATAAACATACAAAAATATTAAGGTGTTTTGACATTCATCGCCTAAATGTGTAATGTCCATGACTTAACTACTTACTGATATTCCTCACGAACTTCAGGACTCAGACCAACAAGTTGAGTACTCATCTTGTGCCTCTGAGATACCTACACACAATTTCTTCATGAATGAATGCAATTTCTAGGAACCACTTTGCAAAAGTATAACGTGTGCAGATAATATTTTTAGGTTAGAACAGCCAGTGAAAATAGTGTCAGTCGAAAATGTTTGCCACTGGAAGAATGGGAGCTCAGCTCTGCCTAGGACTGATTTTGACCCTATGTGCAGGAGCTTAGATCCCCCTGCCTCCTACCCAATTCAACCCCTGTATACTGGGCCCCAAGTGGTGTAGTGACCCAAGTCACTGCTTCCCAGTACAGCTGTGTCATTACGAATAGGTGTTTGAGTCCTGGTCATGGCATCCCGACAACACCAGGGAGGTCCAGCTTGTGGTGGTGCAATTTGTTTCAGCGGTGCCTGGAATGGTTAGATAGAATGTTGGAGACGACTGCCTTGTATGGAAGGTTGGCCTCCTGCAAATCATCGCTGAACGCTGGGGAATGCATTCACCACAGCGCATGTGTACCGGCATAAAACGTCTTGGCTGAGTGAGCAGTGTGATAAGAATCAGAACAACTTGGGGGACCTGCTGTGGAGTCACTGAGACAAGGTAAGGCCTTGAATCACAGAATTGGGGGGCAGGGATTTCTCTTATACAGACGTACGCTGTACTATTGAATTCTCAATAGTTATGCAAACAGATTCCCCGGACACGTTCCATGCGTGTGTTGCCGAGGCTCTGTTGAGGAGTTTGTGGGAAATGTTCAACATGGTGGCATTGGCACAGAAGAATGTTACTTCTCATCCAGCTAGTCGCCGCGCATCTAAGTAACATTTTCCACGTTAACCAACATGTTTTCCTTTCTTGCTTTTTTCAATGTGAATACGCAATGTCAGGTTTTGAAGAGAGTCTGAGCTTGAATGAGACCTATTCTGGAATAAACCAGCTTGAATGGGGTTTATTCCAGATGTACACAACAGTCAGGTCCAGAAGTGAAACATTGTCACTACATTCGAAGAATACAGAAAGCGAGGGGTCTTTATTGAAGTTGCGCTCTGAACCCATTCTACACCCCCAAAGCAGATATATACAACTAGGCTGAATCCCATGCTGGCTTTAACGCAACAACACAACTGGCAAAAACAAAGGTTTTCAGAGTCCACCTCTCCAAAAATTTGTCTCTTCCCCAGTTTATTAATCTTTGTACAGAAATGTGGGGATGCGGTGTAAAGTGCAAATAAAAACTGAAAGAAATGATGTGCAAATCATTCATCCCTTTATTTAATTGAAAATAGTACAAAGACAACATATCAAATGTTGAATCTGAGAAATGTTACTGTTTTTGGAAAAATACATGCCCATTTTGAATTTGATGCCAGCAACGCATTTCAAAAAGGTCAGGGATGAAATGATGGGATTGATAGGGTCAGTGGCTGAATGCCTTAAAAAGCCTGTTAACATCCGAAATGAAATGTTATGGCAACACAAATGTTTCATTGTAACACGTTGCACATAATATTGATTTGTATTCAATATGTATGTGTTCAGGAAATAGAGATAAATGCTTGCTATGCGTACATTCAAAGGGTATATATTTTTTGTGTTACATTTACACCAATAATTTATACCACTGACAGACCTTGAAAAAGTGATTGCATACAAGAAAATATCTAAGGCCATTTCAATGTTGCACCTAGAAGATGAGCATGTAAGGTGATCCATCTCCCAGGTCAAGATCATCTCCATCTCCCACTCTTTGCAAATACGTAAAACGTGATATATATCGTCTCCAGAGAAACCAAGATTTTAAAATTCTAGAATAACAACTTTTTAGAGAATTCACACCGTTCATAAGAAACAAATGGTTGATTGCACAAGATGGCCCATTTCATTAATCGTATTCCTAAGTCCATATATTCAAATGTGCAATTAAAAAAGATTTGATTATTCATGCATGAGTCCGCCGTTTGTGTCCAAGAGATGTGATGAATGCCAAACCAGCTCCTCAGCCCTACTAACCTGCTCAGAGAGGGCTATCCGTCGCCACGTGTCGCTAATGAAACTCAGACGGTGACTTCCAGAGGTTCGTGAGCGGATCAATAAACCCATCAATTTTGGGCTAAGCTCGTGACTTGAATGATGCCATCAATGTTCCACTTTTAAATAACAAACCAAGCACCAAATGCAAATCGCCTATCAATCATCTTGTTTTATAAAACCTGTATGGTGACAGTTCAAATGTAATTTAGAGGTATTTCATCTTTTGCGTGTCAAGTTTACCTTGGTCATAGCTAACGCTGCCTGTGACGGTGCCTCATGGGGTTCTATTCAAATATGACTGCATCATTGCACACTTGGTACGGGACTTTGGAGAGTCTAATAAGCCCCAACACAGTCAACAGTCTTCACTCCCTCAGCTTTGGGAGACTGTGGTTCATGGGAAAGTGCAAATGAATAGCTAATGGCCAAACAACCAGCTGGTCATACTTCCATTTGTTCTTAAGGGAGTCATAGCAGCTCTTTGGTTCTGAGTTGCAACATTTCTGAGAAGTCTGCGCTGATGAAACTCGCCTCTACTGAGAATCTCCTACTCCTTGTATTTGTGCAGTTTTATCATTATGGATCTTTGCCGCCCTTGAGGCAATAGCACTGTGCTTGTGTGTTTTTCTCAAACTCCATGGCTTTAGGATCTAGTTCACAGTGTTCTGGCTGTCATTAGTTTGTTTAATCTAATGTATAGGTCATGTCAGGATTCAGATTTAATGTAATTGATTCCATCGATTGAAACTGTGGTAAACGTTTGAAAAAAAGATTTCTCAAAGAGAAGTTTAGAGGACTTACATGTAACAGTGAGAAAATGTGTCAATGTTGAATTTCTGACAGGCCATTGTAATTGGATGAACTGGGCAGGATGTCTCACTTCATTGGGCAAGCACCCTTAATGACACAGCTGTTCATAGGATCACAACTACAACTAGATCATCAGGAGGGATCGGCCATTGCATCATAATGAAACAGCATCAAAAATCTTTGCGTCATGTCCAGGGTTGTTTGGAAAACTACAAGATCAATAGATATTGTTTGGAATTCCCCAAGGTTGGCTTCATTCACAGCCCTTTGGTCCTCTACAACGGATTATATTCCACACTGTGTTTAAACTCCATTTCATTCTAAACATAATCGTTCATCCTTTTGTTGGTACAATCCAAAAGGAATTGCAGGAAGTATTTAAAGTTCCTTTCTCGTGATCTATTATATCCTTATATATATATAGAATCTGTAGGTTTGGATGAGACTACAGAAAAAGTTATGATAAAAGGTTCTATGAATATACCCAGTGAAGGCAAAGAACCTTGAGGGTTCTTTTCATGAGGATTTCAAACAACAGCAAACAACCTATACTTTTTGGCTGTCCCTTTGAGGGAAACCTTTTTTTGTTCCACGGAGAACTGTTGTTGGTCCCTGGTTTAATGTTTTGGGTTCTGCTGGATTATTTTACTGCTGCATTTAAGTATCTTGAATCAACATCCAATGTCTGTAACTTCGCCATAGCAACAAAGTAAGATGCTTATAAAAAAACTGTTTATCAAAAGTAGGAATTCCTCTGAGTAAAAAAGCTTGGCAGACCACCTGGGATTTGAGCTAGCCTATTAATACTCAAGTCTGTCATTAATAAATCAGTCGTCTAGTTTATAACTGTGAAATGGAGGGCTCATTCGTATGAATACAGAAAATGCAAATTAAAAAATATAGTACATTCATTAATTCAAAGCAAATCTGAAATTAACTCTGAATGTCATGGAAAGGAGTAAATACATATATGGACACATACAGTGGGGAGAACAAGTTTTTGATACACTGCCGATTTTGCAGGTTTTCCCACTTACAAAGCATGTCTGTAATTTTTATCATAGGTACACTTCAACTGTGAGAGATGGAATCTAAAACAAAAATCAAGAAAATCACATTGTATGATATTTTAATAATTAATTAGCATTTTATTGCATAACATAAGTATTTGATCACCTACCAACCAGTAAGAATTCCGTTTCTCACAGACCTGTTAGTTTTTCTTTAAGAATTATTAACTGCACCTGTTTGAACTCATTACCTGTATAAAAGACACCTGTCCACACACTCAATCAAACAGACTCCAACCTCTCCACAATGGCCAAGACCAGAGAGCTGTGTAAGGACATCAGGGATAAAATTGTAGACCTGCACAAGGCTGGGATGGGCTACAGGACAACAGGCAAGCAGCTTGGTGAGAAGGCAACAACTGTTGGCGCGATTAGAAAATGGAAGAAGTTCAAGATGACAGTCAGTCTCCCTCGGTCTGGGGCTCCATGCAAGATCTCACCTCCTGGGGCATCAATGATCATGAGGAAGGTGAGGGATCAGCTCAGAACGACATGGCAGGACCTGGTCAATGACCTGAAGAGAGCTGGGACCAAAGTCTCAAAGAAAACCATTAGTAACACACTACGCCGTCATGGATTAAAATCCTACAGCGCACGCAAGGTCACCCTGCTCCAGCCAGCGTATGTCCAGGCCCGTCTGAAGTTTGCCAATGACCATCTGGATGATCCAGAGGAGGAATGGGAGAAGGTCATGTGGTCTGATGAGACAAAAATAGAAAAAAATAAACACTCACCGTGTTTGGAGGAAGAAGAAGGATGAGTGCAACCCCAAGAACACCATCCCAAACGTGAAGCATGGAGGTGGAAACATCATTCTTTGGGGATGCTTTTCTGCAAAGGGGACAGGACGACTGCACCTTTGGAGGGAGCTGAAAGTCCGTATTTCCCAGCGACAGCCCTGAAACCTGAAGGATCTGGAGAAGGTCTGTATGGAGGAGTGGGCCAAAATCCCTGCTGCAGTGTGTGCAAACCTGGTCAAGAACTACAGGAAACATATGATCTCTGGAATTGCAAAAAAGGTTTCTGTACCAAATATTAAGTTCTGCTTTTTGATGTATCAAATACTTATGTCATGCAATAAAAAGCAAATTCATTCCTTCAAAATCATACAATGTGATTTCCTGGATTTTTGTTTTAGATTCTTCATTCACAGTTGAAGGGTACCTATGATAAAAATTATAGACTTCTATATGCTTTGTAAGTGGGAAAACCTGCAAAATCGGCAGTGTATCAAATACTTGTTCTCCCCACTGTATGTGCACGTCCAATCAGAAGACACTTCATGCAATCATGACTGAAGACACCTGCAACTCTCTCAACTGGTCCTGCCACACATGTATATACGTACCCTAAGGTCACAAGATGCAAGCCTCCTTACTGTTCCTGGAATCTAAAAAAAAAACAGCCGGAGGCAGAGCTTTCTCCTTGACGGCTACGTTTTTGTGGAGGGACACACTCTAAATCTTAAGTCTTTACTGGATCTCTTCAATAGGTACTACAATTAAGTGTAGTCTTGCCCAGGGGTGTGAAGGTGAACAGTGAGTCACTGGATTTCCAAACCATCCTTCCAGTCTTTGCCTGGCGGGCTCCACTCTCTCTACTGGGAGATCCTCTCCAACCCTATTACACTGGCTCATTCATGTTCCCCCATATTGTCCAAAAGAGGGTGCGTCAACTCAGGTCATGCCGTTTTTTTCGCCATCTTCAACATGAATGGGTTGAGTATCCAACAAGATCTTTCTACCTGATTTTGCGCCCCCTGTGGCTTGTATGGTGAAAGGGCATTATCTGGGCTAAACTCTGCCTCGTCTCAGGGTAGTTGGTGGTCAGTGGCTATGCTTTTCAAAGTTGCTGGAGCTATTCTCTAGCACAGTTGGCCCTGTCATGGGGTTTGGACAGGGTCACAGTGTCCGCTGACAACCCCTGTCTCAGTCCCCAGTATTGCTTCTGCAATAGTCTAAGAGACAGAGAACAGTCAGTCCTGTCTGGTGGAATTGATCAGAATATGAAAGAATCAGAATCTTTCGTCCTGTTTTATCTGGTCTTAGGCTGCCTTAGTACTAACTGGCCTAACTACTCCTCACGTTTCCTGAAAACCAGTCTACCTGGTCTAGATTCTAACCAGAGACTCCTGATGTCACTGACCAAAGCTCAACTGTTCCCATATATCTTTATGTGACACACCAGTTATGTGAACGTTTAAATATCTTGGTTAAGAATGTGGCTTTAAGTACAGGAGGGCATTTAATCTCCACCCACCACATCTAGAAGAGGACTGGACATCCCCATGAGCCCAGCTTTCCTAGCTACTGTGCTTCAACATCTTATTGCTTACTCATTGGGGATTTACAGTGGGCATCTGTATAAGCACTTTCATACAACTGCTGATGTTTAAATGATTTGGTATTGTAATGTATATTCAATGATTCCTTATCTAAAGAACTATCACACAACATTTACTTTTCACCTGCAGGATCTTGATTACAGACAGTTTGCTCGCGCAGGGAAATAACCATCCAACAACAGGAAATGGGTATTGTTATGCCAATGATTCTGATGCAGCCAGGGAATAAATATAGCGGACACACACACACACACACACACACCGTAAACTGTGCCTCAGGATACAGCCTGCTGTAACCAAGGGATGCTCCCAAACGTACGGCAAAAGCCATTACTCTCAGCACAGAGATATTGTCCTACTTAAGGTGTCTGAAATATGTTGAGAGGCAGCTTGGGTAATATATTAAGTGTGTGTGCCTTATGGCAGTACCATTTTTTTCTCTCTCTCACCCATTTCCTATAATCACATGCATGTACTGCATCCACACACACAAACCTAGATACACACACACACACACACACACACACACACACAGGATTGTTGACTGATATAAAAGAAATGGAAATATGTTTTGTTACCGTGGTACGGCCCAATAGATGAAGAGATCTACTGTTTGTTTTCTGTGCCACACTGATATTTGCATTGAGCCCCATGTTGTGAACTGGTTGGTGGTGTCTGACACCCTCCTGTGTCATAACTGTGTGGTCTTTACACCGTCCAACTAGCCAGAACCAGCCTCCACTTCCTCTTCCTCCCATCACCCCATACATTCCTCCCTCCTGCTCCCCCTTCCTCTCCCTGGACCTCCTGCTTCTCTCCCGCTCCATCCCTTCCTCACCTTCCCTTCCTTCATGTCTACCCCATCACTCCCCTCCTGCTACAGCCTCACCTTCCGCACCCTTTGTCCCCCTCGGTCTCTTCTCCGCGTCATTTACCTCACCACTTCTGTGACTTTTCCCCCTCCTCCCTGTCTCCCCAGCCCCCACCCCCCTCCCCTTCTCCTCCAGCTTCTCCAAAAGACCTGCCCCAGACTGACTCAATGACTTTGTGTAGTGAAGTTAACACTCTCCAACTGCTAGTTTAAAGATACTGTGCGTTTGTGTTTGTGTATACTCGTGTGTGTGTGTTGCCACCAAGGGAATGTTGTGCCTCATTTCTGTTCCCACACCTCCCCTTTCTCACTCTCTTTTTCTGTATTCCTCTGTCTCCCCTCACTCTCTCTCTCTCTCTCCCCAATTCTTATTCTAAACAGACTGTGGAAGTTTTTTCCTCTTTACAGGTGGTAGCTGCAAGCCAGTCCCCATTGACGACAGACACGCCACGTATACCTGTGAGATTGTAATGATATTTATTAAATTGTTTATATGCACACACCGCTAGGCATCTGGGGGGAAAGATTCAACCTGAATGGGCACTACAGTACATACGCCAATATCATCAAGCATACAATCACAAAGCCTTCCCCTAAGGTGATGAGTTAACTATACATCCAGCGATCAATCAAAATAATAAGCCTTCACGAGGGATTCTGCTCCCGTTAGCACCGACGCAGACCATTTAGAAATGCATTAAAATTCGAGAACAGCTATTCAATCTGGAATACTGATGTCAATACCCCGGTATTAATCCATCGAGAACATGATTAGTGTGTATGTGTGTGTGTGTTGGGGAGGGGGGGCTAGTCTCCTAACACAGCATTCAGTATTGACAGTCTTTCTTCACCAAGAAGATCACACATCTAGATGAATTACACATAAGGCACAAGTTAACTGACACCCTATTCTCCACACTGTAATTCTTTTGACCAGGCCTGTTGTCAAATGTAATCCACAACAAACATGAAACTGGGACATCTGGGACTTCGGGCATATTATACTATAACACACCATTTGGCAGGTATTATCTTTTTGGACCAAATCGTGCTTGTTTTAATGTTTAATTCGACCTGGATTTTATCAGGGGGGCTCAATTGACTCTCCCTGAGCACCAACTCAACTCACCAGACAATACAGCAGTTCAATAAAACACAAACAGATAAGAAACAGACAGGAACAATTGCAGATGCACAACATTTCAACAGAGCAGAGACATAATTGAAATCAATCCAAAACACTTCGATGACTCATTCATCATGAGCATTTTAATACGGACCGCAACTGTAATTAAGTTTAAAAACTGTTCCAGAAGTTAGGTGTGTTAAAGGTAATGTCTTGTTGATCTACAGTACGTTTGTGGAGGAATGAGGGACCTCAAGAGGTGCATGTTTCTAACTAATCTAGTGGAGCTTCGTAAAACCCGGAACCAAAAAGTGTTCATTAAAATAATCTCTTAATCAAATAACCTTTTTTATAACAGAGTGGTGTGGGCTGCAATTTGTCAAATGGCTTCATCCTAGTCCACAACTGGTAGGAAAGTTGTCTGCAAAATGTGCTTCCTGCTTTTTTGAGAAAAAATATCTATTAATAAATAAGTCCTCTTTGAATGTCAGCTTCTTAAGTATTCCATCCATATGTGTTTTAATACCTAAAGTTTCAAAAGGTAAGGACTCTTTTTTTAAAGAAAAAAAAGAGTTAGTAGAAAAGCGTAGACTGTAGTGTAAAGAAATGTCACAGAGTAAGATCTACGCTATCTACTCTGACAAGATATTGACATGAAGTCTTCTTGCCGTGATTTGTAAATTACCCATGCGGGAGCATTTCATGTTTGACACATTGTTGCTTTCAGGATTTGTTCGTTAATCCAAAGGGCCAGACATTTCTAGTCGAGAAACCGATCGCTAAGAGAACCATCCAATTAGCAAATGTGAAGGTAGACTGAATCTTTTGGCCACTAGATAATCTTGTGGTAATAAGCATTTCAGCTCAATCACAACACCATGCATCATCTTACAACACAGAAGATCACCAACATATGTTAACAGAAGAGTGTTTAGTGTCTTTTAGAAATGATATAAGAAAGGAAAAATACATGCTCACCGTTGAATAAAAAGGGTATACATGTTGAATATAAAGGGTATACATGTTGAATATAAAGGGTATACATGTTGAATATAAAGGGTATACATGTTGAATACAAAGGGTATACATGTTGAATATGAAGGGTATACATGTTGAATAAAAAGGTTATACATGTTGAATAGAAAGAGAATACATGTTGAATATAAAGGGTATACATGTTGACAATAAAGGGTATACATGTTGAATATAAAGGGTATACATGTTGAATAAAAAGGGTATACATGTTGAATATAAAGAGTATACATATTGAATATAAAGGGTATACATATTGAATATAAAGGGTATACATGTTGAATACAAAGGGTATACATGTTGAATATGAAGGGTATACATATTGAATATAAAGGGTATACATGTTGAATATAAAGTGTATACATGTGGAATAAAAAGGGTATACATGTTGAATATAAAGGGTATACATGTGGAATATAAAGGGTATAAATGTTGAATATAAAGGGTATACATGTTGAATATAAAGGGTATACATGTTGAATAAAAAGGGTATACATGTTGAATAAAAAGGGTATACATGTTGAATATAAAGGCTATACATGTTGAATAAAAAGGGTATACATGTTGAATATAAAGGGTATACATGTTGAATATAAAGGGTATACATGTTGAATATAAAGGGTATACATGTTGAATATAAATGGTATAAATGTTGAATATAAAGGGTATACATGTTGAATATAAAGGGTATACATATTGAATATAAAGGGTATACATGTTGAATAAAAAGGGTATACATGTTGAATATAAAGGGTATACATGTTGAATATAAAGGGTATACATGTTGAATATAAAGGGTATACATGTTGAATATAAATGGTATACATGTTGAATATAAAGGGTATACATGTTGAATATAAAGGGTATACATGTTGAATATAAAGGCTATACATCCTTACTATAATTATTCAGTTGAGTATTTTTTACAGCCTACATACATACAACCTGTCACAGGTTTCTATTTCAAATAAAGATAAAAATAAAAAAAATAACCTCTCTTTGTTTCTATTTTAATATCTATTACACACTAATTCAATTTTTTTAGTACTTTCTAAAGGAAATCTAAAAGCGTGGCTCTGTCACCAACAAGCTGGATTAAAAAGCTAGAGTAAGATTCTATTCCACCTCTACCTAAATCTGCCAAACCACTTCTCCTTATGTTGAATTTGACTCTGTCATGGTACAAATTCAGAATATTTCTATTCATTCTACTTCTGTCATGGTAGCTCTATGTTCTACAGCTCTCTCTTTCCAGACAGTATTTTCGGTTATCTACAGACACAGTATCATAATTTGATCCTGCTCTTTTCACAAAGATTTTCCACAGAAATGCTTTGAAAATGCTTTTTATACTTTGTCATTTAAACTTTCAAACGGCAACCTTCATTTGCCCTGAAATGTATCAACCCCACTCCCCCCACAAAATCCACCAGTTATTAACTGGATAACGATTCACATTTTCCTTATTTTCCTGCATTGAGAAACTGGGTCAAATTAAAACATGGCACCGGGACCCATGAAATCTTGTATAACGTCAAACTCCATTGTAGATCAGCCTTTATGTTGCCTTCTCTCCCTGTTCAAAGACTATGTCACGGTGTGTCAAGGCATTTAAATGCAGTGTCACACGCTGTAGAGCAGCGCGGTGGACATTAACAAAGTTGAATATAGATCTATAGGGAGGAGGTGTGCCGTTTCCTACCAGCTTTTCAAAGAGAAGAATCCTCCCAATCTTTTCCAGAACCGTAGTGCTGGCAGCCATACATCCCTTTTTGATCTCTTCCTTTAGGCTAGCGGTGGTAGTTTTACAATGAGCTGAGCCCAATTCCATTGTGGGCAATACATAGTTCCCCCCCCCCACCCCTACACCCCCCACCCCCCCCCCCCCCCACCACCCCCCCATCCCCCATATCAACCTCTTCGTTATATTCCAACAATAGTATGTACATAACCTCTGCTGGCTCGCTACCAATACGGCTCTCAGATGCGGACAACAAAATTAAACCAAAACAAACAAATAAAGCAAACAAACAGTATTCGATTGTCTTGCGGAGTTCACTTACACAATTTCAGGCAGGAGATTTCGAGAACCAGGATTTCATCCCAAATAGCAACCTATGATATTTATAGAACATTACTTTTTTTTACCAAAGGGCGCAAGACGTCAAAGGGCCCCACTTCTTAGGGAATGGGCTATCACATGGGGGTGCACACCAGGGGTCTTTCTCAGACTGTTCATTACCCAACAACCGTAGCTTTGGCACAGCGGTGAGCGGGTTGGATGTCCGAGTGCGGCTAATGGAGGAGACGAGGAGTAAACAGAAAGCCGGGAGCCCCAATTTGCCCGTTGTGGTGTTTATTTGATCTCGGAAAACACCTGTTAGTGCGTATTGATCCCAGCATGGGCACCTGGGCAGCCACGCACGCTGGAGTCTCATGATGCCCTGCCGTACATGCACGCACGCACGCACGCACGCATGCACGCACGCACGCATGCACGCACGCACGCATGCACGCACGCACGCACGCACGCACGCACGCACGCATGCACGCGCGCGCGGCTATCTCAAGAAGCAGGTTGAAACAGATGGCTATGTGGCGGAGTCACAGGGTCATCATGTGGAAGTGGCAGACGGTCACAAGGTTATGTACACGGCGATGAGAATTCGGCGCTTGGCAACCGGCAACGAGGGTCTGTGCAACACGGGGGTACAGCGAAAAGCGTCAGCGGTCGGAAGGAATGAAGCGCTGCTCTGACCGCACTGTGGAAGTCCCTCCGGGAAAACTGACCGGTGTTCACAACTCTCAGCACATGTTCGGTAGAGGAAGTGGCTGTGTTCAAGTTCAAATTGGCTTCAACGTGAGGGTGTTGGTAAGCTCAGTGTGGGCCACAGGTGACCTCAGCTGTCAAAGCGTTGGGTGGTTAACCAAAAGGTTGCCGGCTGGAGATCTGTCAATCTGAATTCAAGCAACGTCTGGGTTCTCTGCAAACATATGTAAGACTCTGTAAGCCTATACAAATGTTTTATAAACACTGTAAAATTCATTCTTCCATTGAACAAGGTATATGTTTAAATTACAGGATGGTACTGAACGAACTGAAAAATGTCAATTCTATGTTTATTTACTATCCATTCAATGAGCCTTATATGATGTTGTTTGAATACTATTTTTGTCTGCTGTCCTATTTACAAACATTTCTCTGTTTTTCTGTCCTAGTCCAAATGTAATGCATTTGTAGTTTAAGTTTATAAACTGACTCTACCCAGAAAGGCACAGATTGGAATGTGTTCACTATAACACAGTAGGCTGAGGGGTTGTAAACATCCCCCAAATACATATGTAGGGTTATAACAGAGAGATCGTTCTAGAAATGCTCCATTCTGGCATTCTTTCCAGCCTCTATGCATGCATCTTTGCTCTCTCAAACGTAAATCTATAGAGAACTTTTATCTGTAACTGTAAACTCTCTTTAACTGCCAAATTCACCTGTCACATTAATTTGTTTACTCTTTGGAAATATATATAAAACGGGTCAAAATCCAGTTCCTTCAGTACTGACATTTAAACAAGCGTTATTCTAAGCATGATCATAGAGCAATTGAGTGGGAGAGGGGAAGAGAGAGAGAGAGTGACAGAGTGAGTATACCTCACCAAGGAACCAAAGGGAGTGTGCAAATTAATCGATAATGGCTGACCCTGGCTGTGACCCCACTCTCCAAAGGTGTCTCAGGGGGAGTTGGGATATACAAATAATACATTTCCATTTCATTCCAACACATTTGTGTGTGTGTGTGTGTCTGTCTGTCTGTTTGTGTGTGGTGTGTGACATGACAAAGTATTACCAAATAGTATTCTAAATATTTTTCTATTTCGTTAGCTTTGCTTCAGTGCGCTGGCATCTAGTGCAATATTGGTCTGATGAAAATTCATGATGTCTTGCCTGACCCGTGTTTTCGAGGAACTGTAGAGAACACCTCTGTGGCATTTGGCCCGCCACAGGAATTGATCTTGAACGGCAAACCATGACTGTCGTGCTCACCAAAAACATCTATTGAATTATTGAAACAAATCGTGTGTCAATCAATGTACTCATTAAATTTCACCAAAAAAACCTAGCGGTTGAATCAAAGATATTGGGGTTGAAAGACATTTACAAAACATATGAAAGCACAATCAATGGCTTTGAATGTATGACCAGCTACGTTCATGGCCGCAGTAAGTTGTTTGGATCAGGGGGTGCTGATAACGGTTGATCACGTGGTGGAACTGAACGAATATTGAACACGTGGACGAGCACCCATCGGCTGTGATGATGTGTGTCAACCTCCAGCATGGACGGACGGTCCGTGCTCATCTCCAAGACCGACAAACAGACCTCTGCCTGCATGAATGGTGGACAGAGGCGAGTGATCATCTGAATCTCGTCGAGTGGAGCTGTGGCTGCGTCTGGGGGGGGGGGGGCTCCAGCACCCCTACTTCCCACGGCTGTTTTACAAGTGTGGTCAGAGTATAGAAAAATCCCCACATACTTGTAAAATAGCATTCTTTGAAAAACTGTAAGAGGACAACACCTTGTGGAATGGGGTACACATTAAACTGTGACACCAGCTGGCGACGCAGGTTGAGGAAATAGCAGCCAAAACGTAAATGTCTTTTTGTAATACAGCAAATCCAGCTCCAAATTGTTGAATAAATTGTTGACAATATTATTGCAATAAATCAATGCCAGGTCTGCAAAGTTAGCTATTAAATCGTTTGTGTGCAATGGAAAATTTAAGTAGTAAGGTATTATAAAATGTAGAAAATTATTATTGATTAGATTTCAGGGTTTACATTTCTGCCAACACAAATTTCTGAAGGCCCACACACAGCACATTTCTTACCACCCCTCTGCTAGAATGCTTTATGGCAATGCCTAAGCATGTTCTACACTCCAAATATTTTGGGTGATGTCTATGCACAATTTTCTTTTTTGTATTCTTAATGGTCCAATAAATCTGTGTCAGCAACAGCAAATATTGATTTATGGGACAGTGGAATAAATAAATACAAATCAGTCCAAGCTTTTTAGGCTGAATCATATTCTTATGTATAATGAGTCAGTTTAGAGTGTTTTACAACATTGGTTGGAGACATTCTCATTTTGTCATGAGGCAAAATGTAACAACCAGTTGTCAAAAAAATATAAAAAAACAGAATGGTGAACATCCCCTTTAAGTGAGTCAAATATGATTCATCAGTCACTGCCTTTTTGCACTGAGACAAGTCATGCTTGTAGCGTTGTTGGATCAGACTTCAGATCCTGACCAGCAGTCTGACTCAAATCCTTGACGCTTGTAGCGTTGTTGGATCAGACTTTAGATCCGGACCAGCAGTCTGACTCAAAACCTTGACACTTGTCTCCCAATGACAACAACCACTGCTGGAAGTGAGAGTCTGCATCCTCTCAAGTCTGAATTCATGCCCTTGGAGAGCAGGCAGTAAAACAGTCATAGTAGGAGAAAGTAAGAGTGCACGGGACATTAAAATGACCCAGAATACATCATTCCGGTAATGATGCTTGAAACACATTCTTGTTTTCTTCAATCTGGTTTAATCGCCCATGAAATGATTAGATCATCCTTTCACGGTGGCTTGATATGTTTTGTTTTCGGATTTGTCGTAAAAAGGCTGTATTGATTTTTAGCGAAGCAACAAGTGTGACTGGGCCTCCGAGTCGTCAATGAGCAGCTGGGAGGACAAGGTAATTGGAAGTCATGTAACAAGATGCTACAGGGATCGAATGTGTTTAAACATGGGCTGCCTACATCTCATGAGATGTATATCAGCTTAGGTGGCAAACACAGGGAAAAAATGAATCAAGTGAAGCCTCATATAAATATAGTTGATATATATATGTAGGCAGCCCATATATAGGAAGTTATGAAAAGACAGATGGGACACAGATTGAAGATTTCCACCCCAGTCTCCATCAGGGAGAGGGATGTGTCCAAGGAGGCAATCGCCCCTAGTGCACAGGATCGGCCGCATAGAACATTCCATGCTTCTAGATACTGTTTTTGCCCAACCCTCACAATTACTGCTGTTATTAAAGCCATGAAAAGTTCAGAACAAAGGAAAAGCTGTCTTTAATTATCCATCCTGTAAATTACAGAAACCACCAGGGCTTGTTATGGAGGGCACTTGTCAATTGATTAGGTTGAGGACAAAATTAGCGCTCCACACGGTGTTGCATTCCGAAATGGCACCCTACAAGGTGAAACTTTGGACAAACTCCATATTGGCCGTGGTCAAAATGAGTAGCGAGGTAAATGTGCTATTTGTCATTGGTCAAAACAAATCAGTGAGGGATGGACGCTATTTATCATTGGTCGAAGACATCAGTGGAGGAGTGGGCGGAGATACCCTCGTGTTTAGAGGTCGTCATTATCAGACTGGGTAGTAAATTCAAGCATTGTTCATTTTTACATATTGTCCAGAGGCACTGCACAGCAGGCTTTCCTGTGCTTTTGTGTGTGGTCCTTGTAGACTTAGGGTTAATAATAAAAAGAAATTAAATAAAATATATTGGATTATTTTGTAAATATCTGATTTTATAACAAAGTATCTCATTTTTATATACAACAGTCACATGAATGTTAAGGTAGGCGTAGTAATTCCCTATATCACTGCTTCCCAACCTGGGGTAAAAGAAGAGGGGATTTAAACCCTCTTAACCATAACGTAACCCTCACGCCAGTACTGTGATGCCTAACTTAAACCCACAGTCAACCTTAACCATAACGTAACCCTCACGCCAGTACTGTGATGCCTAACTTAAACCCACAGTCAACCTTAACCATAACGTAACCCTCACGCCAGTACTGTGATGCCTAACTTAAACCCACAGTCAACCTTAACCATAACGTAACCCTCACGCCAGTACTGTGATGCCTAACTTAAACCCACAGTCAACCTTAACCATAACGTAACCCTCACGCCAGTACTGTGATGCCTAACTTAAACCCACAGTCAACCTTAACCATAACGTAACCCTCACGCCAGTACTGTGATGCCTAACTTAAACCCACAGTCAACCTTAACCATAACGTAACCCTCACGCCAGTACTGTGATGCCTAACTTAAACCCACAGTCAACCTTAACCATAACGTAACCCTCACGCCAGTACTGTGATGCCTAACTTAAACCCACAGTCAACCTTAACCATAACGTAATCCTCACGCCAGTACTGTGATGCCTAACTTAAACCCACAGTCAACCTTAATCGTAAACCTTAAATGTCATTCGTAATGAGGCACTGTTTACATTTTGATAGGATTGGGTAAATGACCAACATAGCTGTGAAACGTTAAAGAGCAACGTAATAGCAAGTTGTTATGAAGCAATAGCGCTGGGTAATGTTGTTATTAAAAAGAATAGCACCGCTGATGTTTTCATACTGTGCATGATCGTGTTACACACTATAGTTAGGTATGAGGTCAATCCTGAGCAGCAGGGTTGAAGAAGTTGGAAACCAATGCCCTTCATAGTGAACTAGATCTGACCAGGGTCCATATGGCTCTGATACAAAGTAGTGGCCTTTTCTAGAATAGGGTACCCTTTGAGGTTCAAGCCTTTTCAGCAGGTCTGACAGGATACACCTTAGCATTAGTCAACATTCACAGCTTGTTTACATTTCTCCCTGATAGCTGTCAACGCCTCTCTCTTATTTTCTCCTTCTCTGATAATCTCCCCTCCCATATCCCACCTCTTCCTTCTTTTTTTCCCCTTATGCATTTCTCTCTCTCCCTAGCCTCCCTTCAACTGTCCCTCGCTCTTTTCCTGTGGCTTGTTTTCTCTGTTGCACTGCACCATTTGCTCCGTCTCTCATTCTCTGTTCTCATTCTCTCGGTCTGTCGTTCCTTTATGTTAAAATGCCAAGCGCCAGCTGTGTGCGTGTGATCATATATCTGGGTTATTCTCCTCCTCTCCTCAACGGTTTTCACATCATCTAGTCAACAAACAGGTCGACGGTGTCAGGCCATGAAGCGTTCACATGGTAATAAATGGATCATCTTTTTATCAATGCTTTTTTGTCCAAGCGTTCATTTCAATATCTAATTGTATCTTCGGCCCTGTCTCATCGCAACTGCTCCTGATGGACTCCGGGTGCTTTTGTTTTCTTTTGCAAAATGTCTTGCTGCAGTGTGCGCTAATGAACATGACCCCGGGGTAGTCGGGCTGGCCAGGCCGGCATTGCTTGGTGATGAATGAGCTCTGGAGAAGACAAGGCATTGACTGGCTGCCAATTAATCAGGAACAGAAGCCGCCACAGAAGAGGCTTCAGACACTCAGCTGGTACCACCGTGACTAGACACTAGCACGGTTTTGCATTACTGTCTTTCAGACTGCCAACCTACTCCCTGATCGAGAGCAAACGGAGGATAGGGAACGGGGAAGCATTGCAAAATCAGACACAGCTTTGTTCCCCCTATTTTTAAACCATAGATATAATTTGAGGAAATGACCCTGTTTTTTTATTGGCCTGCTTTCTATTTTACGTTATTTTGGGTTGGCTGCATTTAATTTGCCATATATTAATTTGAGTCAGTCTCACGTAATTAGATTTGATTCAACTTTATTGTCGCTGAACAGTAAGAGTACAGTACAACGATCCTACAGCGACGGCAATCAAACTCAATCCAAATAGCGTGTTCCCCGTTGTAATCAAATAAAAGATCCATCTTCTGTGGACACGGTCCTGTCCGTGAGCCTCCGGATGGTCCTGCTGAGTATGGATCAATAGTGATGATCAATAATGAAGGGTTTTGGGCGTGATGCTGTTGTTTTTCTTGAAACATTATCTATTAAGAGGGTTCCGTGTGGTTCCAATTACGAGTGCCAAGGTGAAGAGAACGTTTCGAGTTCTATAGGCACTAAAAAAGGAAACTGGTACGTGCGAGCGTTAACCAATCAATTTTGTTGCGGAAAATCGATGTCTGCTATGTGGTTCATTGAGAATGAAATATAGAGCTTTCTGTTATAAGAATACTACCAATGGTTAGACACTTCATGGTTGAGCTTCGTTTTGGGATACTACCTCCAGTATGAATGAGGTAAATATAAACAAAATCAAGGAAACAAAATATATTCTGGTCTCTGAGGTCATGCTAAGGACAGTCTCAGTTCAAAATGTCACCTTATTCCCTAGATAGTGCAATTCTTTTGACCCGGTTAGGGATAACACTGTGAGCTGTGTTCAAAAGTAATGCACTGTACAGGGAATAGTTAACAATTAGGAAAGACGAGTGTGTCAATTAGGTGCACCTGTACATCAAAGGTTTTCACATGGTTTTTGAGTGCTTTATCTGGGTGAATAGATAGGCCTGATAAGGTAGTAGTCCTCAAATAAATATGAAAAGATAATAACACAGAAAAACAAACAATCCACGACTGTATTCATGGGGCTCTTTCATTAGAAATGAGTGTACAGTGTAATCTCAGCAAGAAGGAAATATAATGTGTGCGTTGAGAGTAATGTTTCACAAAGGTCATTTTTCAATACCTTGCTGCTTGAGTAGTTCATCCAGGCTACAGCACTATACACTAGTCATTATCAGTGCTGCTGATGGATGGCCAAGCTGATTCAACAACACTTCACTCTCGTGAACAACACAACAACAGAAACAAAAAACTAGATGAAGTTCAACTAAGCGTGAAAGCAAGTTTGCCACGCTACCCCACAGAAGTGAGATCCGGTAGATACTGAAAATGAGCATTTTCTTCCGCTACACAACATAAACGAAATCGTGATGAGGTTCAACTAAGCGTAAATGGTGGATTGTTTCACAAAAGCAATATTTTAAAGAGGAGAGAATTATTAACGCTTAAACAAATTTAATAATGATTAATTAAGCATGAAAGAAGATTTCATAGACTAGCTATTACAGACAAGCAAATCCTAGAGAATTAGAACAAGGAACACACTGCGATTGATATAATATTGATGCTGTACTGGTCCAGCGAAATGCAACTTAGCAACGCGATACTGTAAACAACAACGGTTGATGATCAACTGAGCATGAGAGCAGATTTACTGTAGTTCAACAACTTTCCACAAAACGTAAATCATGTTTCGTGGCTGTCCTCACTACTCCGCTGCTGACGTGTTAATGAGAACTTGCTTCCGTTCTCCTCTAATAAATGCGAGGGAATTACAGCGTGTGTTTGTGTTTGTACGGGTTTGTGTATGCGTAAGTGCATCTGCATGTGAGCTTGTGTGTGTGTGTTGTGTCATCAGTGCTGTTCAGTTTATTGAGGGTGTATTACATTATGCATATTCAATGTGCCACAGTATCAGACAGACTGCTGATCTTTCAAAACTCATTAATATCAGATTTTTCAGCCGGCACCATTGATCTCTATAACATACATTAGACTTTCAATTCTACAATTAAACAGTCGGGTCAGTTTTGGTGCCCAAAGTTACAATAATGCTATATGCATAAAATATAACTTTGAAAAACGCTACATTATAGCGCTCCTCTCACCTACACTCAGAAGTGCCAAATGTAATTCCGAGTAAATGTCCTGACCAGAAATAATGGTATTATGCTCTGAAACTGTCAAAAACCTAAATAAAATATCAAATCAAACATTTGAATACAATTTCGTTTTTCCTTTTATTCCTATATAGCCAGGTGAATCAAGTTCGTTCAGAATAGTTAGGTTTTGATAACTTAAAGGAATGGTCTTTGTGAACATTTTCATAATTATACATAGTATGTACAATACCATGAATGTAATCAAGACTGTTAAATATGCATTGTAGAAGTAAAGTATAATCATGTACTACATCATGTACAATGAAAACGATTCTAGTCAGGTGTTACATATGACAAGTAACCACCATATGTACTGTAGAATGAGAACCATTCTAATACTGTGTTATGTATGAAAAGTTAATGATCATGTCATGTAGTATACTGTGGTTTGAGGGGGGCAGGTTGGTAATGGGAAAGTAGCCAGAAAATGCTATATAATCCTGGCTCAGTAGCCACAGCGTGTACATCATCTGTAAATAAGCTTTATCCTAATGATTAGATGTTACTGCACTGACATGGGTGGGACGAAAGAACATGCAGTACATAATAAACTGAGGACAGTTAAATAATCAGTTTCCTCATGATGTGCTAATCTTAGGGATGACCATGGTAATGAATTATGCTTTGGCCTTCGTTGTATTGGACACTTGTAATATTTGATAACCAGTGGTGGAAATTTGTAGACAGGACACAGAACCAGATAAATAATGTAAATGAATACAAACAAACATAATATACAGGGGAATAAAAATAATCATCAAATGATAGACTAATGAAGCAGGACATGTTGTACACATATAGTCTTCGGAGATTCAGCACTCGCACTGATCAGAGAAGTGTAATTCCTTCCTCATCTCCCCTCCCGCTACGGGACTCTGCGTCGCCGGGCTACACCGACCCAACGCCCCTTTCCTGCACTCCCCTGGTCATATATCCAACCCTCTATTCCTCATCCACACCCCAGACGGTCTTGTCTCCATCATTACACACACCTGGGTTCCATCCCCCTAATTGTCATCTGTGTATGTTCCCTCTGTTCCCTCTGTCTTTGTCGCTTACTGTCTTTGTTTCAGAGTGCCCATGTTTAATCGTTGGCACTTTTTCCCATGTTGTAATGTACTAAGAGCACGCTATTGTGTCTTTTGGGTAGTCGATTTTCTTGAGTATTTCAAGTGAAGTTCCTTTGATCCTCACATTTGCTTCTGGTCTCCTTGTGTAGGTTACTTGTGAAAAGAAGAGCTTGTTTAGTTTCTCTTTAAAGGACTGAGGTATGATGAAAGTGTCAGGCTTTCGCAATTTGTTCCAGTAACTGACAGTGGCGAACATAAATTAATGTTAACCAAAGGGCTTTAGAAGTGAGAGTGAGATATTTACCTTGGTGCAGTTTTCTATTGAAGTAGGATGGGCATTTCACTATTGCATAACTACTTAATGTAATTACTAATGTTCGCAATGATATATTTGTGTCATATAACCACATGATTTCCTCAACACAAAATTAGAATTTTGCTGTAGAATCTATTTCCTCTGTATTGGTCTGTTCATAAAATACCACACGATCCAGAATTCATAGATACGGCTTCCTGAAATCAAAATTGTGAACAGAGAATAAGATATCATTTTTAGAAGAAAAAAAGACATGTTTTAGTTATTAGGGAATGCCAATGTTGATCATACCCATATTGTGTTCTGTTCCTGGCTTTACTAATTACAAGCATGCAGAGAAGTGATCTATTGCATTTCATTTGCCTGGAGACAGCACCTAATCTACCCCTAGTAATAAAATTTCATTTTAACAATGCTAAACCTCTCAACTTTTTGCTAAACCTGGTCATTTTTTCTATGAACAACGCCAACTTCGTAAAAATACCATCCAGGCTGACAGATCCAATAAGTGAATTCATGCTTTCTCAACTTTCCCCTAAATCTGGTCGTTACAGTAGCTCTATGAACAACGCCACCAGTTGTTCTAATGCATTTTCACACTAACTAGCTAGCCAGAATAACTTTAGAATAAACGATCCAGGCAGATACCTAATAAGCACCATTAGCCTCCAATTTTGTATTTAACTTGCAGTTTTAACGATATCCATATCCAAAAACAAGTAGCTATGTAATTTACATGAAGTTTGCTAGCTAAGTTCTCAGTTGCTACTGTAGCATCTAAACCTACAGTACCCTATAAACATTAGGCCTACACCAATTCCAACAGCCACTGTTTAGCCAGAAGGAAGACGAAAATCAACAGAATGAATTTATTCTCTGTCTTGGTGTGATTTAATAAAACACATTCTTCAATCGTATTTGAAAACGTTTCACAAGGATATTGTCAGTAGAAATCCACGATTCAAACAGATGCGGTTCAATATCACCATTAAAAATCCCATAAGTAGGTACTGGAGATATTAGTAAGCCTGGTGTTGTTTATGTAGTATGTCATTTACGGTGTCACTAGTGGCAAAGTGCATGGCAATGTGGTCAGTTGCATCAAAATTATTTAGGAGATTTTTAGCAGCAATCCTATGGACTTTGTCACTTGAGAATATTTGTATGTTATTGCATGAAACTTGGGAATTATAAATCTCTGTGTAATCTGTGTTGTCTAAGATGATCTCATACGTTTATTTTTCAAATAGGACAGAAATTGTTTTTGCGAGCTACAAGTTGTTGTGGTAGGAAGCTGCTTTGGATATGCAGAGCTGAGGACCACCAAGTAACAGCACATTGAGCTGAGAAGGTAGCTGCTTCACAAGGGGACCTTCAAGGTGACTCGATAGTAAACAAACATTTCTGTTTGTTTCTGATACAGCAGAATATTCAAGCTGTCTAGGAGGAAGGAGATAACTGTTTTGTCTGGCACAGCCCGGATCATTTGTGCTGCAACATCAACATAGTCAAGGATTAAATGGATGGTCATTTTACAAGGATGTCCAAGGCGGTGTGGGTGAAGGATGCTTTACTGAGGGACAAGAAAACAACTCTTGGTTAAACCTTAGATTGAAGGTTGGTGAATTGGGTATTCAATGATAGCGAGCAGTCAACAAAGGCATTTGTAGGCGTAGACATACTCAAACACAGACCCATTCAGGGCCAGGATGTTCAGGGTGCTGGTAGATCGAAGTGAGATTTAGCCAATTCTAATAAAGCGGCCACCCAAAATCACTTGTTATCTAAAGCAGATATCAACACATGCGGGACCTTTTGACATGCTAAGAGACACGCATGGCCTGCTCTGAAGACTGACTGAATCACAGAGAAATCATTTAAGGACTTTAGGCAGGTAGGGCAGTACTGATGTACGCCCCTCAGTGTCTAGCTAGTTACCTGATTTAATAACAAGTGGTTGCAGCACCTTATTGACTTATTTATTAGTTAAATGCCAACTCTACCACAGCTCACTCAACATCTGTTACTCTGACAGTAAGCTGCAATATAGTAAATATCAAACTATGGTTGATCCTAAAGTCTATTGAATTCCAAAAGACCCTTAAGCATGACACTTGTATAAATTATGGAAGAACATCCTCAAAGACTGTACTAATAAGAAAAGTTATTGCAAAGTTCATGAAAGCTTCAGGGAAGCTCATCAAGTAATAATTGTATAAAAAAGCTTTGCTTTGAAAAGTAATATTGCCACGGTCCATTTTAACATGTCAATGCAGTCTTTGGAAGCGGTTACACTTTATTGTGAGAAATATTTATCTGTAGATGTTCTGTATTATATACTATCAATAAACATTCCTAAAACTATGCATTAATAAGCAACAGCTTGCTAGGATTAGGGTTAGGTTTAGAATACGTTTTAGGATAAGGGTTCGTTTTAGGGTTGGGATACGTGTAACGTTAGGGTTAGTTGATAGTTAAAATGCTGCTGATGGTTACTTCATAATCTGTAGAGCATCTAAAGAAAAACACTTTTGTGACTCTCCAAATAAATGTTACAGGGGATGTTTTTAATATTTCCTTGAAGGAGGCATTTCTGCATCTGTACGGACCCAGGTTAAAAAAATGTGCAGTAAAGTATTATCCAGTTGATAAGGGTATATATTGTTTATTTGACATCACATGGCACATCACCGTAAATCTAAATATAAAGGTTCATATTAGTTGGGAGATGAGAAGATGATGACTACAGTGCCCTCCATAAGCACTGGGATGGTAAAGTCAAACTGCTATTTTTGCTGTACATTCAAGGCATATGAAAATACTGTTAAAAGATGAATATGGGGCAAAAGTACCATACCATCTTCTTCCGCTTATCCGGGGCCGGGTCGTATGGGGCAAAAGTACAGAATTTAAAATTGTATTTATTCATGTTTCAACACACTACTGTTCAAAGTTTGGAATTACTTAGAAATGTCCTTGTCATTAAAACAAAATTAGTCCATTAAAATAAGGTCAGATTGATCAGAAATACAGTGCAGAAATTTTTCATTTTATAAATGACTATTGTAGCGAATTTTTAATGGAATATCTATATAGGCATACAGAGGCCCATTTTCAGCAACCATCACCCCTGTGTTCCAATAGCACGTTTATTTGCAAATCCAGGTTTCTCATTTCATTTCAAGGCTTATTGATCATTAGAAAACCCTTTGGCAATTATGTTAACACAGCTGAAAACTGTTGTGCTGATTAAAGAACCAATAAATCTGTCCTTCTTTAGACTAGTTGAGCATCTGGAGCATCAGATATTGTGAGTTCGATTACAGGCTCAAAATGACCAGAGAAAAAAAAACGTACTTCTGAACCTCATCAGTCTATTCCTGTTCTAAGAAATTAAGGCTATTTCATGCAAGCAGTAGCCAATAAACTGAAGACCTTGCTGTGTACTACTCCCTTCACAGAACTGTGCAAACTGGCTCTAACCAGAATAGAAAGAAGAGTGGGCAAGAAGCAAATACATCAGAGTTTCTCGCTTGAGAAACAGAGGCCAGGTCACAGGTCCTCAACTGGCAGCATCATTAAATAGTACCTGCAAAACACCAGTCTCAACATCAATAGAATCCGGGATCATGGAGTCTATTATGGAGTCTTCTAGCCATATATCAGACTGGTCAATAAAAAGAAAAGATTAGGATGGGCAAAAGAATGCAGACACTGGACAGAGGAATATTTGAAAT
This sequence comes from Esox lucius, assembly GCF_011004845.1. NCBI lineage: Eukaryota > Metazoa > Chordata > Actinopteri > Esociformes > Esocidae > Esox > Esox lucius. The sequence goes on from NC_047579.1 coordinate 15,505,863, forward strand.
AAAGTGTTAATGACAGACAACTCTAAGTTTCAATTCAGACAGAAAACACCACATTTGAGTTTAACCATTTATTAAAGAACTTGTGCACAGCCCTGTACATGCACATCTTGGAATTAGGTTCTGCTCCTTTAGGGTAACTCATTGCCATCACATGATCGTGTGTACAATACTACCACAATAACATACCTTGATATTATTTATACATTTCACATGCCAATAAGCAAAGTACGCAGTACCCATACCCTCCACAAGGAACACAGAGACGAACAGGTAAAGGCCGGGGTGGTGGGTGGGCGCGCACCCGCATGCTGTATGGGCTCGACACCGACTGAGTGAGTAACCTGATGTTTATATATAGGTTTGCAATCTGACACGTGATGAGGGCGATCATGCATCAGCTGATGCATGCTCCCAATTACCACTCGGGTTTCCAGGCTGAACTGGCTAATTTGTTTGGACCACGAAGAAGAACATTTGTGAGACGCAGGTCAAATTAGATGCTGGAGGAGTACTTTTACGCCATCCATCAAGAAAGTTGGGGAATTCTACAGGGTAAAATGGATCTTGAAAAAGGAAGGCTATCACTCCATTTTGCCACACAATGGCATACTCTGTGGACAGCCCTTGATTGGAGCCAATTTCCTTCTACAACAGGACAATAACCAAAAGCACAGCACCAAACAATACAATAACTATTTAGGATAGAAGCAGTCAGCTGGTATTCTGTCTATAATGGAGTGGCCAACACAGTCACTGGAGCTCAACCCTATTGAGCTGTTGTGGGAACACCTTGACCGTATGGTACGTAAGAAGTGCCCATCAAGCCAATCAAACTTGTGGGAAGTGCTTCAGGAAGCATGGGATGAAATATCTTCAGATCACCTCAACAAATTGACAACTACAATGCCAAACGTATGCAAGGGTGTAATTGCTGCAAATGGAGGATTTTTTGATAAAACCAAAGTTTGAACAACACAATTTGTATTTATATATAATGACAAACTTCAGTCTATGTGTTCTTACACCAATTTGTTTCGACTTAGTGTTGCCAGCTGTGGGCATGGACATCATCTGTGACATACCAAGTTTTTTTTAAAATCATCTTGGCAAACTCAATTTGGACAATATTAACGTCATAACAAATTCTTTATACTTTGTAGTCAGTTTTCATATGAGTATAAATGTTTCAGACTCAAATCGATTCCAATATATATATTTTTAAGTTCAAAAGTAGACACAATAAATGTTTTTAAGTTTCTGAAGAAAAAAGGTTGGAACTCAAAGTAAAGTGTTACACTGGATGTTTTTGTGTCTCAGTTCTATCCTTTGCTTTTGCCTTTGAAGTATGTGTTTGGTTTCAGTATGTATAATTCAGCATGAAGAAAAAAGAGTTGTTCATGAAGGAAAAGAAAGTGATTTGGATGCTAAAATAAAAGAGGAACTCAATTCAAACTATAGCACATAAGTTTGGCATTCGCAAATTAAAAGTTTGGAATTTCCTGAAAAAGAAAGAAAACCAATTTTGTCTTCAGCAATCTGCAGTGACTAGGTCAGCCAAGGAAAACAACATCTGCTGATGACTAAAAAATTACTAGAGCTATGAAAAACAACGCTAACATAAGAGTCTGTGAAATCAACAACAACCTCCAGAATGCTGGGGTGAAAGTGTCACAAGAAGAACGCTCAGGGAGCAGAAAGGCTACACTGTAAGATGCAAACCTCTGATCAGCACCAAAAACAGAAAGCTCAGATTATTATTTTCTAAAAAGTGCAGAAATCAGCCATTACAGTTTTGGAGCAAAGTCATATGGACAGATGAGACAAAGGTGAACCTTAATGACAATGACAGGAAGGCAAAAATGTGGAGAAAAATAGGAACTGCTGATGATCCACAGCACACCACCTCATCTGTGAAGCATGGTGAAGTTGGTGTCATGACATAGGCATGCATGGCTGCGTCTGGAATGGGCTCACTCGTCTTTCCTGATGATGTATTGAATGATGGCAACAATAGAATGAATTCAGAAGTGTACAGAAGCGTATTAGCTCCCAGTGTATCAGCAAATGCCAGACTCATTAGACAGGGTTTCACAATGCAACAGGACAATGACCCAAAACACACTGCCTATGCAACCAATAAGTTTTTTGGGGGTCAAAACAAGTCAAACTCCTGATTTTAATCCTACTGAACTTGCATATTACTTGCTTAAGAGAAGACTGAACTCCCCAAAACAAGAAACAACTCAAAATCCTGCAGTAAAGACTTGGCAAAGCATGATACCCAGTTTGGTAAAGTCAATGGGTCACAAACTCACTGCTGTTATTGCATGAAAGCGATTTTAACCCTTCTGTTCCTCACTCAAAACCTTCCTTTTCGACTTTTTTGGAAAGGAAAAAAAAAGGTTCAGTGGTTTCTTAATTTTTTCCAGAGCTGTATATACCCTGAATAAGTTAATGAAATATATAACTTGCACTTCTCACAGAATCATAATACAATGCATGTCATATGTTTTAACATTGAATAGTGTTAAAATAATGAAATTTATGAATATGCAGTACTTTAACCATTTCTTATCAACACATTATGCAGTTAACCTTCAATACATTATTTTCCAGAGAATCTCCTTGTTATAGTGAGTTAAAATAAAATATGGGCACATATTAAACTCATGCTCACATGAAATTCAGGGACAGAACTTTGAAAATACTGTTATTCTTACTTTCACCTGATGTTAATCTTTTAATCTTATTTTCATAGTGTACAGCAAAGTGTACAGCAAAATTAGCAATTTTGACTTTACTGTCATTATTCTTATTGAAAGCATTGCAGATAATCAAAATTGTCCATTCTGTGTGTTCTTAGACCAATTAGCTTCAACTTACTTGATTAGTGTAGCCAGCTGTGGGCATGATCCAGGACATCATCTGTGACATACCACTTTTTCTGTGACAAAAATGTTTTACTATCATCTTGCCAAACTCGATTTGGAGCATATTTACTTTATAACACATTCAGATGTGTTTATACTTTGTAGTAAGGTTTGATATGAGTATACAGGGAGGGAAAAAAGTATTTGATCCCCTGCTGATTATGTAAGTTTGCCCGCTGACAAAGAAATTATCACTCTATAATTTTAATGGTAGGTTTATTTGAACAGTGAGAGACAGTATAACAACAACAAAAATCCAGAAAAACGCATTGATTCCAGAAAAACTATTATAAATTGATTTGCATTTTAATGAGTGAAATAAGTATTTGATCCCCTCTTAATCAGAAAGATTTCTGGCTCACAGGTATCTTTTATACAGGTAACAAGCTGAGATTTGGAGCACACATTTAAAGGGAGTGCTCCTAATCTCATCTTGTTACCTGTATAAAAGACACCAGTCCACAGAAGCAATCAATCAGATTCCAAACTCTCCACCATAGCCAAGACCAAAGAGCTGTCCAAGGATGTCAGGGACAAGATTGTAGACCTACACAAGTCTGGAATAGGCTACAAGACCATCGCCAAGCAGCTTGGTGAGAAGGTGACAACAGTTGGTGCGATTATACGCAAATGGAAGAAACACAAAATAACTGTCAATCTCCCTTGGTCTGGGGCTCCATGCAAGATCTCACCTCGTGGAGTTGCAAGGATCATGAGAACGGTGAGGAATCAGCCCAGAACTACACGGTAGGATAATGTCAATGATCTCAAGGCAGCTGGGACCATAGTCACCAAGAAAACAATTGGTAACACACTAAGCCGTGAAGGACTGAAATCCTGCAGCGCCCGCAAGATCCCCCTGCTTAATTCGCCATGTTTGGAGGAGGAGGAATGCTGCCTATGACCCCAAGAACACCACCCCCACCATTTTTCTGCTAAGGGGACAGGACAACTTCATCGCATCAAAGGGACGATGGACGGGGACATATACTGTCAAATCTTGGGTGAGAACCTCCTTCCCTCAGCCAGGGCATTGAAAATGGGTCGTGGATGAGTATTCCAGCATGACAAAGGAGTTGCTCAAGAAGAAGCACATTAAGGTCCTTGAGTGGCCTAGCCAGTCTCCAGACCTTAATCCCATAGAAAATCTGTGGAGGGAGCAGAAGGTTCGAATTGCCAAACGTCAGCCTCAAAACCTTAATGACTTGGAAAAAATCTGCAAAGAAGAGTGGGACAAAATCCCTCCTGAGATGTGTGCAAACCTGGTGGCCAACTACAAGAAACGTCTGACCTCTGTGATTGCCAACAAGGATTTTGCCACCAAGTACTAAGTCATGTTTTGCAGAGGGGTCGAATACTTATTTCACTCATTAAAATGCAAATCAATTTACAAAAAAATGTAAATGCGTTTTTCTGGATTTTTTTTTGTGTTATTCTGTCTCTCACTGCTCAAACAAACCTACCATTAAAATTATAGAATGATAATTTCTTTGTCAGTGGGCAAACGTACAAAATCAGCAGGGGATCAAATAACTTTTTTCCTCACTGTAAATGTTTCCAACTCAAATCGATTGCACAATTTATTTCAAAAGTATTTTTAACATTTCAGTTGCTCTTTGAAATAAACCTTTGTAATTCTCCTTTATTTTTTCCTATTTTACATCCCTCCGTCTGCAAACACATCACATGCAATCCTCTGTCCATTCAACATGGCCATCTGGGCTTTGGTTAATTAGTTCACTACATTGGGACACTCCTGCTACTTCACTACAAAGAAACATAGATTACTATGGTTGTAAAGTGTCCAAAGCTCTATTTCAAACAGAAAACTTGAATGATATGAGACTCGGGATGGATTCAGTCTTCTTGGCATTTGGTCTGTCATGTCCTCACGGAGTATTAAATGAATGTGTTGCAGTATCAGGTAGCATCAGTCATCCTAACAACCTGGGATACTTCCAAAATGGCACCCTATTATCGGCCAGTAGTGTGCTATGAGCTCTTTGAGCCTCAGTCAGAAAGTACTGCACTATCCAGGAAATATGGTGTCCCTTGTCTCTATGCCCTACCGATAAAACCCTTGAAAACCACTCAATAAGTTGGCACTGTATATGGATTAAAATATTATTTTCCTATTTTATTTCACCAAAAAATGGGGCATTAAATAAACGAAATGCCAAAAGTGAATAAGGATTTTTTTTATATAAATGTAATTAAAAGGTAATTTGAAAGAAAATAATTCCTTTGACCTCCATATCAAAATAATTATTGACAAATAGTTTGGAAATGTTTGAACATATGTGATTTCACTTCAAAAAATCTCAAAACACACTTCTCATTATGTCCTATCTGGCGCTTGAGGTATTATGCACGTATTTAAGCCAGACAACAAAGTTGTCACAGCCGAGGCTCTACTGACGTCATTATTTAAACCAGTATATCAGTGATAATATACAAGTTGTCATTTAAAAGAGACTACAGCTCTTCAGCAATGATATCCCCCAAGAAATGAATGTACTTTTCGGAGCGCCATTTCGGGGATAGCACTCAATATTATTGTAAACCTTGTTTTATAATACCATGTAAAAATGAGAACAACTTATCCCTTTAAAAACGATAGCAATAAATACATAATACACATGATCCCTCCGAATCGAACTACAGGACGCAAATGCATGTGGATGACAACACACTATGATTCACCTAATTCCTCATGCTGAGATTTTTAGGGAAATAACTAAAAAGTAATTAACTAAACCAGAAGAAGGGATGCCCTAACAAAGAACATGCAATACGTACATGGAAACTCCCTACAGGTTTCTGTGGAGATTCTGTGATCACAGAAAAGTTTGCACACTAATCCATTCCCTGAATGTTATGCAAGGGCTTGCGTATCTGATAATTTGGCCATTTATTTTTGTCTTATTATTGTTTAAAAAAAAAAACTATAAATGAGGGGCTCAATTTCAACCTATCATGATTTGGTTCAATCGAACCGCACGCAATCAAACCATTTCCATCATCGACACATTTCAGTGACAAATTAAGGAAATCGTTGGATGTTGCTGTGCAATGTCACAACCGCTACAGCAAAATCGAGCCTTTTCCCCACAGATATCACAACAAGTCCCTGTGGAATCCTGGCAGGACTGAGAATCACCTCATTATCTACCATGAAGTAGGTATGGGCATGTTGAGGATAGACCACCATGATATTGTACACGATCTGCTCATGCAAAGACGATTTCCTATCCCTGTCAATACACACAGAAGATATCAACCGACAGCACATAGTGTTCATAGTGTCTGCGCTGAACAACTTCACTTCTCCCGACCAGGTCCATAATGTCCACTGTTCATAATGACCAGTGCGATAATATCCACTGTTCATAATGACCAGGGCCATAATATCCACTGTTCACAATGACCAGGTCCATAATGTCCACTGTTAATAATGGAAGCTCTGTGATCTTGTCCAGGGAACCGTGGTGTTAGCAGCGACATCTCTACTGCGTTGTAAAACATACAGAACAGAGATATTTATGTGGGCCTATAAAGGGGCCAAGGCCATCTTCCCATTACCTTGAAGACTTAAAGAATAAAACTCTTTCAGCTGGGATACCCATGGACACGTCTACTATAAAGGACCTATGTACTGTGTAGCATTGCCGACTGCCCTTCAGTTTACCTACTGTTAAAGGAATAGTTTTTTGCTGTACAATACGTGGTTTTTCTATGAACTGTGTAATGCGCGCCGGCTAATTATCTAGCAGCACTTACAAGAAGCTTTCATCTCCACATCTCTCCCTTTCTGCAAAATGCATCGAAAACACAGCCTATTGTGCTCCCGTCTCTTTCCTTCTACCTCCTCTTCCCCCGCTCCTCTTCCTCTTGTCCTTACTTCTCATCTTCTCCCTATTTTCCCCTTCACTTTCTCCTTATGCCGCAGCTGTTATCTTCCTACTCCGGTTGATAGGAATGATGGAGAGATGCTAGGCGCTGGAGCCCTGCGAGACCAGAAGGCGGGTGGGAGGGCAGGGGATGTTTTGAATTACGAGTGTCTTGCCAATCCAGATGAAACGCTGGAGTGGTCTGTTCTTTTCTTCTGCAGAGTGCCCTCCCTGTCCAGCCGTATATCACTTCACCCAGCCAACCCTCCGTCCCCCTGTTGCTCCGTCCCACCAACCCTTCCTTAGCATTGTGCCCTTCCTCCCCCGCCGTAGATCACCCGGCTCTGTCGTGTCCCCCGGGCGACAGCGTCTGTAAATCTCGCAGCGGTTTTACTGGTTAAACTGTTATTCATTGCCAGATGTCAGAGCCCGAGCCAGCGAGTCGCCCTCAGGCCAGGAGACCGGGTCCAGGATAAGCGCGACGGACAAACGACTACTTTCAATCGAACGAAATCGGTGTGGCCGTGGACGTCGGAGCGGAGTCGCATGTGGGAGACTTACAGTAGGGTCACCTTCTGAATGCTGCTTCTCCGGCCTCTTTGGAACCTTTGATTTCTAGTTCTTTCTGTAAGGAGGTGTCAATAAGTCCAACCGTTATACAGCCAATGCACCAAGGCCAAGGGCTGTCAAAACCTCTTAGGCACAACGCAAGACAGAGTGCCTGGATAGATCGCTTAGCGTTGCTATATTGACCATACCTCAAAACCCCATTTGTTTCTACTCACCAGTTACCGACACAATTAGAACAGGACAAATATTATCTTGTCCCATGGTATACAATCTCATATATCACGGCTTTCCACTGCTTAGCATTCAGGGCTCGAACCGCCCAGTTTATAATCAAAGATAGATAACATATTCAATTAATTAGTGCGCGTGTGTGTGCGAGCGAGTGCTTGCATCAGTGCTTTTAATTTCCCTTACACAGACAGACAGTAAGTGAATGGAAGGGGAGAGAAACAGGGGTTAACTACTGTATTCCATTAGCCAGATGACACGCGTCACCCGTATCAAATTAGTTAACTACAATTAGCCTAATGTCAGTCTTCCAAAGTCAACCAGGCTGCTTCTCCGCGACGCGACGCCGTGCCCCCATTACCACACATTAGGCTCAGGCTAGAACCTGTGTCAATTTATCACCTACGCACGAAGAGGAGGAGAAGGGGAGGAGAACAAGAACAGGGAAGAGGAGGAAGGAACAGCGGCGCGCGATGGGGCGAAGGAGACGACGAGAGTGAAAAGTGCATAATGAGAATGGCCCTTGGGTGCAGTGAGGTCCTACTTAGTGCGTGAATAATGGAATGAAATAACTGATGATTTATTCTCACAATAAAGACACCTCACCGCCACTGTTTGTGCGCGTGTGTTTCATCCAAGCTTGTACAGTCTGTATGTAATGCTCCTGGAGCTTATCACAGACGAGGGCCATCAGGATTATTGACACCTGTCGTACATTGACCCCCCCCCCCACCATGTCTATCCCCAGCCATAACTCAGACCGGTGTGGTGTCGTTCATTAAAGGACGCCCCCGGGGCAACAATAGCACACAACGGGTTTTTACTGCGGTCACCGACCAATCGGAGGCATCAAGGTCAGATCCGCCCTCCCGTCGCTCACCTGTCTGCGTGTCTGTCTGTCTGTCATTCCCGCCCAATATGCTGACGTTGGTGTTGTAAAGACAGAGTCAGCGGTTGTGTTGCTCCCAGTGTGTGAGTGTATGTGTGTGTGTGGGTATGTGAGTGTGTGTGCGGCTGTGTGTGTGACTGAGAGAGGGGGAGAAGAACAAGAGTGAGAGCGACAGACAAAGAGAGAGGGAAGTCATTTTCACATACATAGTTTATGGGGCCAAACCTGCAAACACAAAATATTCAAATGAGAATGGCTGATCCGTTTTAAAATATTCATTAACCAATAGATCTCCCAAGTAATTTTACGTGACACAGTGCCAGGTCTTGGCAGCTCACATTGATAACCTGTCACACCTAGCCCAATGCTAAAAGACGCAGATGAGATTGATTACTTTCAGGTACAAGTCCCACATCAGCTTAACAAGTGCATGTAATAAAATAGGACAATTTAATTTCATAATTTTAAACAGAAGGTAAAGTTTTCCTCGTTGGTAACTGTGAATACCAATGTATACCTCTTGGACTGGAATGGATAAGGATATATAAACATGTGGCTAATATTTGCAACAAAACAATGTCCCATAGAGGTCGAGACATATCTTCTACTAACATGTAAATGCTTCAGAATCCACTACCTGAGGGGACAGAGTCGATCACAGACCTTTTTCTCGATTTAAAACAAGGTTTCATTTTTAAGATTTTTATGTCTTATGGGTGCTGTTTTGACAATAATTAGAATAATATAATTTTAAAATGGCAAAAATTTGCCCACTTTTGTGCCCCATGATACTGCCAAATTTTTCTTAATCTCAATCTTTTTAAATATTGAATATATTTTTGCCCACTGTGACCCACTAATTGACTGTATAAGAGGTGACTTATTGTCATCACCTGCTTACAATTTTAACTTATAATTAAAAAGTGACTGCAGGTATTTGCACACTTTCTATAAATACACAGGTATTTACTCACTCAGCACACTTTCTATAAATTAACAGGTATTCGCTCACTCATCACACTTGACATAAATACACAGGTATTCGCTCACTCATCACACTTGACATAAATACACAGGTATTCGCTCACTCAGTGTACTTTACATAAATAGACAGGTATTCGCTCACTCAGTGTACTTTACATAAATACACAGGTATTTGCTCACTCAGCAAACTTTACATAAATACACAGGTGTATGCTCACTCAGCACACTAAATATGCAGGTGTTGTGCTGATTATTTGTGCAGGCGCTAGATTAATTAAATTAAATGGGTCAAAACAGACTAATTGGATAACTTTGGTATTCTACTTTTTGAATTTTTGGTAGCCACACCTAGAGGTGAATCAGAGTGTTCTTGCTAAAGTTTGTAAAAAAGGCTAAGATACTTTATTAGGCTCAAATTCAAGACTGAAGAACTGTCTGTGTATAAGGTTATTGCAAATTAATTATCAAAATACAACAGAACGTATTTACTGCCCCAGATTGTTCCAGAATTTTCTGAACACCTTGGCTATCAAAATCTCCCCGTAACACAGTGGAGTTCTTCTGGTACTATAAAATGACAGAACATCTACACCGACAGATTGCTGACAGTGGTGTCCTGGTTAGGGACAGGATGGGCCACTGGCCAATTAGTCAAGTGAGTTAATGGCAACAAGCACGTAAAAAATAAAGGACTTCCACACCAATCCTCATGGGTGTCTTTGTATTGCTGTAGTGGGACGTGGTAGCATCCAGGACTTTTGTAGTACAGCTGTCACAAGGATGCAGATCTCCCATCATGTCTTATTAGAGTCCCCATGAGGAAGTGGAGGTTCTTCGCGTAGCCCAATTGGCCTGCATTAATTGTACTCCAACTACCTCCAAACAATCGTCAACAGTGGGTCGCCTCCCTCTTACCTCATCAGTTCGTTATTCCAGGTTTCCAAAAATGCTTAGCTCCTGTCCGACATTTACATTTCTCCCCATTCAGTCTGCCAACTGACCGCAAACGTATTGGCGCCGCTTTGCCAGGGTCAGTATTGTGCTTTCCTGCATCATCTGGTATCTCTTGCTGTAAATAGAAGGTACAGATTTGTCCCCTTGCTCTGGGTGAGAGTCCCCCTCTGCCCTAGTTACGGCACAGCCTGCTAAGTAGCATCAGAAGGATCCTCCACTACGTGAGGGTTTGCTGGGGACTTACATCTAGGCGGGGATTCAACAGTTCCTACTCGTCTGGATCAATGATCTTAGTGGTGCCATCTGTCACCAGTTCCAACTTAGTCACCCACGGTGGGTGATTCGAGTTCTTTGTATTGTGTCAGGGCTTGTTCCTAATCAGTGTTCCTAATCTCGTTGAAGCACACTTTCTGGTGAGCCATTATCGAAGACAAATGAATCTTTTGGTAAGACGGACCCAACAGGACGTAGAGGCCATTGTTTCTGTAAGGACACCGGGTCGGTCAATATAAACATTGTGGGGCTAGTGTCCATCCATGCCCGGCAGGCCTCATCCCTGTGGTGTTATGTCTCAACCCAGGCTGCAGTGGAGTTCACTGAGACCTGGAAATCCTGGGCGGCGTCCTGTTAAACCGTCAGCTCTTTTTGCAAGGAATGTAGTTGTTTATATCAGACAATTGTAATAATGATTTTATGGTTGTTCGGCATGTAGCTCAACAGAGAGAGAAAACAAAAATGTTAGCTGAAACTCAAATAAATTCAATCAAAACACAGTCTTTCAGGAATTCCATGTAGGACATCACATTACACGAGGACTGAAAAACCAATAACTTCGAAACAATCATAATGCCATTCCGCTTTAATTACTGAATATGAGAAAACAACCCTGTGAAAAATTCTGTTTTGTTAATCCCCAAGATAACTTTATAACAGATCAAAGGTCATCCATTCAATTCCTTGAATGGTTCACAAATGTAGCATTCAACTCGCCCCTAAACAAAATACCATTTATGTGTTTCTGTGAATCTATGTAATTTAAGTTTCTTTTGTGTCCCTTTGACCCGAGTTGAGAAAATCATTTTCAATGCCATTGCTATTATTTCCATCAAGGTTTCTCCACACCACCAGAGGTACTGCAACCATTGGCTATGTCAGGGATTTGGACCATATTGCACAAATACAGAAACCTGTGGATTCGTGCAGCTGTGCACAGAACCAGAATGACCTGCATTTCTGCATCACAAATTCTGCAGTGTTGTTGGCCACCTTGATAAAGAATTTATCAAAAAAAGTTTTGACAAAATTCCGCTATTGTTAATCCGCTTGAATGTACATTGAAAATCTGAGTAAATGTGAAAACACGTTTTTAATACACCGTAAGGAACTTTTCAAATGGTCATCCAAGACTTCAGTTTCAGTAAAGATAAACATATAGGAGGGCACACATGCCAAGCTCCATCATCTATCAGCATAGCAGAAATACATACTGTATAGCACATAAATGAAATTAGCCATAAATTAGATAAAGGCTGTAAATGATTGATTATGAAATGCACTGTATATTTATAATTATGTAGAAGAGTGGATACACTATACTGGGTTTTTGTCTGATCTGAACCAGCAAGAGATACAAAGCAAAACCAAATAACTGTAATCAGATGTAGTGTGCTGGCAAAGACTGATCAGAACAGTGTAACTGCATGCATTTGGAGGAGGGTAAAAGTATTTCGTTTTGTGTGAGCTCCATTATGACGTAATCTATGACAAGGTGAAGAACTTGGTTGCAATCGCACTCCTATTCCTGCTCTCCCATTGATCAGAGCTTAACCATCAGTAGTTTTCATTACAAACTGATTAAGTGATCCCATCATAGCTACATGCCATATTAATATTGTTGACTTATAGCAATCATTTTTGCCCAGAGAACAGTTATATTTAGAATGCTATGCATCTACTGTACATGCTTTATAATAAAAATTCTAAGTAAGATGTTTTTTCCCAAAGTTTGGGCATTAAGTTTTTCATTTATGTTTTAATTGAGTTTAATTTATTTCTTACATATGGGCTTAATTCAATTTTTTTACAGCTCAGTTTGGTTTATTGATTTCATTTTCAAAATGTGTTTCAACTATTCCAACTCCTGATTGGGCCGTCTCTTTCTCCCCTTAACCTCTATGGTCAATTGTTTTAATCAGTTTAAATGTTTGTGGTCAGTTTCCATGGTATTACATCCTCCTATGGCTCATTAGAGGAGAGAAACGCAACTGCCCGCACGTAAACACACTGGAGCAGGAAAATATACTGTATGGTGGACCAACGACAACAACCAAACAACCATCCACGTGCAACTCACACCATGTTGTAAAAGAAATGACCGACAAGGTTTTATTACAGTAACACTACAAATAAACAACAAGGGGAAAAATACAAGAAAGAGAGGCTTACCATTCAGGGTAAGGAGAACAGCCGGCGAGTGCTGTCAAAGTAAATAAATGATAGGAAGGGCCCTAGTCTTCCCTACACCTCTACCCTGCCAGTCACAAGCTAAACCCAATAGAACCAACCTGACTGCCACAATAAACCAAGGGACAGCCGCTCGCTTCTGACCTAGTGTATACAACAACAGGTTATCTACAGGAGTATGTAAACCCCCGGGTGTCTTACCTAGCCGTTCTCCAAGGACAATACAAAACTAATAGGTTGTAACATGTAACAAAGCGCAGGCGCGCACAGCATAAAAGTCCCCTCGCCTCCACACCCAAAGGAAATGGTCCTTTAATGCAGGAAGGGTTGATGGACCACGCTCAGCTCATCAGCACCGAGACAGCAGCACACCTGGGAGGGATATAGAGGGAGGAGGACACACAAGAGGAAACAGCACTAAAGTGCAACAAAGGGAAGTGGACGTAAAAGTGCTACAAAGGGAAGTGGTCGTAACACATGGGCTGAGGTAGATTGGTTAATGCTTAAGCTATAAAACAGGTGTGTTTTTGAGTTTTGGTGAGGCAGGATTTAGGTTATACCGAATTCTGGCCCACACTCCAGCACAGTAGTTGGCAGTAATGCACCATTGTTGAATGCCAACTGTCATAAATAATGTTGTTACTGAAGATTGAAGATTGTGTTCCGAGGTATGATGGTTCTGAGGTTGAAGCTGTCAGTTTATATACACGTTTAGACACATTTTTCATTTTCTCTAGATTCTAAGTGCTGTACTGCACATTATTTTGCACATTTCTAATGACCACACATTTTTTTGGGGGGGGGACCACTCTGTCATTGTTGCAACCTTTCAACATTGCTGATGTTATTTGGAAACTGCGTGCATAAAAAAGTGTCACATGGCAAAACAGATTCAGATACTGTAAATAAACTAACGAATCAATCAATCAAATTTATTTATAAAGCCCTTTTTACATCAGCAGTTGTCACAAAGTGCTTTTACAAAACACCCAGCCTGGAGCAAGCAACAACAGTGTTGAAGCAAATGGAAGGGAAAGTGTGTTCTGACAGCGTTTGTAAATGAAGCTGTTAATGAAGATATGGATGGCATTCACTCTATAAACATCCTTTTATTTTTCCTAGAATATCTCCTATTTTATTTCATTTTTACTATTTCTACTATTTAAAAAATGACTTACAGTTTATAGTGAGCTAAAAAGTAATGTTGAGAAATGATCTTATACTAAAAAATAATAGTAATACTCACAGAAAGAGATTTCTTTTCATAAATGTAAACATATATCTCAAAACGCTAAGGGTCAACATTATGGATGCCCCAATTTTCAGCACTTTTCTGCCCTGAGCCTTCTTCTAAAATATGAGTTGGAGAATTCCACAAAAATCTAGAGCCACCGTTATGTTTCATGAAATGTCATGTGCCTGTTCTTATTTAATAACATATAGAATAGTGCAAAAATCATGAACACAGCACCAACCCACACATAACACAACACACAGTACTGTAGATCCATAGACATTAACCACATACTTTAAATGCACAGACATCATGTATATGCTATAAATCAACAGACATTATGCACATAATAAAAACCTGCAGACCTTCTTCACATACAGCTCCGGAAAAAATGAAGAGACCACTGCACCTTTTTCTTTCCTTTACAAAAAGGTTGAAAAGGAAAGTTTTGAATGAGGAACAGAAGCGTTCAATTTGCAGTGGTCTCTAAATTATAAACCTTCTGTTCCTCACTCAAAACCTTCCTTTTCGACTTTTTTTTCCAGAGCTGTATTATATTTCTACACATGCCACATATATATTATATATCTATACATACCACGTAGTGCACACAGGGTAGCAGAAAGTAAAGATAGAAATGCATTTTGTAGAAAGGACATGATTCTCTGTCCGATACAATAGGGAATTAACATCAGCTCTATGCATTGCAGGTCTTACCGCAACCGGCGTAACCGCCTCACTGGTGTAGAGAGAGTCATGGGCGTAGTGGTTCCAGGATGAAGAAAGACTCTGTCTGTTTGTCAAACTCTGACGTAGGTTTGACGTTGGTTTCATTCATAGTAAGCGAGGAATGCAAATGGCTCATCCAATGGGTTTAGTTAGGCCTGTTAATATGTTTTATATTATCTAACAGTTGGGTCTGGGGCAAATAGAGCAGCTGTCAAAGTATGAAAATTGGGGTCAAAGCTATAGATAGAAGTACAAAATTACATAATATGTTATGTAGTCAAGCTCATTTCCAAGAAACGGTAGCGCCGTCTGCATAAAAGGACGCTATCTGAGGTTGAGGCAGTCAACTGACCAAGAATCATAGATCTTAGAGCTCAGGGAAATTAGAGTGGATAACTCTGGACTAAAATTTATGAAAACGTGGATTTTTCACAGTAGAATTCCATCAACGATTTTGATCTTTGATGTTTCATTAAACTTAAGTTTTTCCCTTCTTCGTCCGTGAAGCCCTACCGATGGGGTCATTTTCCTCCAAGACGTGCTGTCCCTGTTCACGATGCGCAGAGTCCTGTCAGACAGACACGGGGACTGGGGAGACCGCCCTGTGTGAAGGCCACCATTGGGGTTACCTCGCCGACCGCTGCTGTGACCTGACCTGCCAGGTGTGTCTGGAAGGCTGCTTCACCTGCTGCTCGGGGGACTGCAGCTACACATTCTGCACCCTGTGCCTCGGCTTCCTCCAGAACTGTAAATCGGACAGAGCCAGGACCTAGCATGACAGAGAGAAGCTCAGTAGTCGAGTCACAAGCGATCAGAGCGGTTCTCCTTGGAAGTCAGCGCGCATTCGTAATGATTGTGTTTTGAAGATGAATGGATTTTTCGGTGTTGTTATTCAGGTACGGTGCATTTGGAAAGTATTCAGATGCCTTCACTTGATCTAAATGTGTTGTATTATAGGTCTCATTTATACAGAATTGCATCTGTATTTTATATCTATTATTAAAAAAAAACTCATGTACATAAGAATTCAGATCCTTCATGGAGAAGCGTCGTTGTCAGCCATCACAAGGTCTCTTGTTTTTGGATATGCTTCTACCAGCTTTGCACACCTGCATCTGGGCAGTTTCCATTCTTGTAGGTCCTGTAAAGCTCTGTCGGGTTAAATAGGGAGCGTTGGTGAACTGTGACATTTTTGTCTCTGCACTGATGCTGCGTGGGGTTCTAGTCCAGGCTTTGGCTGGGCCACTCAAGGACATTCATAGACTTGTACCACAGCCATGGTGGTTCCAGCATTGTGGTGTGCTTTGATTCGTTCGCTGGCAGTTTGTGGCCCCTGTGCATGCTGGATCAGGTTTTCTTCAAGGGCCTCTCTTTATTTTGTGTGTACCGCGCCAACCGCTGCCGAGACCCGCAAATAGGTGTGTCTAGGGGGCAGCGCCACCAGCTGGTTAGGAGACTGCAGTTACACCTTCTGCGCCCTGTGCCTCGGCTTCACCCAGAACTACTCCTCTGTCTTCAAATCCACCTGGAATCTTCCGCATGAACGTAACATTACTTCTTCATTTAATTTATGTTTTCACTCCGTTCGTACGAATAATCCATCATCTATATTAAAAGGTTGGCATGTTGACTAACTCATGCACTTCTTGTGTGGTTTGTATTCTAGAAATCATTTGCATGCAGTACCTCTGGTGGCCGTCATGCCTTCTCTGGTGGCCGTCATGCCTTCTCTGGTGGCCGTCATGCCTTCTCTGGTGGCCGTCATGCCTTCTCTGGTGGCCGTCATGCCTTCTCTGGTGGCCGTCATGCCTTCTCTGGTGGCCGTCATGCCTTCTCTGGTGCTACACTCCCGGATCTCTGGTGTTTTTCACCACTGGACCATGGAGCCTGCATGTGTGGTACACCTTAATTGCATTATAACTGAGGAATTATGTCCCACTAACAATTTATCCCACTAAATGAATTGTTACTCATGTTAAATTGTGTACATTGAGAATTCAAGACATCCAATATTTGTATATGAATAAAGTGTAAAATGCCAATAATAAACCTTTTGACCGGTCCTGTCAACACGTTCTCATTTTTAGGTAGTTCAAATTTTACAATTCAATAATTTCTGTAGGTTTCATCATGACTGCAGCACAGATGAGTATGTGATTAGCTGGACAGCATAGATGAGCATGTTTTTGGAAGTTCCACACCTATACAAAACTTCTGTGAATTCATACATTTTCTCAAAATACACCAAGTGTATATGCAAATTACACATGAGCCATTCTCTTTATTCTCAGGCAAAAGTTAAAAAAAAGACTAAATACTATTAGTCCTATATATGTAAAAAAAAAAAATTACATTTGTAATTGAACACTTAACTCCCACCAAAATCCCTGAAACAAATCCCTTAAATATGTTATGACAAAATCTTCAAATTAGCTGATATCACAGGTTTTTTACCAAGATACCAGTTTTACAAGTGAGGATCAAAGGGCACTGAATGGGTAAAATGACCATAAATTCCTTACAGACAAGAGGTAAAGAGGAGTTTATTTCACTGGCTTTAATATCAAAGAAATGCTCTTTCATGCCCTATTACTTGGAATGATTTCAAATGAATACTGGATGAATGAAGCTATCTATCTGACGCAGCATGTACTCTGGGACAATGTCACACTGGGTTCAAATAATATTCTCCTACTATCCTGTCATTTCACATACTGTACCTGCGCTCGACTGAGCATCCCTGTCTTAACTGTCGAATACAATGGTGTAAAAAGAGGCAAAACTGGCCTATCTGACACACAGGATGTTTTTAAAACCAAACAAAATAAACACACACTTCTGCGAGAGATTGGTTTGCATTTCACGTCCTTTAATCTGGGTTGACCCCTACATAATGTGCACGGCCAAGCCTGTGTGATGCTGCGATGCTAGGGCTTTGATCCAGACTCAGCTATTGTTTGCATCCAACTGTCTTTCACTGATATGATGAAGTATACGGCACTCAGAGACAGAGTATCACAGGACAATTTTGTTCAATGCCATTTTGGCCTGTTAATCTTTAGCCTGGTGGGCCTGTCAAAATATGTATGTGTTTATGCAGAATTATCAATATTTGTCAAAATAGTAATGACCTCTTTGGAATATCTCATTTCTAGTCCCCCAATCCACCTCTGTTGCCACTGCGTTTCAGTGATATGGCTAAGTATAATACTGTATCTTTCACAAGATCCCTCCTCTAAACCCTATGATCCCATAAAAAGACAATAATGGAGAAATCCTAATCCCTTCCTTTTATTTAGCACCACCAACCCAGCCATCATGAATGGCCAGATTAGTAGTGAGGGTAGAACTCTGTAGTTCAATTTGCCAGCGAGTTGATAGAACAATGATTCCAATTATTCCACAAAATTCTGTATTAAGAGCAGTGAAACATTATAATTTTTGCAGATGGAAATTTTACCATGAAAACCACAGTTGTTCCAAACAATACATTTTAATTTGAACATGCTAGGAGGTTACGCCATCCTGAACAGAGTTCAGGAGGTTTTCATCTGTTATCAATCTTTGGGACACTTGTGACTTGAAATTCTGATGAAAAAATCCTTCCTGTCACTTTATAATAAATTAATTTCAGTAACATTTAATTTAGGATGTATTTTGTTTGTTATATTTATCAAGTCTCACATAAACAAATGAATGAGTCATTATTAAGCACGGATATAGATTATTTTGCGTGAAACTGCGTATGCTCAAAAAATATTGTGGTGCCTTATTGGATTTCACCTTTGCTCGTGGAAGCTGTATTGTTGTCACTGCAGGATCTCATAGCCCATCCAATCTTAATCTCACTACTATAACTTGGGGACATGTGCTAATGGTTTAAATTTGCATGTAAACAAGCAAATGGAGGGCCAGGGGCGGGAGGGAGGGGTCCATTTAGGATTTAGTAAATCTCTACCACTAGTCCTGTTTAGACAATAGGTTTTCTCTCAAATGGCACAATTATTTAGTCTAGTGCATTACCTTTGACAAGCTCCCAAATGACCCATCGTCCATTGTTTTGGCAGTTTCTATTGGTGTCCCTCAAGGTTAGATTCTTGGACCAACACTATTCTGTTTAATATGAATAATGTAGCCCTTGCTGCCAGTAACTCCCTCATCCACCACTATGCTGATACAGGGTTGTACAGAACTAGCTCCTCACTGAAAACTGTGCTGTTCACCCCTTAACATAGCTTTTAAAACAACCCAACATGCCTTCACTGACCTCCATCTACCCGTTAATAATACAAATAAAGGTTGGATTGTGCTTTTTAATCCTACCCTACCGATGTTTGGAATGCCAACCTACTTGACCCTCAAACATCTTTACCCTGAATGGGATTGAGTTGCAGAATGTCGATTGGTACAAATATTTTGATATTTCACTAAAAGATGCAGTATGGGATTTTTGTCCCCTGGATGTTAACATTTTGCAGTCGGCCCAAAACATTTACCTGAAAATTGGGTACTATAGATAGGCTGTAAGTGGTAGGCTGTAAGTGCAAAATGTATGGCTGTATGTGCCACGTGACATCCAAATTGCTCGCTTTCAAACTTGGATTTCCATGGCTAACTGAGTATTATCGTGACTCTACTCATACATTATGTACATATAAACAAGATATTACACATCCAGCTCAGTGGGAGGTTTGAAAAAAGTGTAACTGGTGAAGGTTCCAGACTTTCTCTCATTCAGTAGTAATATCACCACCTGCAGTCTAATGTTAAATCCAGATTTGTTTTATTGTTCCACATTAAGGTGTCCTTTCACACGTTTTCAAGTTTATACTTGTACTAAAATGACCATCCTGACATCCTTGACTATGGCAACATAGTTTTTAGGCTTACTGCCAAAAACCTCCTCCATCAGTTAAATGCAATTTATCAATTTGCCATCTGCTTTGTATCCTCTGCCCTCTTCAGCACTCACCACTGTGACATTTAAATCCTGGTCAACACTCTGGACACTTTGTTAGACTCTTATTTTAATTTGCTGCTGCCAATGAGTGGAATAAATTGTCCAAACGTACTCCTCCAAAATCCGACCACTGCACCCCCTATTCCCATCTGCACATGCAATCCAATATATTTATTTTATTATTTGTTTATTTGGACTTCTGCATATTTGTTTTTATTATTCTTTTTTATTCTTACATTATTTATGTTGTTCCATGTACTGTCTTCTCTTGCATTTGAATGCTTTCGGTCAGGTCGACCTCCAAAATGAGAATTTATTCTCAGGTAACTTACCCAGTTAAATAAATCTAAATAAGTTTTGTATGTAGGGAAAAAGGTTCCTGTAACTGACATTGCCTCAACCCTTACCCTCTTCCTCCCCAGAGGCAGGACATCTTTCTTCAATACAACCCCCTGAAGGAAGTCAGTGAGGCAGCCTGACCATATGTGATGTAGTGGTTAAAAAAAAGGTTGGTAAACTATGAACTCCTCCGGACATTCATGGGGTGAAACTGAGCAAACAACAATCACTGATAGGAACCAATAATTTTTTTTTTTTCCAAACTGCTTCATTTGATTTGTTTTCATGCAGGTCTATTAACATGGAAGGCTTAGTATAATATTTTTACAGATTTGTACACTCTGTAAAGTATTTGACTGAACTTCCTTTATTTGCCCACTTCAAAGGATTCAGCAGAAATCTGTATTAATTACACTGACCTCTCTTCCTTTTATTTCTCTTTCTGTCTCCACCTGCATTGCGCCAAGTTTCCCCACCACTGTCTATCTCACTGCTCTTTGTAAATTGTAAAGAAAGGTTTGTAACTATTACTATTTGACTACATTTCCTTTATTTGCCTACTTCAGTGGATTACGCACAAATATTTAGGCATTCAATTTATAATTAAGAAAAATATAATTTGCACTACCAAAGAAATAACCATCTCCTACGATTCCCTTACGGCTTTGCTTCTTGCCTTAGGACTGCTGTATTTCCTCTCCATCTGTCTCACTTTGCTCTGTAAAGAAAAGTTAAAAATGATCATTTTATTGGCAAGAAATTTGTGGAGTGTTTTTTTTATATTACTACACTCTCTAAAATGTACTGATTAACTTGGGTTTTACCCAAACAGCTCAGAGCATCAGTATGTTTGCAATCTGTGCTACAGTTATGATAATATGCATGCATTGTTAAGATTATACATTTTTTAATCTAGCTACCTAGCCAGTTAATAGTCATTTTCAAAGAGTCTAGGTTTCTGGCTTTATGTGCATCTTTCTTTTTTTACAACAGATGCGCAAGTTAATGGATATTGAAAGAAGTTTCTCATGTTTGGCATCTCTGTCAGTGGCATCTTGACTTAGTTGCCAGTGCTGGTCTGAATCTCTGTTGATGTAGTTGCATTAACATGCCATCATAACAAGCAGACACATCCTGGCTCGATTAGAATTTATATTAAAATATTAAGTTCTTACGCAGGTAACGCAATAGTAAATGGGTAAACATAATTCATTGAATGGCATGGTTATTAAACACTATTTCGCAAGAGAAAAGATGAATTTACCATCTTGCTAACCATGGACAACTATATAGGGGGTGGACATAATAATAGAAACACCTCACTATGTATTGACATCAAGGGCCTAATATAGAGTAGAGATGCCCTTTGCCCTCAGAACAGCTCCAGTCCTTCTTGGAATGCTGTCATACAAGTCCTGAACTCTGTTCAGTGGGATATTGCACCATTTTTCAAGATGAAAAGCAGCCAGTCGTTCAGGGCTGAAAGAGGTGTAAATATATGTTGCACACGAGAACCCATTAAAGGTTCAGTAATGTTCAGATCTGGGGATTTGGGGAGACCATGGAAGGAACTGACGTCACCCTAGTGATCGATAAACCACTGCTGAATTGGCATGTATGGGGGAATTATCATCCAAGAATATGCAAACATCATGGTGGAACAGTGTTTGCACCATAGGGTGCACCAGGACCTGTAATGGATTTATATTCCTTGATTGTTAGAAAACCATTGCAGAGCAACCATTGAACATAATGACCCACATGAAATGGCTGCCCATTCCATTATGGACCCCCCACCATGTTTAACAGTTGACTGTAGACATTGTGGGCTGATGGCATCATTCAGCATTCAGACGTAAACCAGACTGGATGTAGGATAGGGTGAAAGATGACTCATCAGACTATAACTTTCTTCCATTCCTGAAGTGTCCAGGTTTTGTGCTTCTTATACTAATTAATGCATGTTTGTGCGTCTTGGATACAAGGGGTTACTGAATGGCAGCTCATATTTGACAGGTTCTCTTCAACTATAATCTAGTACACTTAATTCTCTAATTAGCCGAATTAAAAACTGGATCAGGTTGGTCTTCACTGAGGTTGGAGTGCAAACCTACAGGACAATTGCTCTCCTACGGATTAAAGGACCAAATATATTCAATTCCAGGTAATCAGGAATGATCAGCAATTGGATTATACTCATCCAACCATGTTCCCCAACTACAGGTGGCAGTAAATCATGAATGTACACTTTATGTGTTCAAAACATCCACTCTAGGTGGCAGTATGCAAACTTTAAGACTGAGTGCTCATTGGCAACATAATGTACAAAGGTACAAATTTGAGTCCTCTATCAGTCTCTGTGAGCCTGTCTTCAGTGGTGTGTGTACAAATTTAGATTTTAATTACCTTCCCTTAGCTTCTACCTTTGGATCTGTTTGCATTTAAGTAAGTGCATTTATATTGTACATTTTGTTAACACATTGACCTAAGTGGCTTTGTATAAGTTCCTTTACATTTTGTGCTAATTGCTAGATTATTTGCTACATCTAGCTCTCTGAAAGTCAAGTTCCCCATTAGCTTAATTTGGTTTTGTAGCATGTACAAAACTGTACTTTTACTTTTCTAAATGCTGTATTGCCTTGACAAGAATAGATGAATTATGTTGATATAATGGATGGTCATGGTTACTTTTCCAGGCCTATCCTTTCGATGTTAACCTGAACAGAGTTAGGCGGAATTGCTTTGTTGTTGATTCACTTAGTGAATACTAAATCTGTGTTGATTTAACGTGTTTAGATTATATTCCTTTATGTATATATTTTCTTTTTCTTGAAGGGCAACAACTGTTTGCACTACCAGTGTAAATATACTAATATGGCCCAATTTGGAATGGATGTCACAGTTACGTCACTGAAGTTTGGTGGTGGCAGAAAACTGCAGACCCTATTGTAGGGAAATGGGCAGGTCCTCGAACTAAAGGAAAACATTTTCTTGTTGTGCTGTTGGATGTCAGAATAGGAATGTAAAAAAAGATGGCCTTCCATTTTTATTGATTACCATTGTCGAAGCCACCCTTTTGAAGCTAAATGCAGACATTTTTGGTCGCAAGCCATTAAACAGACAGACTGGACTGATGAAATCATCCGGAATACTTGTCTCTGCACTGCTCATTTCATATCAGGCAAAGTTTGTCCACTGTTTGTCCATTATCACACACAGAATCAATGATGCAGTTATACTAAGAACGATAAATTAGTGACGGAAGCAACCACAAAGCTGGCATTCCCAGTAGGCTGTTTCACAATGGTAAACACCATTGACCAACGTTAGCAACATTAGATAGCGTGTAAGTAGAATTAGCACACAAACAAATCAAACTGCTCATATATTTACACACTAAAGCTTACATCACTTAGTATTTATGCAAGGACCTAATGAATGAATGGGATATATGGTAATGTTATCTGTGTAATCTGTGATATCAAGATAATTGGAGAAGGCATCCAGATGATCCACATTCCTATATGTACCGTCACTTTCTGCCACAAGTTCGGTTCCGCCCACAAAATACATCATTACTGTTTACTAACATAAAAAGGGTCTGTACCTTGACTAGTAAACAGGCACCAGCCCTTTAAATACCAAATAATTCAATAGTGAATAAATCAATGGCTAGTCTGACATTTACTAGCTCTATCAGCTTTGAAATAACAGTTGATATGGCTGTAGTGTTTAGCAACATATTGTAGACTAACCTTCACTTTGCAAAACTTCTTTAATTCCTGACTTGGAGTGTCACTGAGACAAATGCTCTGGATTTCCTACTGCACACATTGTTACATTCTCCCTGGAGACTGGTACCAACCCGTGTGCCAATTGTTTTTATGGTTTTCCTGGAGCACGGGTCCTTACGTCTCCCAGATATAAAAGCAAGGGACGACGCACCGCTTATATGGTATTGTGTTTGTCTGTCAGTCAGTTTTATCGAGTAAGTGAAATGTTTTGTTATTGATTTAGTGCATTCAGACCACTTCACTTTCCTCATTTTGAGTTACACCCTTAAATTAATTAAAAACAGAAATCACATGTACATAAGTATTCAGATCCTTTGGTATGATACTTGAAGTTCAGAGCAAAGCCAGGAGGCCAAAGGAGTTGTCCTTAGAGCTAGAGACAGGCAAAGGAGTTGTCCTGAGAGCTAGAGACAGGCAAAGGAGTTGTCCTGAGAGCTAGAGACAGGCAAAGGAGTTGTCCTGAGAGCTAGAGACAGGCAAAGGAGTTGTCCTGAGAGCTAGAGACAGGCAAAGGAGTTGTCCTGAGAGCTGGAGACAGGCAAAGGAGTTGTCCTTAGAGCTAGAGACAGGCAAAGGAGTTGTCCTGAGAGCTAGAGACAGGCAAAGGAGTTGTCCTGAGAGCTAGAGACAGGCAAAGGAGTTGTCCTGAGAGCTGGAGACAGGCAAAGGAGTTGTCCTTAGAGCTAGAGACAGGCAAAGGAGTTGTCCTGAGAGCTAGAGACAGGCAAAGGAGTTGTCCTGAGAGCTAGAGACAGGCAAAGGAGTTGTCCTGAGAGCTAGAGACAGGCAAAGGAGTTGTCCTTAGAGCTAGAGACAGGCAAAGGAGTTGTCCTGAGAGCTAGAGACAGGCAAAGGAGTTGTCCTGAGAGCTAGAGACAGGCAAAGGAGTTGTCCTGAGAGCTGGAGACAGGCAAAGGAGTTGTCCTTAGAGCTGGAGACAGGCAGAGGAGTTGTCCTTAGAGCTAGAGACAGGCACACATGGAAGCACAGGTCTGGGGAACCTCAATTACTTAGAAGAAATGTGGAATCACTTCCACTCTTCCTAGCGCTGGCTATCCGGCCAAACTGAGAAATTATGAGAGAAGGGCCTTGGTCGGGATGGTTACTCTAACAGAGCTCCAGTTTCTGTGTGGAGATGGGAGAACCTTCCAGAACAACAACCATCTCTGCAGCACTCAACCAATCAGGCATTGATAGCAGAGTGGCCAGACAGAAGCCACTCATCGGTAAAAGGCACATGACAGGCTGCTTGGAGTTTGCCAAAAGGCACCTAAAGGACTCTGTGGGCTGCCATGTGCCTTTTACTGAGGAGTGGCTTCTGTCTGGCCACTCTGCTATTAATGCCTGATTGGTGGAGTGTTGCAGAGATGACAAAGGGTCTGAATAGATATGTAAATGTAATATTCCGGGGGGGGGGGGGTAATATCTTTTTTTGGGGGGAGGGGGGGGGTAGAAAAGCCTGTTTTTGCTTTGTCATTGTAGGGTATTGTGTGTAAATCTATGCAAAAAATGAGTGAGAAAACAAATGTAATCCGATTTTAGGATTATGCTGTAACTTAACAAAATGTGGAAAAAGGGAAGGGGTCTGAATACTTTCCAAAAGCACTGTAAATAAATTTCATTGAGCCACAAAGTCTTTCAAAAATGTGTAGAGCACCATCTTGCCCATTTAAAATCTACTCTTAGTTAGACAGGTGGGTGTCCAAAGTACATGAAATGATACAAGCATAGTTTTTGACTGGCCCTCACCTTTCTGAGTCAGAGGGAACAGGTAAAACATCTTATTTGACAGAAAACAGGGGTAGATGATGGTATGACCTATACCACTCGCTTGCTTCCAGTTCAAGATGTGAGACGTTTGCTGCTGTGAATCAGTGGTAGATGATGTCACTAAATCAAAAAGGATGACCTAGAAATATTTTGAAGGGAATAAATGGAAGGATACTAAATGCATTGTTTGATTTAATTCCGTTCCAGACATTATGATCAATCTCTCCCTCCCCAACCTTGACTGATATGTGACTAAAAAGGACATTGCACTTATCTGGGGTGAAGAGGACAAACCTGAATACACACCCGTTCTGTTTTCTATTCTTTGTGTGTGTGTGTGTGTGTGTGTGTGTGTGTGTGTGTGTGTGTGTGTGTGTGTGTGTGTGTGTGTGCGTGCGTGCGTGCGTGCGTGAGAGAGCCCGCCTGTCAAGAAAAACGTAGGGAAGGACTATTACCCCAGCACAGCAAGAGCTGTTTAGGGAATAAGATAAGTACATTTTGAAAACAAGAAACAACTGTTTTCTCCTAAGAGAAACTTGGACGTTCCTGAGAAGTGAGCAAGTGGGAGGCTGAAGTTGACGAAGCGGTGAAAGGTAAACTATTTCACTGAAACGCGCTGTATTGTTATCTTTTAATTTTAGCGGTTTAGCTGGTTTAATTAACAGTGTGACCCTGCGCTGCTGAATCGTACAGAGCCGCACGGCGTTCTTGAAAACAGGCCGATTCATTGTTCCGAATAATGAAAGGCCTTTTAATTACTGGTATTGGATTTTTTTTTTTTATGCGTGACATCTTTTGCCAAAGAGCACTTTCTATCAACATACTTTTGTTGCATTGCTTCGCATGTCTTCCTTTTTCTGCTAAGTCATCTCGCTACTTACGTTTGTGATGTATTAAAGGTACTTCACAGCTGTTCATTTAAACAGAACAGACAGGCAATCAGGAGGTTTAATCCATGTTTTCCAATTAGTAAGGTCTCAGGTGGGTTGTGCTCCTAATTCCAGAAAGTGGCGCCCTAGTTTGGCTATAAACAGGTCGGTTGATGAAAGGAGGTAGATTGAGCTATAGCAGCAAATCAAACAAATAGATATCTGCTGTTGAAAATGGCCTCCAAAATCAATGTCTATAAATAGGGTTACAATAGTGTTCCACACCAGTGGTCCCAGTGAGGTTGAATACTGTTGATTGATCGCAGTCCTCCAGTGGGTTTTAGGGGACTTTTCTTACTGCTGGGTGACCTTGTGTAGCCATGTTCCTTTATTTACCTGTTTTGGCAGTAAGAACACATGGATTTGCTTTAGGCTAAACTAAAGTAACAACTCTTTAAAGGATAAACCTTCACCCACAGTGTCCCGTTTATGTTAAATGTTAGGTTAAGCTTGTTCTGGGTGGGTTTGAGTCATGGTTCTGATTTCATAATCAGGGTGTTTCTTTCATTGATGCTTGGGAATTTGTTTTTATTAAAACGTGTATATGAGATGTTAAAAAGGGCTTTTAATTTACATTTTCCTATTTGTATTTACACGTCACAATGAAACTTCTGCCCTTTCTCAAGGATAACCGCACAACTAAATTGATTCATCGTCTCAAGTTGATACCCTGTCTCAGATTTCTAGGATATTTCCCCCATGTTTCAGTGGTAAGCAGCCCTCCAGACAGACATGGGTTGTTGTGTTAGTGGGACCGGTGCTGAGGAGGGAGACGAGAAGCCCACCGAGCCAAATGGGTGCAAGACGTGCTGCCTGAAGACCAGAAGCTGCCTGATGAGTGGAGAGTGCGGACGAGCCCTACAGATTGCCAGTGTCTGTGCTATGTGTGGAATGTGCATCCGCATGTTTGTCTGTGAGTATTCAGAGAGCGCGGCCTCCGTTAGAAAAGAGAGAAAAAGTCAATCAGTTAAATACACTGTATGGGAGCAAATTAGCTTTAGCCAGACAATGTTTCAAGGCATAAGATAACACCGCAATCTAAATGGAGTTAAACCGATTTTATGTGTAATGAACATTTGGATCTAGATTCATAACGCAATAAAGTAGTAATCTAAAACGGATGACTCATTTTCTATGATTCCTCTCCCACAGAGGCAGAACTCCATGCAGCAGTGAATGTGAATGGAGGAGGAATGTCTGCCATCCAAATGAATCCCCTTCACTGCCTATTGAGTTAATTCAGAGACTCGGAAATGGCGGACATTAAACATCACTCAAAGTGAACACCTGATCGAAGTCTAGTTAACTACTTCCAAGGACTGGAAAACGACTTGCCACTGTTCCCTCAGCATCTCATTCTCTCTAAAGTGTTACTAAGGCAAAGGCAGAGATCCTGGTGCATTGTGGTTCATTTCAGCTGGACATGTGTACAGCCATGCATACTCACTGCAAGGGACTTGGAGAGGGTGGAGGGCATGGCACCACAAACTTTACTTGTCAACCACAAAAAGTCTGAATAGATTTCGCCACATCCGTCTGCCTCATGTTCACTCGGGCAGTCGGAATTCAGTTCTACTCTTGTTGCCATGGCAGCTGCACAGAGAGCTGTGTACAATAGGACACGCTGCTCTCCAATCTGTGGGTCAGCTGGAATCCACCCAGGTTACAAAACAGAGACACTCCTTGGACCTGCCTTATGCCTTACAACCAATGGAGACTCTGCCTCAGAGCCGCCTTGTGCCGGACAGCCAATTGAGACTTGGAACCAATTGAGACTCCATTGTGAGGTGGCCGAGAGCAGCCCCAAGAAGAGAAAATCCATGTTCTGGGACTCAGCCAGGTGACTAACGAGAGCACCTGACCACACTTTGGTTAGATGGGAAACAATCAGCCCAGGAGCCACCTGATTGGCTACAGATGGGGACAACACCTAGGGGCATTCTCTGCGCTGCCTTCCAACAAATGGAAAACTCTGGACACGCCACTGGGAAGCTGAGCAGGAAGGAACGTCTGGTCTGTCTCGTAGCTCCTGCCTAAACTTGTTTTTATTTTAAAATGGCATGCCTTTAATGAATAGTACCCTGTCCTACTGCCCCCGGGGCCTGGAATACGCAGAGGTGGAATGTCTAGAACACGAGTCACCATTCAACATGAGTCGTTTTGATGATATGTCCGTTCTACTCATTCTATTTCTATGTAGTTCACTCTATTCTTATAGGTGAAAACCAGCTAGGTAACATTTCAAATACCAATCCCTTGTTGTCCTAGCATTCCCTGATCATCAGCCGGGCAGGGACCAGGCAGTAAATACGCCCCAACATGAACTCCACCCATTGTTCAAGTCATCAAGCAGCTTTCTGAAAACTGGAGGAGCAAGGTAACAAATTGAGACCAGCAAAGAGTCTGCGTGTGTGTGCGTGCGTGCGTGCAGGCAAGTAGGCGGACAGACATAGGTAGACTGAGATGAAGAAACAGATTTATATAGAGGGAAGAGCAACAAGTGTCATCCTGTGTGTGCATCTCAATGAGTCTCTGGTTAGGAAGTCCAGAGATAGAGGACTTTAAAAGGATGTAACCTTTTTTAGCATCGGCTTTGCAATTTAGGGCTTTTTTTTAAGTATTCCGCAGGTGGGGTTTGCTTTTGGTTGGGAGCGATCGGCCAGTGAACAGGGCATGGTTAATGAATGGGTTTAAGCTAAATCATCCTCTGGTGGCCACAATGAATACAATAGATATGGAAAAGAGGGTTTTGAAGATGAACTGTAACTTCGATTTCCTGTTTTACAAATTTTCAGAACATGAACGGATGTATTTGAAAAGGGTTGAAGTCAGTCTGCTTGATAACCCTAATCATACAATAACTGCTTTGAACAGTTCTCAATCTGTGCATCCTCTATTGCCATGCACCTTATTGTGGTTTTTATTAAATGGAAACTGTTACAATGAAGGTTATTTAGAGAGTTAACACTGTCCCTTTTGGCGTGAAAAGTTTTCATTATGTCTTTTTAGATGCTCACATTTTTACTGCGTTCAGATACTTATGACTTTGTGTACTGCAGGGCAATTTTAACTCGTGTCCTGGAAGGCTGAAACACTTCTAATTTTTGTCCTCTTTCTAATAAGGCACTGAGTCAGACCTATGACACCAGGTGATTGTGATTAACTACCAGGCAAAAAGGAAAAAAGAGTGAAGTGTTCCGGTCCTCCAGTTGAATAGCCCAGGTATACGTTGTGCAGAGGACACTATTAATTTAATCATGGCTGTGTCCCAAATGAAGCCATATTCCCTAGTTTACTACTTTCACCCTGGTCAAAATTAATGTGCAATATAGGGAATAAAATACCATTTGGGCCTCGTGTCAGCCTTCTGATTGTAGCTGCCGATTTTCCGTCGTCCTATCACGGTCTTGTTGACATTGTTATTTCTGAATAAAGAATTACCAACAGTTACCACCGATTCAGACTTGATATTTTTTTATTGCTAGTAACTTGAGAATTTTCTAAATTGTTCAATCAAAGACCATTCATTCTTTGAGGGAAAAACAAATTGGAATTACTTCTCCCTCTTAGCTCTCACTGGGTAGCGTAGCAATAAGTATGTACTCATACACTGTAAGTGTATACAGTATGTGCACACCTGATGTCCCCAGTAGGGTGAATAACATTTCCGGCTCATTGATCATTTTAGGGGAAGATTTACAATTGGGGTTATTTTTAGGTTCAGACATTATTGGTTTATGGTCAGGTATCAGGATTAGTTGTAAGTTTTGTCAAAAAAAGGTTTGTTAGTTAATAAAGAACAGGCCTGTAACTACTACTGAGGACACAGAGGTCATGTTAGTGTTGTCTGCTTTATTTTCATGCACTGAATAAAACTAGTGAAAAATAAATTAAAACAATTTGGATGCACAGATTTTAAACAATCACTGATTGCCGTCGTGAAGCCAGACAGGCATGCTGTGATCTTGGCTTCCTAAAATCTTTACTTTAGCAAGGACATTAGCACAAAGATCTTTTCAAAGTGTTGCTTGGGGTGACAAAGTGGAAGCTGCAGTGTGGGTGTTTGTGTAACATTAGTCAAAGACTAGATAAAGACGCAGTGCATGTGTGATAGGGGGCTAGAAAAATCCAAGATTTTTCGTTATTTTAATACAATTTGTGGAACCAGCTCAATGTCAATCTCTAGAGATCATCTAAACTCTTTGGTGATATGTTTTCCACATACAGTAGATTAAAAAAAGTCTACACATCCCTGTTAAAATGCCAGGTTCTTGTGATGTAAAAGAATGAGACAAAGAGAAATCATGTCAGAACTTTTTCCACCTTTTAATGTGACCTATAACGTGAACAATTCAATTGAAAAACAAACTGAAATCTCTGAGGGGGAAAAATAAAAAATAAAAACCTCACAATAACCTGGTTGCATAAGTGTGCACACCCTTAAACTAATACTTTGTTGAAGCACCATTTGATTTTATTACAGCACTCAATCTTTTTGGGTAAGAGTCTATTTGCATGGCACATCTTCACGTGGCAATATTTGCCCACTCTTCTTTGCAAAAGCGCTCCAAATCTGTCAGATTGCGAGGACATCTCCTGTGCACAGCCCTCTTCAGATCACCCCACAGATGTTCAATTGGATTCAGGTCTGGGCTCTGGCTGGGCCATTCCAAAATGTTAATATTCTTCTGGTGAAGCCATGCTTTTGTGGATTTGGATGTGTGCTTTGGGTCGTTGTCGTGCTGAAAGGTGAACTTCATCTTCAGCTTTCTAACGGACGCCTGAAGGTTTTGTGCCAAAATTGCCTGATATTTGGAACTGTTCATAATTCCCACCACCCTGACTGGCCCCGGTTCCAGCTGAAGAAAAAACACCCCAACGCATGATACTGCCAGCACCATGCTTCACTGTGGGTATGGTGTTCTTTGGGTGTTGGTGCAGTGTTGTTTTTGCGCCAAACATATCTTTTGGAATTATGGCCAAAAAGTTCAACCTTGGTTTCATCAGACCATAACACATTTTCCCACGTGCTTTTGGGGGACTTGATGTTTGTTTTGCAAACTTCAGCCGGGCTTGGATATTTTTCTTTGTAAGAAAAGGCGTCCGTCTTGCCACCCTACCCCATAGCCCATTCATATGAAGAATATGGGAGATTGTTGTCGCATATAGCAAACAGCCAGTACTTGCAAGAAATTCCTGAAATCCTTTTAATGTTGCCTTAGGCCTCTTGGAAGCCTCCCTGAACAGTTTTCTTCTTGTCTTTTCATAAATTTTGGAGGACATCCAGTTCTTGGTAATGTCTCTGTTGTGCCATATTTTCTCCACTTGATGATGACTGTCTTCACTGTGTACCATGGTACATCTAATGCTTTGGAAATTATTTTGTACCCTTCTCCTGACTGATATCTTTCAACAATGAGATCTCTCTGAGATCCCTCTCTGCCCACTGTGGCTTTTGTTCTGAGATATAACTAAGAAAATGTCAGGAAAATCCTACTAAAACAGCTGAAATGTATTTGTGATTAATCAGTCACTTTAAATGATGGCAGGTGTGTAATGACTGAGTTTCAATTGGTTGATTGGTTAATTCTGAACACAGCCACATCCCCAGTTATAAGAGGGTGTGCACACTTAAGCAACCAGGTTATTGTAAAGTTTTTATTTTTCATTTTTCCCCCTCAAAGATTTGTTTGTTTTTCAATTGAATTGTTAGGTCACATTATAGGTCACATTGAAAGTGGAAAAAGTTCTGAGATGATTTATCTTTGTCTCATTCTTTTACATCACAAAAACCTGGCATTTTAACTGGTATGTAGACTTTTTATATCCACTGTAGCTGGCTTGACCCAACTTCACTAAAATCGAAGTTAAACAGACCTAGCTCAAATTGACTATAGTGAAGAAGAGCTAGCTACAGTTTATTGCGCCTCAATCCAGGGAATCTTAAAAGGTAACATAAGGCAGTGAATTACAGTTATAGAATTTTATGAAAGACCTTTATCAGTTCAGAATTTCAATCAAATGTGTTTTGTAGTCCTTTTTACATCAGTTGTCACAAAGCTTATACAG
Source organism: Esox lucius (assembly GCF_011004845.1). Classification (NCBI taxonomy): domain Eukaryota; kingdom Metazoa; phylum Chordata; class Actinopteri; order Esociformes; family Esocidae; genus Esox; species Esox lucius. The sequence goes on from NC_047579.1 coordinate 15,538,595, forward strand.
ATACCCAGCCTGAGAGCAAGCATCAAGAAATTGCACAGCGGTAGGATAGGATAGGAACCTTGGAAAAAACCTAGATAGGACTCACCCTAGTGCCCCATTACTTTGGGACTTAGTACAGACTGACCATAGTCCCCCATTACATTGGCACTTAATACAGACTGACCATAGTCCCCCATTACATTGGGACTGAATACATACTGACCCTAGTCCCCCATTACATTGGGACTTAGTACAGACTGACCCTAGTCCCATTAACTATTGCAGTGTAAAACTGGAGACTGATATGGGGTCACGTCTGGACAAGGCTGACTCTAAGTTTCCTTAGAGTTTCCTTAAAGATACAACCAAATACAGCTACACTTTGGGAAGGCAAGAGACACAGGAGGATGGACAGGGGAAAAGAAAGAGAGAAGCTGAGGTGATGGAGGAGAAAAAGAAAGGCGAGATGATGGACGAGAGACTAATAGCAAGGCAAGGAAGAGAAACTGTTAGAAATGTAGCTTCGACATGCTAAACACGCTCAAACTTCCCTCTATCCTTTGAAACTGGAGGGACCACAAGGTTTAGTCAATACATGGACCTTGTTGGATGGAAACTGCTTTCATGTTAATAACAAGGTTAGTGTGGGAATTTGTGCAATGTGGCTTTTTAGACATGTGCAATGAGTGTGCAATATCAGTATATGTGAGAATAACTCATCAGTTACGTTTCATAAAGCTATAAAATCTCCATCTCACAAATATATAATGAAACATATCGATAATTCTAAGGATTCTGGAAGGGGTGTCCGGAGGGAAGGCACAGGGAAGGCACAGGGAAGACACAGGGAAGACACAGGGAAGGCACAGGGAAGACCCAGGCAGAAGCACAGAGTGGTTACTAACTTTTTGACTTACCTCTTGTACACATGTCTCTTGTACACTGTTCGTATTAGGATGAACTACTTCAGTTTTCATCTTGGGAGGGTTTTGTATTGACTCAAGAGAGGAGAGAGCAAAATAACTAGTTTCTCTGTGCTTAAATTGAAACTTGAAATCACAAAAGCTCCAGTGCGTTATAGGTAATGATACAGTAGATCATGTTTCTGGGAGCTCTTCTTGGTGCTCTCTAGCCAGGGTTTTGGGTGTCTCTGGGCGCCTGTATGAAGATCACAAGCTCAGAACTGGGGACCCACTACACCCACCCCACCGGAAACACGATCAACAATGACGTAGTTTGATTCTCCAATCAGTGAACCTATGGTTGATGTGTGCATGTCTATCTCCCCAGAAGGAGGTCCTAATAAGCCATCTGGGCACGTTCTGTCAGAATCAGAGCCAGCAGTCCAGCCCGTTCTTCTGGTAGTCAGTCTTCTTCGGTGGCCATCCTTTTAAATGGTGTGCGGTAAGCATTACTGTCATCCACCATGGATAATCGTGGGATGATGTCCTTGATGTTTCTTCCGGGCCGGTCCGGTCTCCGGGGTAGTTCAGAGCGTAGATTAATGTTGCACTGAGTCTCGTTGTGCGAGAGAACATGCAATTTTTTGTCTCTGTGGCTCAGCAATGCACCGGTGAATACAAGCTAGCCAAAGTCTAATAAAAAGCCCTACTTGGGTTTTTGCCTTTTACCTCTCAAAAAACATGTCAAATGTGTGGCCGTAACCATCACATAGAATTGATTGGCAAGACTAATAACAAATTATTTCAGTTTTTATAGTACATTTTTCATTTGGGAATTTCTTAGTACCCTGTCTTTTCAAAGACAAACATAAACAGGGCACAAGGTTCAACATTGACATACATAGGCCAGCGGCCTCGTTGTGACATAAACAGGGAACAGGGTTCAACATTGACATACATGGGCCAGTGGCCTCGTTGTGACATAAACAGGGAACAGGTTCAACATTGACATACATAGGCCAGTGGCCTCGTTGTGACATAAACAGGGAACAGGGTTCAACATTGACATACATGGGCCAGTGGCCTCGTTGTGACATAAACAGGGAACAGGTTCAACATTGACATACATGGGCCAGTGGCCTCGTTGTGACATAAAAAGTGAAACAGGGTTCAACACTGACATACATAGGCCAGTGGCCTCGTTGTGACATAAAAAGTGAAACAGGGTTCAACACTGACATACATGGGCCAGTGGCCTCGTTGTGACATAAACAGGGAACAGGGTTCAACATTGACATACATGGGCCAGTGGCCTCGTTGTGACATAAACAGGGAACAGGGTTCAACATTGACATACATGGGCCAGTGGCCTCGTTGTGACATAAACAGGGAACAGGTTCAACATTGACATACATGGGCCAGTGGCCTCGTTGTGACATAAAAAGTGAAACAGGGTTCAACACTGACATACATAGGCCAGTGGCCTCGTTGTGACATAAAAAATGAAACAGGGTTCAACACTGACATACATGGGCCAGTGGCCTCGTTGTGACATAAACAGGGAACAGGGTTCAACATTGACATACATGGGCCAGTGGCCTCGTTGTGACATAAACAGGGAACAGGGTTCAACATTGACATACATGGGCCAGTGGCCTCGTTGTGACATAAACAGGGAACAGGTTCAACATTGACATACATGGGCCAGTGGCCTCGTTGTGACATAAAAAGTGAAACAGGGTTCAACACTGACATACATAGGCAAGTGGCCTCGTTGTGACATAAAAAGTGAAACAGGGTTCAACACTGACATACATGGGCCAGTGGCCTCGTTGTGACATAAACAGGGAACAGGGTTCAACATTGACATACATGGGCCAGTGGCCTCGTTGTGACATAAACAGGGAACAGGGTTCAACATTGACATACATGGGCCAGTGGCCTCGTTGTGACATAAACAGGGAACAGGTTCAACATTGACATACATGGGCCAGTGGCCTCGTTTTGACATAAAAAGTGAAACAGGGTTCAACACTGACATACATGGGCCAGTGGCCTCGTTGTGACATAAAAAGTGAAACAGGGTTCATCACTGACATACATGGGCTGGTGGCCTTGTTGTGACAAACAGAGTAAAGATTATAAACACAGACATTAAACAAGAACTGTTGGAGCAGTTACTGAAGTTCTCTCTCTCCCCCTGTGTGTAGATCGGATGGGTGCTGCTCTCCCCAGAGCCAGAACACAGGTGGACCCACTCCTTGGTATTGTCATGTTTATGTCCTAAATGGCTAGGGAAAATGGCTTTGTTTCCCTAGCCATATACACTAGCCATATTCACTAGCCATATTGACTACTTTCACCCTGGTAAAATGTAGTGCACTGTAGAGGGAATCAAATGCCATTTGGGATGCAAGGCAGTTTTCTGATTGTAGCTAGAGATGTTGCATAATCCTATCGCTTTAATCTTCATTGTTATTTATTAAACAATAAAGAACTACCAAGGGTACTGCCAATTCAAACTTTTAGTTGGTAATAGAGATTTCCCTTCACTACTGTGGAGCAGTTTCTAAATTGTTTTTTTTTCCTAAATCAAAGACCATTCTTTCCTGGATGGAAGAAACAAACTTGCAAAAAGGATGTATACTCATACCCAGTTAACAGAATATATCTGTGTGTGTGTGCGTGTGCGTGTGTGTGTGTGTGTGCATGTGCGCCCATGTACACACCAGTGTTGGTTTCTCAGAGTAGTATGAAAGAAGACAAGACTATAGGGAAGGGCATTAACATATGTCTTGCTCACACAGAGTATTGATAATTGGCTTGAAGAAACTGATCATCAGAAAATGGCGGTAGTTGCACTGTTAGACACATAGACTGTATAAATAATGGACGACGCCCTTTCGCTCTTTTCCATTGGTGAAAAATGAAGCCCCCAGTGTCCTGATACGGCGCTGACATATTGGACTTGCGTCTGCGCAGATAGCGATCTTGGGACCAGTTCTGCGCAGTAGTTATGCGCAGTAGCGAGAAGGAAGTAAAGCCGTAAAGCCGCGAAATCAACAGCCCCACCCCTGTGCCCCGCCCTCACTCTCCCTCGCAGAATGCGCATACCGTAATCAATCGCAAGTCCAAGTACAGTACAACCTTTGCTTGTTAAACCTAGACGATATGTTATAGCCTAACTTACATCATGTTTAACCTTAATTTAGAATAGGCCTAATACAAAAATAATTGGTAACTTCTAGCTAACGATCACCTGCTAGCTATTAACATGGCTATTAACGAGGCTTGTTGTCTTTTAGCTAACGTTAGCTAGCCCATTACATTTATTTACTAATTTAATAGCTTATAAATTTAACTTACCGAAAAAAATTCAAAGATCGATTGGAAATGCCAGATCGGTTAGCACAATGTACTGCAGAACAACCCATTATGTCCGTGTGAAATTTTATCAATTATAGAAATTTAGAGATTAAATGTAAAGTTCCAATCTCCTCAGTCCTCCGAAGATTCAGTGGCTCCTCGGCTCAGATAGCTGTCAATCACAGCTGTGAATCACGACGTCACACCACCGTTTTTAGAGCATTAAATAACTAACTAAAAACAAACTTATTTTAAAAACAAACTCTTGAATTTACATTACTGTGATACAAACTACAGTAAATGACAGAAACCAGCTTCGGAAAAAAGATATTTGAAGGGTCATTTAATTGTTTAGTTGGTCTCGCGTCCCATTGAATAACATGGGGAGGGCGGGGTTTATGACCTATACTGGGACCACTCACCAGGGGGCGATCGAGACGTTTTGGCTTCACTTTTCAGGGCTTGTGCGGCACGCTTGGTTAGACACCAAGGCAAGGTTTTGATATTATTGATTGTCATCTGTTGCTCTGTCCAATCTTGGATTACGAATTACTTACAATGTCAAAGAGAGAAAAAAAAGTCCCATTAATGGAAGCCTCTCTTTAAAAAACATGGTGTACTGTAGCCTAACAGGTTTATTGTTCTCTGTTTTTCACAATGACCTTCAAATGGCCTTGAATAAAGCCTGTGTGCATTTAGCAGATGAAACAACAATATACAATACCATGCAAAAGTTCTGGGTTACTTATAAAAGCAATTTTTTTGTCCATTAAAATAACATCAAATTTATCAGAAACAGTGTAGACATTGTTTATTATTGTTAGTGACTATTGTAGCTGGAGATTTTTAATGGAATATCTACATAGGCATACAGAGCCCCATTATCAGCAACCATCAATCCTGTGTTCCAGTGGCACGTTGTGTTTGCTAAATGTATCCTTTTAAAAAGCTAATTTATTATTAGAAAACCCTTTTTTTCCCCTTACTGACAATATGATACCGTGTGTTGTATGGTTTAAGTTATGTCATTTTGGGATTGAATGTCAACCCATGTAATGTATTAAGCATTTTAGTATGTATTTTGATTTACGTTTGAACTCTAGGAAGAGCAGCCACTGTTATTTTTTGCAGCTAATGGGGATCTTAATGGAAATAATTGCAGCCTCAAATAAAGTATTTCATGTGTTTGCGAGAGAGTGGGAGTATTAGTATTACAATACCTGTACTCCGACTCCATGACCTCACCTCGACTCCATTCTACTATGTATACCAGGTGCGTCTGAATGAAAGTAAGAGCGGGACACGTCGATGGGAAGAAATGAAAAAACAAAGAGAGGGAGAGAGAGGGAGAGATGAAAAAGAAAGATGAATAGGGAGAGGGGAGAGGAAGAGACCCACCTGGGTGTTAATTTAAAGATGGTTTGTTACATTGCTGCCTCAGACAAGCCCAATGTCATTAAATATAAACAGGCAGTGTTGGCCGTCCAACAGATTCATGCATCATATAGTTGCAGGTGTTGTGTTACAACATGTCATCATTGATCGACGAATCAGTTGTTAGGGACAGAGATCATTCAAATTTTATTGGACAATACGTCTCCTCCTTCTCGATCAATACTTTGTGAAAGTTTCATGTCCGAGATTATTACCCAGGTTAGTCACACAAAAGAACTCTCAGATGGGTTGGAAACGACCACCATCTTCACGTCAGTGTGAAGAGGACAGCCTGTTATTAGCAATACAAAAACAAAATACTAGCCCTGATATTATCACTAATCATGCATCTGTTCCTATTGTCAGTCTGCTGAAATATTTTTGCTTTCAAACGTCGGTTTCCTATACGACGGTCACCACCACTATGGAACTGTCAGCTTAGTTGTGACTTGGTCATTTTGCTGACAGACTCATAGAAAGGCAGAAATAGAATGAACAGAATGGACATGTAAACTGTTACAATTTTACATCTTAGCTCTATGGTTCGAGAAGCTTTCTGGAGCTTACTTGCCCTGCTATCTCACAGTTATTGTAACGTCTGTCCTCATTGCTGTGAGTTATTGGGGCCCCGAACTAAGACAGAACTAAGACAGAACTAAGACTGATGATGTCTCGCCTCTACGGAATCTGTACCGAACATTTGTTTGTATTTTTACTAAGGCCTCTATAGGACTCTGGTCAAAAGAAGTACATTAGGGTGTCGTTTTGGACACAACCAATGTGTCTAGTGCGCACCTGAGAGTGGCCGATTTAATTGTTTCAGCTAAAGACAATTTGGGCAGAGGACAAGACAAAAGGCTCCTAATCTGCCCCGTGCCATCAGATCTAAACACTGGGCGCGTGCAGACCAGCTGATGGAGAGGCATGGAGATCCTCTGGAGGCAGCCGCTGCCTCTTCTTATTTTGACAACATCGCCGTCCAGCTCCTTGGGCTTTTAACACCAGATCTGGAGGGACTCTCAACACCATTAATGCTGTTTTGATCCGGTGACTGAAGTCACTTTACTCCGGGCTTCTCCAGACATGAGAGAGATGGACATTTAACGTTTGTCTTACTTTAATGAGCTGTCATTACACTAAAAACGAATCGCCACCCCAACTTGTGCACAGGAGAGAGGGAAAGAGAGAAGTAGGGGAACTGTGAGTGGTATGTCTCCTTTCCCCTCCAGTTACCATCCTTGGGACTGTGTCTGAAGGTTGCTGGTGACCTCATCTGACAATCCAAAAAGAGACCGAATGGATTTTGACAGTTTGTTTGAAAGATTTGAGTTTTCTTGTCTGCATGTGCATCTGTGTCTGTTTATTAGCGTTGAGGGATTAGCGCATTTTGGGGTCAGTTTGGGTTCAGTTCGATTATGAATAAATCATTGATTAAAGAATTTATACACTGAACAAAATGATAAACGCAACACTTTTGTTTTTGCCCCCATTTATCATGAGCTGAACTCAAAGATCTAAGACTTTCTCTATGTAAACAAAATGCCTATTTCTCTCAAATATTGTTCACAAATCTGTCTATATCTGTGTTAGTGAGCACTTCTCCTTTGCCAGGATAATGCACATTTTAGAGTGGCCTTTTATTGTGGCCAGCCTAAGGCACACCTGTGCAATAATCATGCTGTCTAATCAGCATCTTGATATGCCACAGCTGTGAGGTGGATGGATTATCTTGGCAAAGGAGAAGTGCTCACTAACACAGATTTTGAACAATATTTGAGAGAAATAGGCCTTTTGTGTACATAGAGAAAGTCTTAGATCTTTGAGTTAAGCTCATGATAATTGGGGGCAAAAACAAGTGTTGCATTTATAATTTTGTTCAGTGTATGAAATGCATTACAAAATAATGACATGAAGTTATTACTAATGTATTTAGGTAGGCTAGGTGGCTAGCTAGTGGCTACTGGCTATCGTGTAGTTAGCTGCCTGATACAGCTGAGATGTTTGAAGAAATCATTTTAGTTGTTCAGTTCTTTTAAGTAGATAATGGGGCATGATATGCCAAAGAACTGCACTGCACCAAGGGGGAAAAACACTGTGAGTGAAGTATATAGCTGTGCTTTTTTTAATGATTGCACCCATCGAAACGCAGCACACCGCCAGATAATACCGTCAAGTTGCTCACCCTGAGTTCAAATTATTATTAGTTTGACTCCTGAAGTGGGCGACCTCCTAAAGTGCAAACAATCCACCTACAGTGAGTGGTCAAGTCATTGCATCAACAGAATGGAGGATGAACAGATTTTATTTGTATCGATGTTTCCAAAATGATACAGTGCTAAACTGAACATATACAGGAACTTTGCTGGGAAAGCATGCACATGTAGTTTATCATAGCTAGACCAAGGTCTGGAAACAAGCTAGCTTTTTTCACCTGTTTGCGGATTTTAATTTTTTTGTGTAGGCCACAAATCGCCAGTTTGGGAAGGTAAAGGCTGAACTTTGGACTGGAATAATAATTTAAAAAATCAATTGTTCACAAGTACTAGCAGAAAGTCAGCAACATCTCTTTCATCGAGTTGACTAATGTTCTAGGGAAAAATGTGCACTCAGATGGGACTACCAGGTGGCACCAGCCCCGTTTACAATGGATTAAGTAATTGTGGTTAATTTAGGCAATTATCCAAAGCTTTTCTGTGCCAAACTAGATTAAGTATTTGCCTGTTGAAACTACAACTCCCTAAAGCACAGCATTCCACTTCGTTCGCCTCACAGTTTTTCTAGGAAATTGTTTCACCAAACCAAAAAATAACCAAAAACAACTGAAATGAAATTCTATTAAATGACCAGATTACGGAAAGCACCAGAAAAGCGTGTTTACCGCTCAGTCAGTGTTGGGGAGGGGCATCGAGTAGCTTATATTGTGAACATTTATTTTTCAGACTCTACTTATCCGGCTCCCCTCTTGGCTTCCTCCCACTCATTTTCCATCTCGCCGTCTGAAAATTGGAGCAATTTATAGAGAAGGTGGACGTAGATGGAGACAGGGAGAGAGGGAGGAAGAGAGCGAAAGAGAGGGCGATTGGAAGAGAGAGTGAGCATGAACAAATAGAGAGGGACGGAAAGAAGTTGAGGTTGTGACCATGGGAAAAATAGCGACTGAGTAAATACTGCAGTGCCGGTTTGATTGAATTGAGCCCATGAACTGCATCCTTTGTACCATCAAGCCCATTCACTAACACAGCACAAATTATACATTAGGCCCGAAGACTTTCCACGACTGCATGGCTTTCTGATAATGATTATTGTAATCACTTAAATGCTAATTAGGTTTTGAAATAACATCTATCTAATCTTGTCTTGGCTGCTCAGTATTCCAAACAAGAACAGTCTTCAGAAGGCAAATACAAGAGGAAATGACCAATGACCCCCCCCCCCATACTCAATCATACACACGCATAAAAGAGACTCGAGGAAGGGGACATTGCTCATCCTTCATGCATTATACGGCTTCTAAATGACAACCGGGCCAAGCAGTCACACGAATACGTCGCTCATTGCATGTATCCTGCTTCACAAACCCTGTGTCTCGCTGTGGCTGACAAGGCGACCACCCCGCTGAAGTTTAACACACGATCCACGCGCGTAATCAAAGTGGGAGATAGAGGAAAAGAAAAACAAATTCATTACTGCTACGAGCGAACGGAGAAATACGCCACGGGAAAAATAATCAAATAGCCAAGAGTGAGAGATTGAGATAGACGGCGAGAGAGAAAGTGGGTTTGGGTCGAAATGGTTTGCAGCTATTAAAAAATAAGAGCGAAAAAAAGTGCGGGTGAGAGAAGGAACGAGAGCATGACAAAGCGAGAGAGCGAAAGAACCAGAAAACTAGAAAATACGAGAGAGAGAGAGGGACAGCCCATTAGGGTGTGCTTAATAGGAATCAGATCGTGGCCGAGTTCCAACACCATTACATTGCCTGGTGAGGTCAGATGGTAGACATGCTGATAATTGACTAATAGAGTCAGGTAAATCACAGGTAAATTGCTGCGGCCCAGGAGAGAGCTGCAATCGTGCTGTTAATTGCGTATTTATAACAGCGGGAAGCAGATGAGATGAGGGGGCAGCTTGAGAGGATTACCGCTTGGAAATAGCCTTGACCCGCTCCATCCACCATATCCCACTGATGGCCAGTGTTCAGACCCAGAGAAAAGGGCTATCACTCCGACCTCCATAAACAAACACCAGTTGTCAGTGCCTGCCTGCGAGTGAGCATCACCATATAGTCGAAATTACCATAGGATTCAATCCCAGGGAAAAAGGCATTAAGAGCTGGGGTGAAGATGGTGATTAGAAAAACAATAGTTCAATAGATAAAAAGTGTTGTCTGTGCAAGGAATCAGTGCACTTGTGAGATCTCTATACAATAAAGTGCCTGAGAGCAATATCCAGGGATGTTACAGGTTCAGGTTCAATATGCAATTAAATTGTTAAATGCTTAGTGTATTGATATAACAGCAAACAAGTATGATGACTGTAAAGAATGAAAGGTTGTGTTTTATGCCACACAGTGTTTGTCAAATCTATGAAGACACCAAGCATGAAATAGGGTTGAAACATAGGTTTTTATATAAATGGAGAATTCGTTCGTCTATCTACATCATGTTTACTTTTGCATTTTGGTTATTTAGCACACACTCTCATCCTGAACACCTTGTAGGAGTTTGCTATCTAGACCAGGACAGAAAAAAATATTTTTACTCTGTCATCTTAGGGATACAATCAAGCAACTTTTCAGAAACTGCTCTGATAGTCTAATCGCTAAGCTATTTGCCTTGAATGCTTTTCTAATGCATCTTAACATAATCACATCTAAACAATATAAACATTGTTATGAATTTGTAACAGCTCAAACATTTTCCACTACAATTAATGCTCACTGTGCATCTACTGCTGTAAGGAGAGACTCTTGAGAGGTGCAATCACTTCAACAGTTAAACTCTCAGGGTCAACACATTGTTACTCAACATCTTGAAAATGTCCTACATATCTGAGAACATGTTGTTATTCTAAAGAAAAATTAGATTGCACATTTGCAATTGCTTTACATGTAATGACATTCATTTTTTATGTTGTTGAAAAAGTAAAGCTGTTTTGTCAAGAGTATTGCATTAATAAATTGACATGAGAAATAGATTCAATGACAGTGCTACATAGTGATCCTATAGAATCTTTTTCACATTTCAGTGTGTTTTGCTAAAACTTCAGTTTCATGCATTTAAATTAGGTTTTTACCACTTATCTACACAGTATACTCTACATCATTAAGTGGATTTTTCTGTAATATTGTGAACTAAAATGACATATTAAAAATACAAAACTTAAATATTATAGTCCAAACCCCCTTAAGTTAATACTTGGCATGAGCACCGGTGGCAGTAATTACAGCTGTGAGTCTGTCAGAATAGGTTCTAACCAAATTTGCACACTTCACTAAATTTCACAAAACAGTTAAATCTCTGTCAAGGTATCAGCTCTACCAATCTCCTCGGCATCAGCTCTACCAACATCAACCGACTCCAACTGGTCCAAAACGCAGCAGCCCGACTCATCACCCGCTCCAAATCCTGGCACCACATCACTCCAGTCCTAAAACAACTCCACTGGCTTCCTATCTCCCTACAAAATCCTGGTCCTCACCTACAAAGCCCTCCACCATCTGGCCCCCTCATACCTCACTGACCTCCTCTCCCTGTACCAACCCTCACGGTCCCTCAGATCCTCCTCAGCTGGTCTCCTCTTCATCCATAAATCCCACCTCCGCAGTTTTGGGGACAGAGCCTTCTCCAGGGCGGCTCCCAGGCTCTGGAACTCCCTCCCCCAAGAGATCCGCACCTCTGAGTCCCTCACCATCTTCCAGTCCCACTTCAAGACCCATCTCTTCACCTCTGCCTGTCCGTAGCCCCACGCCCCCCTCCCTTCTCATCTGTGTCTAATCTTGTCTTGTTTTGTTTGTTTTGTTCTGTTTTTATCTACCTGCATTGTAAAGTGACTTTGAGTCCAAGAAAAGCGCTATAAAAATTTAATTTATTATTATTAAGGTCTATGCGGAGAGTCAGTGCTCAAGTCAAGACACACATTTTGGTTGGATTTTGGTCTGGGTCCTGTCTGGAGCACCTTGAACTTTTTATTGCTTATCCACTCCACTGTCAGACCACAAACCTTTTTAGAAATGTGTACTTTCTTGAGTAATGGCTTCCTTCTTGCCATCCTACTGTACAGGCCAGATTTGTGCAGTGTTTGGGGTTTTGTTGTAACTTGAACACATGCCTGGTCTTGGGCATAAAAGCTTGTAGCTCATTCAAAGTTCCCATTGGACTCTTTGTGGCCTTGCTGATCAGTCTGTTTGCTTGGTAATCCAGTTTGGAGGGATGACTTGATCTAGGCAGGGTCTTGGTGGTGCCATTCATCTTCCACTAATTGACCTGACCGTCCTTCCAAGGGTATTCAAGGACTTTGAAATCTCTTCATACCCATTCAACGAGCTGTCTTCACACATTTCTCCCTTTGTTCTTTTGAAAGCCCCTTGGTTCACCTGGTTGACCCTTTACTTCACATGACTCACTACAATTTCACACAGATGATGGCCAGTTAACATGATTTTGAAGTTGATTATTTACACTCAATTTGGGATTGCTATTAGATGGTGAGGCAACAGCTATAATCATGATATTTCACTTTTGTATTGTCAGTACTCCAAATAAAGAAAAACACTGCATTTATCAAGGTCTACTCAATGGTTCAGAAGGTTTACAAGTTCTACTCACTGGTTCGGTTGGATGACTTGGTCTAGTCACTGGTTCTGGTGGTTTACAAGGTCTACTTACTGGTTCTGGTGGTTTACAGGTTTTACTTACTGGTTTGGTGGATTACAATGTCTACTCACTGTTTGTTGTAGATTACAAGGTCTACTCACTGGTTCTAATGGTTTACATGGTATACTAACTGGATCTGGTGGTTTACAAGGTCTACTCACTGGTTCTAATGGTTTACATGGTATACTAACTGGATCTGGTGGTTTACAAGGTCTACTCACTGGTTCTGGTGGATTACATGGTCTACTCACTGGTTCGGGTGGATTATATGGTCTATTCACTGATTCAGGTGGAATACATGGTCTTCTCACTGGTTCTGGTGGATTACAAGGTCTACTCGCTGGTTCTGGTTGATTACATGTTCTACACACTGGATCTGGTGATTTAAAAGGTCTACTCACTGGTTCTGGTGGATAATAAGGTCTGCTCAGTGGATCTGACAGTTTACAAGGTCTACTCACTGGTTCTGTTGGATTACTTGATTTACTCACTGGGTCCAGGGCCATCTAGCAGGGCCAGCCAAACCTGCCTCTTTTTGGGAACTTGAGAAGGTGAGGTATGTAACACATTCCCAGTGTCTCTCTGTTACAATTTCAAAGGTTTGTTTACCAGTGCACTAACTAGGTAGCAAGGTAGTGTCATCATTTGTTTGATAAGAAATGATTTGCTTGGTGTCTAACTATATTTAAAGTTTGAATGAGACGTGAACTTATTCAGTGATAATATCCAAAAAGCTACTGACCAAAGCACTCTGGCAATGTCAATGGCAGAAGCTTGATTTCAGTACTTAGCTTCATTTTTGGTCAACAGCAAAGCTTGGCATTGTACAGCAAAACCACAAAAATCTTCACAATCCAGAGACTACTGAGTCTAAAGAAAGTGTTTGTATATTTTACAGTCAGGTTGAAGCATTCTTTTTGTGACATCTGAAATATCCAAAAACAGCCGACTCTAATCTATTTTCTATGCAGTACCACAGACACAAAATTGAGCAATTCCTATGCATTACACTGAATGCCTTGTTTTGACGGAAGTGTCAGATGGACACTTCTAAAACCAAAAGCACTCACGGCTACTTAAAACAGAACTCAATGATATCACCCGGTGGCGCTGGTGAGATGGGCGACTTGAGAGAGTTTTTAATATAAGCTTGAGGGATCCGGTAGATTTGCGAGGCTAGGTCTGGCTAGGAGCACCATGCTTAGGTTGATTAATGTCCTGTGTTTCTCCGTCGGTAGAGCATGGGTACTTGCAACGTCAGGGTTTTGTAGGAAAATGTATGGACTCACTACTGTAGTAAGTCACTCAGGATAAGAGTGTCTGTTAATTTACTCAAATGTCAATATAAAAAATGGTAATGATTAATGGACCTCTCGGAGCATACTGGAAGTTCTAATCTCGAAGCAGGTTTGACTGTGTGCCACATGCAGAGAGAGGCGTTTGTAGAGCCAGGTTAGTGTTGTGCCACAGGCCAGGCCCAAGAGCAGAGGCCTGAAGCTCCCTGCTCACTTTGATTAATGGACCTCTCTCAGCCCCTGAGTGAGCAATTATCCCAGGGTCGGCAGACTCGTTCATCATTGTTACCGAGAGAGCAGCAAGCAGCGGTCGCTCCTCGCCACGTCTACAGCTACAGCCTAGCATCAAACCTGCAACAGGGATCCCACACCCAGCTTAGCACCCACTACCAGCCTTCATCCAGCCCCCAAGCTATCAACAGCCACAGCAGGCCCCTATCTGGCCAGTCCCACTCATGGACCTGATGCATGCAAGAGGAGTGGATGGATGAGGACATTTAAGGAACGCTCTACACCTTCTCTGCAAGACACCTCAGCAAGTTGTTAAGATCCTAGTCATCCGAATTCTCAGAAATCATCAGTGTGTACATATATGTATATATATATATATATTGTTATATTGTTATATATGCCTGTTAACGACGAGTTGACTCTCAAGTGAAACTGTAGAGATTGGAATTAGTAACACAGTGATAGGAATAAGGATCGGACAGAATATATTGACAATTAGAATATGATAATTACTCTGGCTATATTCAGGGATCACTCGTTATCAATTTCTTAGAAGAATGCAATAACAACAGCTTCCATGATGCTTTGCCTCTAGAAGAGCAGTTCAGATTGAGGACGTTTAAGTACATTTGGATAACAGCACTAAATGACTGATAATAAATGTCTGGTTATATTTTGTAACTGGCTGTATTCAAGAACATCAAATCCTATTATTAATAAATAGTCAACATTATTTTACATATCAGCCACATAAAAAAGAAAAAAAGCTCACTTGAGTTGGCAAATGTTCATTTTAGCAGGGACTTTACTTTACTGTAGTCTAGTGGGTGTGTCTTTATCCTTCCTGGTCACCATGACCGGACATTGTTTTTGTTACATTTTGATCAGTTTGTAATACATATAAAAATCTATATTCTCAATAATGTCTGCAAATTTGTGTCTGCCAGTCATTATGCTGGATTGCAAATGGATGATATATTCCTATTGGAGACAGCCACAGTGGGGACATTAAATTAACTTGTTTTTTACCCACAACCTGCATTCAGAATGATGGTATTGCTGAAATAAGATACATATGCTTAAAATTTTAAATGGTCCCAGCAGAAGAAACATGTATCCTATTGATAGTCGTGTACAGCAGATATTGAACTAAGCAATCTGGGAATATCATTTTTATAAGAATGAGCAGGTTTGTGTTTTAACTGGTATCTATCACACCACTTAGTAGAAGCTGAACAGTGTTCGGATTGGCCATTGTCCTAACAATGATCATTGTTCCTTCCTCAACACTACAAATGATACACTTAAAATCAGCACTAGTTAACACTGGCCAATTTGCTGCATGCCAATAATGGGACCCATAAAGCGTTAGTCATGTATTTCAAGAACCTCAAATGACACGCAAAGAATACCACACTTTATACAAAGGTTCTTTATTGAGCAATAGTTCTTCAAGTAGCTACAAGAGCTGAGGAAGAATTATTTAAGAAATCTCATTTTTCTCAGGGGCCCTAAACATTGGTAAACAGCATGCAGGAAAGATCTCATTTAAATAATGGAAAGCCCTGTGTTTGGAAGGCTGTAGGAGATAAAATAAATCACTGTGGATGCAAACCATGGAAATGTATTTAACATTGTTTCAATTATCACATTTTGTGATAATTACATTGTTAGCGTTGAAACAAACTGCTACACTGTACTCATGCTCTGTGTGAAATGCTACACCTTGAGTAGGTGTATAGCTTATAATAAATATATCATTTAGAAAAAATGCTGAGATGGCCCAGTTGACCACAATTTTGGATCAAGATGGCAAGAAAAGAGATCTAAGTGACTACACACAGGGCTCGTTTTCTGTTCCTAGTCCAAATGTAATACATTAGTTGTTTAGGTTTGGTAGATGCTTTAAATACACTACCCAGAAAGGCACAGATTGGAATGTGTCTACTGATAAGGTAGGGGGCTAAGTGGTTGTAAAACGTCCCTCCAAACAAACACCTTGGGTTATAACAGAGTTAGTTTTCTCTCCAGCCTCTCTGGATGCATCTTAGCTCTTGCAACCTCAAATCTCTGGAGAACTGACGTCTTTGTGACTTGTAATGCAGTTGTATATTATCTTTACCTATTGGATTCATCCTTTGCATTCATTTGTTGCCTTTTTGGAATCATCAATAAGACAGGATCCGTTCCATCAGGGGCACAGCGGCAGGGGCTTAAGTCTCAACTGGCTAGTGTTTTATTAGGAACAATGACTACGGTTACAGCTGCAATTAAATCTTAGGGACAGACTTCAATAGATGGGGTAAGAAATTGTCGAAATGGTCGAAAGTGCACCTTCGATGACCTTGATGCCTATGCGTTACTGCTGTATGTAAGGGAAAAAACAACGGAAACCATTTCTCAGGTGACTGAGAATGTCAGTGCATGATCAGACTTTCAGCAGGAACAGAACGACACCGACATGTTACAGCAGGGTTGTACTGCATTAGTCCTCAATAAAAAGACAGATGGACATTTGAGAGTTAAATGATTGCAAAAACCATAGGCCCTGGTCTGCAGAGATGTGGAAAGTGATGTGGTCAGATTTGTCACCCTTCACCATATTCTCCCCATAGCTCTTCACCAAGTGAACAGTACAGGCCTGAACGCTCTGTTACGCTGTGGGGGGGAGCGTTTTTCTGGCATGGTTTGCGTCCACTTGTTCCTACAGAGGGAAGGGTCACTACAAATCATTACAAAGTCCTATGGTGAGCCACTTCTGTCCTAATGCGAGAGGCCTCATCCGGCATGAGCATCCCGGAACGCCCCCGTCCTCAGGGCACAAGGGGTCACTGAAGGGTTGGATGAGTATGAAAATGGCACAAATGACCGGCCAGTTGAGCAGCTGGACCGACATGTTGGACTGCACTCACCACCAGCCACTCCAAAACACCAAATGATGGAATGTCTTCTGGATTCAATTGTGTTCCATCCCTCCAGTGGAGCTGCAGAGGCTTGTTGAATCTATGAAAAGGTACATTGTGTTCTGGTGGATCGTGGCCCAACATTAGGCCAGGTGAAGATCAGAATGAAGGCATAAATGAGTGAAAACAAGTACAAGTGATGTATTATCCAAGGAGCTCAAGCCAATATTGCTACAAACGAATTCATCAGACCTACGTCTCATATGAATATTGCACTCTGTAATATCTCTGTAAGCCATCTATTTATTGAATAGAATGACAATATGTCATTTATGATTTATGATTTGATGATTTACAGTCCATACTGTTAACCATGCTATAATGGTTTTTCAATCTGACCCTAACACCAACTATCCCCGGATTCCAACTGAATGAGTTATTCATTTTCCTACCCCTGTAGCTATAACAGAGGTCCTTGTTTTGAATGAGAATAAACCAAATAAAATATAAATAATAAAGTTGCACAACATACACCGATCAGCTGTAATATTATGACAGGTCAAGTGAACACTGCTATCTCGTTATCATGGCACCTGTCAGTGGGTGGGATACATTAGGCAGCAAGTGAACAATTCTGTCCTCAAGGTTGATGTGTTAGAAGCAGGAAAAATTGGCAAGCGTAGGGATCTGAGCGACTTTGACAAGGGCCAAATTGTGATGGCTCGACGACTGTGTCAGAGCATCTCCTAAACTGAAGCCCTTGTGGGGTGTTCCTGGTCTGCAGTGGTCAGTACCTATTAAAAGTGGTCCAAGGAAAGATAAGAGGTGAACTGGCGACAGGGTCATGGGCAGCCAAGGCTCATTGATGCATGTGGGGAGTAAAGGCTGGACCGTGTGGTTTGGGCAATGTTCTGCTGGGAAACCTGGGGTCCTGCCATTCATGTGGATGTTATTTTGACACGTACCACCTACCTGAGCATTGTTACAGACCATGTGCACCCTTTCATGGCAACAGTATTCCCTGCTGGCATTGGGCACTTTCAGCAGGATAATGTGCCCTGCCACAAAGCAAAAATGGTTCAAGAATGGTTTGAGGAACAGAACAACGAGTTCAAGGTGTTGACTTGGCCTCCAAATTCCCCAGATCTCAATCCAATCAAGCATCTGTAAGATGTGCTAGACAAACACTTCTGATCCATGGAGGCCCCACCTCGCAACTTACAGGACTTAAAGGATCTGCTGCTGACGTCTTGGTGCCAGATACCACAGCACACCTTCAGAGGTCCAAAATATAATAGCATTTTAACACCTCTACTCTTATCAGTGCAGTATTTTCAGAATATAACATGATGCTCAAAATAAATTAAAATACCTCGATAAGTGATTCACTGTTAACTTTCCTTACTGTCACATTTGTAAAACATGTAAAATTTGTAAATTGTAGCTGTTTACCTGCTCCATTTGTCTGGCTAGCTCATCAAGTTCTTGTATTTCTTCGTCCATGGTGATCTTAATGAAATAACTGAGAATGTTCTCGTGAAGATGTCTGCTGTGGAGTGGTCTGACAGAGAACCTAGACCTCCACCTTTTTACACATTTTCCCTCAACCCCAACCTAAACAAATAGCAGCGTACATCTACCGTGTTCTAAATTGTTCATCCTCACTAGGATGTTTCATGAATGATAAAGAAAATATTGTGCTTTTTAAATGTGAATTAATAATAATGAATAAATGTGTTAATCAAGTGGACAAATTCCTAGTTTAGTCAGATTAACTATGAAAAGGCCCGGCAAGCAGAATTAAATATATATTGAATTAAGCGTCAGATCTATGGACAAATTCCTAGCTGCGTCATAATAATTATGAAAAGGTAAATGGAATTAACTGTATTGACTTAGGCCGACACATTGCCTAAGCACAGTGGCTAGGAAAAACTCTCTAAAAGGGGCCGACATTTTGGGAGAAACCTCAAGAGGAACCAGTCTCAGAGGGGTGGCCAGTCCTCTTCTGGCTGTGCCGGGTGAACATTTTAAGAGTACAAGTTGTAGTACTTAATAGCTGCATGTTGGTTGTGTCCAGAGTCTATAATATCTAATCCTGATCAAGTGCAGCCATGTTGATGCCTAAGCGCCACACCAGGTTGTTGCCAGAATTCTATAACATGGACTGTCAAAAGAAGGCCAAAACAAGCAACTTAGTGCTGCAGAAAATGCCTCAAAATGCAATGCCTTTTTTGGGCACACTTAAGTAGGTGTACTATTTAAGTGTGAGAAAGAGCTGGCTACTCTAATGGTGGTGAGTACCTTGTTGAAGTTCCATTCAAAATATTCAAATTCAGCAAACATACAAAAACATTGTTCTCTTAAAGGTGGAATTACATGATAAACCAACGTTTCATTCACCAGCTTACTACGTAAGTAATATATTTTCATTAATTTGGTGAACACAGGGATGTTGAATACAAAGCTAATGGAAATATATTTGCCGTTGTTTGCAAACAAAAGTGAATTGTTTGAACGCACCTCTACCACTGAACTAATTTGGGGAGGGGAAGAAAATACACCTAGTAGCCCGTAGTAGACCGATAGATGTGCAGTAGGAAACCGGGCTAGACAGTAGATCGGGACGTAACAGCTTTTATTTAAAGTCGTTCTCAGTTTTAGTGTGCCTCATGGTCAAGACAATACACCAGCCCAAAATAACGCAACCCATAGCAGACAATACTTCAATGCGACTTTCTGAAAAATGAAGCCCAAAGTTGCTTACAATAAGCAGACATGGCAACCTAGGCAGTGAGGCCAATTCACCACAGTATTTGGTAGAGCCCGCCCTTCCAACATGAAAGTGACAAATTCAATGACGGATTAAATAATGACACATTTCACAATGACTGCAACCATGAAATAAATAAATTGCGAAATATAAAATTTTAATTTTTTTTACTTTTATTTATAGTTTAAATTATATATTTCCCGCAATATTAAATTATTTCATGGTGTATATATTTGTATATATGGTGTATATATTTCATGGTTTATTTATTCTTTTGTTACTAAAGTCCCTAAAATTCCTCCATATAGTAGGCTAACATTCAATGCAAGTTACAAAGCGAATGTTTCCATGTTGTGTCACAACGTGACTAAACCTTGTGGCAAAAATGCTAGTCAACTTCAAACTTGACTATTATTTTTTTTAACATAAATATAAAATGACTCCACAACAAACAAGTTTATAAATGTTGTTAGATTTGACAGTATGCTTTGATTGACAATCAAAGAAATTATATTCAGAAAACCACAGTACTAGTTAACATGTCCTGACTCTTTTAAGATATATTTTAACCCTTTTCAAACGTTACTTTCCTCTTTACTTAACACAACAAAAGTTCACATAGATGACAAATAACACAGCTTATAGTACAGTGCACTGATAACAAGAAACTATGCATTTTATCTACCTGTCACATTGGCAGGATGTGGAAATGATGAAAAACATGTGTGGAAAATATTGTGCCAGGTGTTCAGTTTGTTTCTTACAAAGTTTCTGTCATGGAAAACCATTTGGACAACCATTTGTTTGAGTCATGGTACAGTATGCATGTGTGCCAGGATTGTAAACAGTCATTGTGTGGAAACAGGGCCTGCCATAAACAGGAAACACAATCAACCGCTTAGGGCTCTGTGGCTGCTTAATGTTAAAAATGACAGAGTAAATGCAACATAAATTGATGGAAATGTAAGTAACATTTATCCCAGTCGAAAAAGAGCAGTATTCAGTGTTCATATTTAACTTTGCATTATTTGTTCATGCAGTGCAGTGTCAATTATTAGGAGAACACCCTACTCTAACTTAACATGGAACAACACACAGAACATGTTATAGCGGGTTCCCCATACAATATAATAATGTATTTACATTGTCTCATGGGGGCCAATGTATCGTAATCTGTCATATCCAATATTATTATGTTATATTTTGTTACTAAATAGGCGATACAAATGACCATCATGAAAAAATATCCCATCTTTGCTAAGTACTTGAACATGTTGGTTGTCCAAATTGGGCCAGTTTCGCAGACACGGAAAAATGGAAAGAAATGGGCCCAATAATTGTAGAGATTACATGTTCCGTATTTATCCAGAAAATAAAACTTTATGCAACAGCATAAAAAAAGTAACAAATTAAGTCCTTTAACTACCAACAAATCACCCCAACCCCACCAATCCCCCAAGCCCCCCAGCGGCATCCAGTTGTTCAACAACCACCTGACCACAACCTCTCACTTTAGCACCCAATGTGTAATCATAGATAAGCAATGTGTTTCTTAAAAATAGTCGCCTTTTTTCTTAACAAACCAATTGGTCCTGGTCCTGGTCTGTAGTAGGGCACTATAAAAGGAATAGGGTGTCACTTGAGGATGCATCCCTGATCCAGTGACAGTTTGGCAGATCAGAAACATCTGATATGAATCCATAGTTCATGTTGATATGGATAGCATTATTAGATCGAATGCCAGTCCAATCTCTTCCTGGTGACAGAAAATCAATAAGCCTTCTGCAAGAGTAACATATCATGCTTCTGCTCCATCTAAATAAGGCATCCCCCTCAGCCTTCAGCCAGGTGTGTGAATATCAGTCTGTTAGCAGATGATGTAGAACTCATATAGTAAACCTTTTTGGTTGCATATTAATGTTTCCATAAAAACATGAAACTTGGTACACTTGGCCCTGAATGATTTTCAGATATGGAGGCACAAAAAAGAATGCCTCCTGGCAGTCATTTCTAATTTTGCCGATGAATTTCCTGTCTGCTGAACCAAACATGATAATGTCCAGCCCTATATTTTTATGGTCAGTGATTATAATGGCAATATGTTCAATGTCAAAAGCAACCCCTGGTTATAATGTTTCTTTAGTATATATTCATTGACCAGTTATTGCTTAATGGAAAATGGTCCATATCTCAACATGTCCAGGTCCAAGTGTATCAAGCTCCATGCATTTAAACAAAAGTGCATATACCTGACAAACTAACCGTGGCGTGCAGAGTGAGACACAACCATGTGCAGAGAGAAGAAAAGAATACATTGTTAGCCAGTCAACAATAACATGACAAATGTGCAAGTACACGAGCTCCTTGGTCACTAGTGCCACTCAACAACGTGTAAAGGATGTCCCGCGGCTTGCTCAGCGGCTAGCACGTCTCCTCGATCCAGCTCTTACAAGACTCAACCTCAGGACCTCTGTCTTGCTAACACACATGGCCACCCTCCTGAAACGTTCCAACCCACTGAGCGCCTTCTTCAGCACGGCTCAAGGGGCAGCACTTCAGATTAAGGACCCTCACAGATCCCCATCTGCTGCCAATGCATGATGGTGGCTGACCGTAACCATGTGGACTAAACGTACTGCACCAGCGCATGGTTTCTTTTGTAAAATAGTATTAAATCAATAATGAAAATAAATCGAAGTGTTATTGGTTTTCTTTTTTCCTTCATGCGGCAGTTCCATAAAATCCTATATCTGACTACTAGTCATGACAAAAATGTGCAGTGTGCATGTTTCATGCGTCATATTTCAAGTGATGTAGTGTTTTTTTCCTAGGTGGAGTTATGGTCTCATTATGTCCATCATATGTTTTGTAACTATACATGTGAACCGTTAAGAAAATCTAATTGAAATGTTTTTAAACCTTTTTGAAAGGTTTACCATGAAGTCACATTGGTCCCCTTATTTACAGAAAGACCCTTATACCGGTCATGTTAAAATAGATGATGCTACTGAAGCATGGTACTGTCACGAATTAGGTTGTGGTAGGACACAGGTGCAGAGTCGAAATAGAGGGTGTAATCTATGTTTTAATCAAAAAGGGGAGGGGAGGGGAGACAGAGACAAAACAAAACCGTTTTGACAAGGGCTATCCAATGCAGGGACAAAACCAAAATGAACCACACCGGGTGTGGCCACAGGGAACATAAATAGGGTCCCCAATTGGAGGCAACGATCTACACCTGACTCCAATTGGGGAGACCAAAAGGATCGGAGGTGGCTAGAGGTGCCACCTCCTGTCCTGTCCTGTCCTGACTATGGCCTTAGGCCAGTGCAGAGATGGGTAGGGGCATAGCCAGGACGTGACAGGTACATTAACATGAACTCAAATGACTAAACTAATATACAACTTTTAATTTGGACAAAGAGTTATGCATTTGTAATTTAATTTTCCCATAATCATTGAGTAGATTCTAGTAATAATATTTTGGGTGACTGCTCAAAGTCAGGAATACTACCAGATTTAGCAGAATAAATGTTGAGTGTGTTTTAAAATGCCTCCTCCAGTCGCACAATGCCATCTGGACATCTGAATGTATGGCATTGGTCATTTGAGTTCAACCTGGGATTGGGGAATCGGGACAACTTTCTTAGGTTCTTTGAAGGTGTCAACTCACTGTCCCAGTTGAATCCTTTCCAGCTATATCAATCAAGCAATAGAAAATATGAATTAATCGTTAGCTTTTTAGTTATTTCTAATGTTTGTTGGATTATGCATTGCCTTGGTATTATATTTATGGACATACAAACAAAACAATTTCACAATAGCACACTTACTTAATACTAATTGCTAATTACAATTATTACAAATACACTTATTTTCACATCACAATTTGATTGTTTCAGGAATCTTCCTCTGTATTGGTCTGTTTATAATTATACAAGTTTCAGAATTCATAGCAGACTCTGATACCGGCCCAAACACAATGGAAAATGGTTGAAAGACATCGGATGGCTCAATCAATCAAGGACAACCGGAACTACACATAAAATGGATCCAAACGCCAATCAGTAGAAAACAGGGTTTTAGCGAAATGCTAGACTACTTTATTTTTTAAGATCTCACTCACCCTTCAATCCCCACTTTGATGTAAAACAGTGGGGTTTTTGGTGTGCAAAAGAAATGGCCAATTACATGTGAAAGAAATCGTAATGCCTTACAAAATCTCTCGGACATAACACACCAGCTAAGGTCCCCCCATTGTGATGTGCCCCTTCTACAAACCCGTTTTCTTCACAACTCCCAAACTGATTTCCCTGGAGCATTTATAGGGGAAAAGCACCAACACTGGTTCACAAATACTCTCAGTGCATGCAGTCTTTTGGAAATATGACCATCAATGAGGTA
The DNA here is from genome assembly GCF_011004845.1 of Esox lucius. Taxonomy (NCBI): domain Eukaryota; kingdom Metazoa; phylum Chordata; class Actinopteri; order Esociformes; family Esocidae; genus Esox; species Esox lucius. The sequence goes on from NC_047579.1 coordinate 15,562,754, forward strand.
ACCAGTGACATCATTTCTACCTTGGCTTGTGACACAGCACAAAAAAAATACAAATAAACTGTCTCTAATGCTCTGACTAGCCTACAATATCTCAAAGTGGATCACTGTACAACTTGGCTCTGGAACATCTGGCAATGCACTCAGGCTTTGAGCGGCTAAGGTGAGAGAACAATGATAACAGGTGCACGCCTGTCTCCCTCACACTTGACTGCTTGGCTGTGAGTGCCAAACATAATGGGTATCTAATCTCTTGTCGTTCTGCCAAACTTTTACAACAATCAGTGGAGTTCCTCCACTGCGAGGGCTATGGTTGTTCCAGCACTAAGCCAAAGATAGCAGAATAGACAGTTGACCGAGTAGAGAGTGAGAAAAAAACGGGAGAGAAAATCTACTAAGAAAAAGAGAGATAATAGAAGAAAAAAAAACGAAATTGAAACCATAAGAAAAAAGAGAGCAGATTGCCCCAACATAATGAAAAGTCCACATTATGGTATGACAACATTAGAGATAATTATGTACTTCACACAGATCACACAGACCCACAAATTAACACTCCTTTATCTGTTAAGCAAAATCTATGGAGCGTAATGATTTGTTAATGAACATTTCAATGTATTCTTTCATATTTTCCACTTGCTGTGGCAATGAAAACAAAGGTGTCCTAACACAATAATAAAGACATTTTGAAATGAATTGATTTGGAGAAGAGCGTAGGAGGAAAAATAGAAAAAGAGATAACAGAAGAGAAGAAAAATTCTTCCCTCAGTTGACAGATGAGGAAGTGAAGGGCCAGGCCTACGAGAAGATCAACTGCTGTGTTCGGGTCGGTCTGTCTCTCTGTCTGCTCTTGGATGTCGGTGAAAATGTTAAATATTTCTGTAAACTAGGGAATTGATGCAGCTAGATAACGTTGACCATGCCCCAAACGGTCAGCGTTTCCATTCACTTTACTACCTTTGGCCAGGGCCCACAGGGATTTGGTCAAAGGTAGTGCACTGGGAAGTGAAATGGGGCCCCGTTTGGGACACAGACCTTGTCTCCCCAGAGTTCCATCCATTAGACTGGAGCAGAGGTAATCTTGTTACAGCCCCATTTTCCTGGTTCTGATGGATTTATCAAGCATGAAATCACCCTAAGTTGAACTATGAATGAAACTCATCAATTCCTCAATTTTTGTTGATATTTTTCACTGTGCAGGATGCAACACCTGGTCCTCAGGACTGGTTCATTTGTCTGTTATTTGAACAGGAACGTCACGTCAAGGGAATTGTTATTGCAAGGAGAATTGCCTAGTTGTGCGTTTTCACAATATACCCAGACACTTCTTCCGATTCTTTCTCTCTAAGTGTCTCTGTCAATTTCACTCTCTTTCAGATGCATATGTTTGGTTAGATGAAGGGTTATATGTACATGTTTGGTTATATGAAGGGTTAGATGCATATGTTTGGTTAGATGAAGGGTTACATGTTCATGTTTGGTTATATGAAGGGTTAGATGCATATGTTTGGTTAAATAAAGGGTTACATGTTTGGTTTCACCTTCCAGACAGGTGTATTTAACCTGAAAGTGACTTGTGCAGACAGTTGGTTGGACCACAGCTCATTCAGGTGTGTCATAGCAAAGGTAGTGCATAATTATGCATTACATTATTTATTTATACCCAGTTTTAACTCTTCTCAGATTTTCACTTCAACCTTATAGACTTTGTTTTGGTCAGTGGCAAAAAAAAGATTTAATGTTCTAGCAAAATAAAATGTGGAAATACTTCTGAGCCTATATATGTTCGTAAAGCAGCGACATGGAGTCAGGTAGAACACAAACTGCGAACCTTGCAAACGTTTAAGTCACAATCGCTGCTACGTAAGTGGAAAAAGAAAACCAACGTGTAGACCTTCAATAATGTTCGGTTAGCCAAGGTTGTTTCTGTTAATGATTCCAGTGCTTCTGAAGCCAATTTTCTTTTCTAAGAATATCTGAAATGGAGTAAATCCTTTTGAGAAGCACCAGAGCATGCATTGTTGATCTTCTTCCCTCTTTCTTCTATGAAACACATTGAAGTTGTTTCAGGAGTGCACGCTCCAGATCTGTCACTGTCGATGGGGTTGCCAGCTCCAGATCTGTCAACAGGTGTTGCCAGCTTCATTCATTTTCCATGAGTGGATTCAGCAGTTTGCACATTGCATATTGCCTTAAACATTTCATATGGAAAGCAATGCTTATCTAAGGAGTTTGATGCTATCAGCACAACGCCACCTACCGTCAATGAAACTAGCGAGCAAGCAAGCATAATCAATAACATGGCAAAATCAGTGGTGTGTACTCATGGAAGGGAGTCTAGGCTTCCCAAAAAATGTGTCCAATAGAAATTCAAATATTAATGATTTCTTTTGATTCATGTTTTCATGATATTCCTGCAATTCCTGCAAAGATCATGAAATGAAATAGCACACCTTTGTTTCAGTTTGTTTAGGCCATGTGTCTGGTGCTGTCTCATCTTTGTTTCAGTTTGTTTAGGCCATGTGTCTGGTGTTGTCTCACCTTTGTGTCATTTTGTTTAGGCCATGTGTCTGGTGCTGTCTCACCTTTGTGTCATTTTGTTTAGGCCATGTGTCTGGTGCTGTCTCACCTTTGTTTCAGTTTGTTTAGGCCATGTGTCTGGTGCTGTCTCACCTTTGTTTTAGTTTGTTTAGGCCATGTGTCTGGTGCTGTCTCACCTTTGTTTCAGTTTGTTTAGGCCATGTGTCTGGTGCCATCTAATCTTTGTTTCATTATGTTTAGGCCATGTGTCTGGTGCCATCTAATCTTTGTTTCATTATGTTTAGGCCATGTGTCTGGTGCTGTCTCATCTCTGTTTCGGTTTGTTTAGGCCTTGTGTCTGGTGCTGTCTCATCTTTGTTTCAGTTTGTTTAGGCCATGCGTCTGGTGCTGTCTCATCTCTGTTTTTTAAAATGTTTAGGCCATGTGTCTGGTGCTGTCTCATCTTTGTTTCAGTTTGTTTAGGCCATGTGTCTGGTGCTGTCTCATCTTTGTTTCGGTTTATTTAGGCCATGTGTCTGGTGCTATCTCACCTTTGTTTCATTATGTTTAGGCCATGTGTCTGGTGCTGTCTCATCTTTGTTTCGGTTTGTTTAGGCCATGTGTCTGGTGCTGTCTCATCTTTGTTTCGGTTTGTTTAGGCCATGTGTCTGGTGTTGTCTCACCTTTGTGTCATTTTGTTTAGGCCATGTGTCTGGTGCTGTCTCATCTTTGTTTCATTATGTTTAGGCCATGTGTCTGGTGCTGTCTCATCTTTGTTTCAGTTTGTTTAGGTCATGTGTCTGGTGCTGTCTCATCTTTATTTCGGTTTGTTTAGGCCATGCGTCTGGTGCTGTCTCATCTTTGTTTCGGTTTGTTTAAGCCATGTGTCTGGTGCTGTCTCATCTTTTTTTCAGTTTGTGTAGGCCATGTGTCTAGTGCTGTCTAACTAGAAGTGCATTACTTGTCGCCCCCATAACATTTATTTGATAGATGCCACTTAGCATTTGGAATGGATTATAAAACCATTGACAGAAAAGAATAATGAAATGTTGTTGTCATGTTGTTTTTCTTCAGTGGTTAGCTAGCTAAAATCTGCCCTCTCAGAAATAGCCATGGTTGGCTCTAGGGATTTAAATATTTTACTTAAATTGCCCTGTGCTGGTCAGTGATTAAATAATAGCTTACATTAGGCCTCAGGCCTGAGAGGACAGGGGTTTAACTCCATGTCATTTTTACTAGTTGGCTTGTTTTCCCCAGAAAGAAAAAAAGTTATGACACAAAGTATGAATGACCTTATTTAACATAGAATATGAATAATGGCTTGTATTTTTCCTGGCTTGGCTTCACCAGTGAATTTATCCATACAATACCACTTGACAAAATGGATATCATGCACCTCAAACATTTGTCCAAGGAATTTGTGTATTTCATTTCTAAGTCAGTTAGGGCATATGCATGTTTCCTTTCAATTAACACTGTTGAATGATGATAAAAAGCCTCTTATACAGTATGTGGAATGTGTGACTTGCTGACTCCATCAACAACACCTGCTCCATGTCTCATATTTATTATTAAGCTCAATACTCTATACTGCAGAACAGACTTTAAGCTTGGTAACTGTGTAAAAAGCAGAGCTGTAAAAAGTAACTCCATAAGCTGGTGGTAACTTTTAAGCAAAATGCACTAGCATTCTACATGCAGAATCTGAAGTGCTACTCTGGAATGCATTAGCCATCTACGCTGGCTGTGTCTGTTATGTCATTCTAATTTAATACAGCAACAAGGTCGGCATGTGACCTTACCCAGCACATTACTGTTGTAAAATGGCGCTGGCTTTGAGTTGCTCGGTCTAGCTGAACATGTCACCCAATGAATGCTCAAAACCTGACCACAAGGCCTTAAAGTAGCTTGTCACAAAGTGCGCATGGCTGTCCATTGAGATATAAAAGCATTATGCTGGCACGGATCTCACTCTGCAGCCCGCTAGGTGAGAGCAGCGGTGAATGTCTAATTAAAATCTGACAAAAAGTCAAAAAGAGATCATGGAGTGAAAAACAGATCAGGGAGCAAGAAAAAGAACAAGGTGTCAAAAGGGGAGCGAGGATTCAAAAGGGGAGCGAGGATTCAAAAAGAGAACAAGGAGTCAGCTAGAGAACGAGCACTCAAATAGAGAACGAGGAGTCAAAAGGAGAATGAGGATCAACAAGTGAACTAAGAGTCAAAAAGTGAACGAGCAGAACAACGTGCTGAGAAAAATAGGGCCTGCATTGGCTCAGGCTAACTAACCCAACAGATATATGAGATGAAACCCCTGAAACCCCTAACCCTCTGGCTCTCTCCTTCCTGCACCTTTCCATAGTCTCTAGCTTCTCCTCTCCTTCCATATCATCTAGCTCCTTCTCTCCCTCTATAGCCTCTAGCTTCTCCTCTCCTTCCATAGCCTCTAGCCTCTCCTCTCCTTCCATAGCCTCTAGCTTTTCCTCTTCTTCCATAGCCTCTAGCATATCCTCCCCTTCTATAGCCTCTAGCTCCTCCTCTCCTTCCATAGTCTCCAACTTCTCCCCTCCTTCCATAGCCTCTAGCTTTTCCTCTCCTTCCATAGCCTCTAGCCTCCTTCTCCTTCCATAGCCTCTAGCTTCTCCTCTCCTTCCATAGGAGCCTCTCTGCTCAGCCTTTTTTGTAGACTCTTCCCTCTCCCCGGGCCTCCTCTCTCCCTCCCTCCACCTTTTCTCCCTCCCCTCCACCTTCTCTCAGGCTGTCAGCCCTCTGAGAACCCCTCTTTCCCGACTCAAAGGCGGACCCCCCCCCCCACCAACCCCCCCGTCCTCCCCCTAGCCTGTGCTTGTCTGAGCTGAACGTAACCTTTCATGTCAGCATGAGCCAGATCTGATTGGGACGCCGGGCTGAAGGCGGAGATCAGTCAACACATGAACGGCGTTCCAAATTACACCCTCTCCCGCCGGCTTAATCCAGAGGGATTGGTTTGACAGAAGTGGAGGGCACAGGGCGTCAGTTGGGACGTGAACACTGAGACGTTGCGCCCCGCGTGTTTCCAGCAACAACGCAGAGAAGACTGAGAAAAGGATGTGATCATGAAGAGCTGGTGAAGACGTGTGACTAATGTGAGTGATGCAATTCTCAGTGTTAGGGGGGCGGTGGGGGGGGGGGGGGTGGGGGGGGCTGTGGGGGGGGCACACAAGGGAAAGTGCACTGGTGGATCAAACAGCTTGTTTGTCGTTATCTGTAACACATCTGTTTGACACATCTATCTGAAGATGGAAGGGAAAATGTAGGGTGAACAAGCAACATAATAATGAGCCATAGAAATGAAGGTACTCTGACCCCAGGAACAGGTTTGGTGTTTAAACCTACATGGCAGTAGCTTTCCAGGAACAGGACAGCAGCTAAAACCTACAGGTTAAAACACACTGTTTAAGCTAAAAATAATAGACAAGAAACGTATTGTTGCATTGTCCAGTTTCCCCATTATTTATGATGCTTTTCTGGCTTCATACAGAGATATCATTCTAAAAATGGATGCATGGAAGAAGGTTTCAGAAATCGTTGGGATCACGGGTGAGTCATACATGCATAACGTAAAACTAAGTAAATTGCTATTTGAACATTGACTCGTGTTGATACGTAATATATTTTTAGTAGTGTAGTCACGCAATAATACTTATAATAAATTGCGGAGATTGATGTGTCCCTTATACTCGTCGACTGGTTGTCGCTGGAATAAACAAGGAAGACACGCTCAACCCGAGAAAGCAGTGTGCACGCAAGAGAGGGTTCAGCAACAAATGGCCAGAGATTGAGCGTTTTGCGAGTTGAGCGAGAGATGACAGACATAAGAAAAGTATATTTATAAACATCCATTAACTCCCGCAACTTCCTTGTCTTCACCTCCCCTGAAAAAACCCAGGTTCATGGGTAAGGTGTCAAATGGTGAATAAAATACTGTAACTTATGATATTTCAGTTAATTGGCTAGCCACCTACAGTAGTAAGCTAAATGCAGTAGCTCTGTTTAGGTAGCTAATGTAGGGTAACGTGGGGGAAAATGCCCCCTTAAGGGAAATCTGTATTTTCTGACTCAAGATTTTTACATGAACATATTGACTATATTTAGACAAATACATTTAGAAAAAAAGATTGGGCAGATTGATTATATTTTATTGCAACTTAATCAAATGCAAAACTATGTAAATGGGGTGTTTTACCCCACTATCAGGGCAAAATGCCCCCTGTTTTTTTTTTACTCCCAATTAAGATTAAGATTTATTCCATATTTAGGTGTCTAAATAATTCTATCAATGTAATCCATAACATTGAAAATAATTCAATCTTGATAGCATTATATAAGTGAGTTAACAAAACAAATTTGCACATTCCAATATCCAAAAGCAAAAAGCTATGTATAACATTTATTACAGATTGTTTTTATATACAGAACTTTTGTACTATTTTTAAATATGTTTTGTTTACTGTGCAAAAGTATTAAGTTAAAAACATTAAATCAATTTTATTGAGCAATTCATTCAATATCAGTGCCAACTGAGAGGCCTAGTATATTAGATGTTAATATATGATCAGTAAACTAGCTATTGTTGAAGTCTAACACTTCCCGAGTTGGTTTATTGGAAAGGAGAATAACACATCAGGAGTCAGGTCAATTACCGTACCGCATATTCCGTTTATTAAAAAAGCTTTTGGAGACAAGTGTCGCCGCACAATGTCTGAACATGAACTGTCATAATAGCATTATTTATACTTCAAACACGCCTAAAAAGTGGGGGCGTTAAGTTAGCCAAGTAGTGTGCCATTGGTCCAATTTATGTTCTATACCTTATATGTGTACATGCAGCACAAGCGTCATATTTGGGCTTTATGTCTTCCGCTTGAAGTTCCTCAGTATGTGTGTGCGTTGTCCATCTGTGTCCTGTTTGCCTAAGACACTCAAGCTAAATCTACTTCCTCTTCCTAGCAACCGTCTAAATAAGATTTCCTGTTGTTCTACTTGCATCTTTCAGTTTCAGCATTTTGCTACAGACATTCAACATTTTGGCCTAAATGCTTACAACAGTTTAACAGCTTATACATTCAGTATATCCACATTATTAAACTAAAACCTACTTATATTAAGCTACATCTTGAACTTTGTTATATTTTAGCAATATATTCTCCGGGGTAAAATACTCTCCAGTGCATTTTGCCCCAAGAGAGGGGGCATTTAGCCCCAAACATGATCACAACAAAAAACAGGATTTCTATAAAAAAAAGTATTAACATGTGTTTTACTTAGCCTAAGGCCTTCCTATTCACAAATCAATAATCAGTTTAGAGGTCAAACTTCATCACATCACATGACAATGTTTTTTAAATGAAATAAAATGACATCAACTTATGTTAAAATCGTTTTTGTGGAATTGCTTGCTTAGTTGAGACGATTCAACAATATTTTCTAGATGAAGAAGAAAAGTGGCAACCAAGGAATGTGTGGAAATAAAATGTGTAGTCATTTGGTGGTTTGGTGGAGAATTACAGGCGGGGGCATTTAACCCAGGGATGCGTTTAACCACAAGCCACCCTATTAGCTAGTTAGCTAGCTAGTAAACTGGCTACATGTGAGAGATTGAAAATGAGCAGATTTAGGAAATCCCCAATATCAACTAAAATACTTGTCTATTCATTCAGAAAATATTTTTATCATGCCAATAGACTATAATTTAAAACATTGCTGCACAGAGAGTAAAAAAACAGGAAAGAAATACCACAATCGTGCAGAAAGAGGAGAGAGGTTACTTATGTTAATTAATTAATATGTTTTGTTGTGAAAATAATTTGGTGGAATGGTGTTCAGTCCAGATTATTTTTTTTAGGTTAATAACCTGATTCATTACCCACACTAGGCCTTATTTTTTTGCTAATGCAATTCATTGATACCGTTTAAAAATCTAGTACGTCTTTGATTATATTGATGAATGATTTGTCATATCAAAATTATCCGGATAAATTCATAGTTCACCCACTTTTCTTTACCACAACATTACTGGGTACTTTTCTTTCGATGGTACAAGTTTCAAAAAAGATTTCCACTGTAAATGATACGTTAGGGCAAATCAGGTCTGATATTGAAATGGTAATTCAAAACTTTAGAAGCATTTATTTTTTACCTCGAATGCACTTAGTATTTCCAGCTCATCAAGAAAATTCAGACCACAACAAGATTGTCAAATTAAGCTACCAGAACTGTATCGAAGACTGTTAAAATAATCCAATAAGAGCTCCGTCATGTGTCTCACAGGCTGCTATTCTCCTTTTCTCTCAGCCTCCCTTTCATTGTCATCCCCCATTGACTGCATGTCACTCCTATCTACGTCATCTTGCTACAGCTAAAGCATTGCCAATAATGACGGAGAGCAAAGGAGTTCTTGTCAGCGCCCGAAAACAGTACCCGCCCCCTTGTACGGCGCCGTACGCTACTTTCGACCACAGCCCCATCGGACGAAGTGTGCTGTAAAGAGAATAGGGACGTTTTTGGGAAGCAGTTTCCGTCTCCAAATCCGCTACATTCAGAGAGCGTGTTATCAGTGAATGATTACACAGACCGACCCGGACATCAAATGACTCATCAGCGCTCTCTCTCGCTCACCCTGTCTTATCACGCTGTATAGAAAGCCTCTTTTGGGGGAGTGATTGAAGCCTGCTGCGTAAATGAGGAGGTTTGCTGAGCAGAGACGCTATGCAGACACAGTCCTGGTGTTCATCCCAAAGTGCGCCCTAGTCCCTATCTAGGGCATTTCTTTGAACTGGCTCCGGGTAGCAGTGGTGCACTTTAGGGAATCATTTGGGATGTGGGCTAACAGAGCTAATCCTCGCGGATGGTATTGATGTCAGGGTGGTTGGGTGATGCTGTGGAGACAGGGAGCTCTTAAGAGAGTCTCCTTGATCTATCTCCTGTGTCTCCATATCCACTGATGCTACGTGTATATCATTAAAGCGTTACGTCCGACGACACAGAGGCACTACAGCCTGTAGTCATCTTTACGGTTTCACCGCATGGCTACTAGCGGCCCTAGGAGTCACTGGGCCTCTCCCCCGCACACCATGCCACCAGCCTGCAACTGAGACCTGCATGGCCTCTGCCATTTAAAAACCAATGGCAGAGGAGCAGACAGGCAGCTCTAACGACTTGCTCATCCGATAGACTGTTAATTCTGTAATATAAAGCTCTGACTTCTGAATTTATCTCGTTTTCTCTCTCTTCTCTCTCTCTCCTCAGGTATAGGTTAACAGACAGGCACAGATGGGTAGACAAGTAGATTGAAACAGAAAGGCATATTGGTAGAGACAGACAGGAACTGATGGGTAGACAGAAAGGTATAGACAGATAGGCACATGGGTACAGACAGGCAGGTACAGACAAGTAAACAGACAGGTAGGCCCATGGGCACAGGCAGACAGGTAGATAGACAGGTAGAGACAGACAGGCAGACATAGGTACATCATATACGTACAACAAGGTCGCCAGTAAGACCCCTTCTATGAATACCGTCCCACCCTGGCTCGCCAGATCGGTCTGTCTCCCACTGTGGTGTGGTGATTACATTTTAAGCCTGCCTTTGGTGTCTGCTTGCCCCTCCACAGAAGACAGAAGGTGCATCCCAAACGGGTGTTCCGGGAAGGGTTCCATATTGACCGTTGGCCTCTAAAAGTAGTGAGCAATATAGGAAATAGGGTCCCTTTAGAGAGATTTAGAGATTGTTTCTGACACATTTCTAACTGTTGATGTGGCTTTGGTAGCAGTGCAGACTGAATCACACAGTGAAACACAAACCTCTTTGACTTCACATCTTAACATTTCATACTTTTCCATTTCATCATAAAGTATCGAAAATAAATCAGACCATTTTTATTTTATCATAGGTTCAGCTTCTAATATTGATTGCTCTCTATTTACCTGATGGCAGCATAGCACAGTACAGCTTAGCATAGCATGTCCTTGCCATGCATTTGGTCTGCTAGCTGTGTTAATGCATATGGTGTAGGACAGTCGATTGATTGATCATTTCTCAAGTGTTTCATTTATTAAAACATATCCATAGCCTAAAAGGGAAAAACCTACCCCGAAAGTAGACGGTTAATTAGGATTAATTGCACGTCTGTAGCATTTGCTGATATGTCTGCGGAAGCAGAAAATTGCGTGCAAAGTGGTAGTCAAATGCACACTACAAAGTTACAAAGTCTGGGGTCACTTTGAAATGTCCTTGTTTTCGAAGGAAAAGCATTTTTGGTCAATTAAAACAATATCTAAAATGAAAATGATGTATAACAAAAAAATCAGTCCTGTGATCCAATGGCATGTTGTGTTTGCTAATCCAAGTTTATAATTTTAAAATGCTATGTGATCATTAGAAAAACCTTTTTGCAATTATGTCAGCAAAGCTGAGAACTGTGTTGATTAAAGAAGTAATAAAACTGGCCTTCTTTAGACTAGATGAGTATTTAGAAAATCTGCAATGGGTTTGATTATCTCAAAATGTCCAGAAACAAATAACGTTCTCTGTAGCTCATCAGTCTATTTTTGGACTGAGAAATTAAGACTACTTCATGTGAGAAATTACCAAGAAACTGAAGATCTCATACAGCATTGTGTACTACTCCCTTCACAGAACAGAGCAAACGGTCTCTAACCAGAATAGAAAGAGGAGTGGGAGGCCCCGGTTCACAACTGAGCAAGAGGACAAATACAGTAGAGTGTCTAGTTTGGGAAACAGATGCATCACTGGTCCCCAACGGGCAGCTTCATCACATAGTACTCACAAAAAAACTATCTTAACGTCACCAGTGAAGAGGCGACTCCAAGATGCTGGCCTTCTAGGCAGAGTTGCAAAGAAAAAGCCATATCTCAAACTGGCAAATATAAAGAAAAGATTAAGATGGGCAAAAATACACAGACACTGGACAGAGGAAGATTAGATAAACAGGCCAGCATCCTGGAGAGAGATAGATTTTTAGATGCCCTGCACCAGAACATTTTTTGGAACCCACAACCAGATTGTTAGAACACCAGAACATTTTCATATCTCAGTTGTACCACCAAGTGAGAAATATGGAAGGAAATTATTATAGGGCGAAGCAATTTTATAATGTGTTCTTAGGTTATATGTATTAGTGTTACGCCACAGTAGACACTAGATTAATCGAGTAGATTTGCATGAAGTGTTACATTTAAGCTTGGAAAGCTTACATTTCCGTTGCTGCTCTTCATAGAGAAAAGGTTTTTAAGTTTAATCACATGATTACAAGAAGGTTCAGCACTGTATGTGCTCCTTGCTGGTCTCTGGTTAAAATTCCAACCGATAACTGATTTTGTCAGGGTTTCTTCTGACACAATTGAACCAACCCCCTTTGACTGTGGTCTCACTCTGTGGGGGAGCTAATGAACCCAGGCCTTCAATAGGTCCAACACCTCCCTCTAAAAAGCAAGGTCCATCAAGAAACGGTTTGTGATGATAGGTGTGGAAGAAGTTGACGGGCAGGCACAGAGCCCTGACCTCAACCCATCAAACACCTTCGGCATGAATTAGACTGGCAACTATGAGCCGGGCCTCACAGCCAGAGCTTCATCTGGATCCTGTTCCGGATCTGGCACCTCTCAGATCTGGCTCTGGATCCGGCATCTGTTACACGAGGCGGAGAGCGAGTGTAGGGAAACATTCTTTTATTTTTAGCACGAAACAACAAAAGGAGAGGCACAAACAATGATCCACAACACAAAAGGCAAAAAGGTCAAGTGAAATAGGATCCCCAATTAGAGGCAATGCAGTGCTGCTGCCTCTAACTGAAGAGAACAAAAACGGGAGCGCAGAGATGCCTAGAGGCCCCTCTGTGATCAGGCCATGGCTGTGACCCCCAGGCGCACAGAGATGCCAAGAGGCTCCTTCAGACAGGACCTGACAAGTGTTATTCAATATTGTGAATGTTTTAGCTTTGTGTTGTGCGGTATTCACACTACCAATGTGCTTCCTTTGCGATGATTTGCTCCCTCGGCATCAAGCTGTTGTAGCAGGTGAAAAGATGCACTGCTAATAGCCCAACATCAGTGCACAACCTCACTTATGCTCATTTGGCTGAACGGGAGCAAATCCCACAGTAGTTTTCCAACATCTAATGGAAAGCCTTCCCAAAGGAGTGGGGTCTGTTATAGCAGCAAAGGGGGACCAACTGGAAGATGTGCAACAAGCCATCGTCCGCAAACTGCTTTTGGCCGCATAAAATATGTCAATCTGTAAGGGCTCAGACATTTTTAGGTCACGTGATTGGAAGCTTCTGCCTTACATTGGGGAAAGCACTTGTAAACTGCTAGATATGGCATCAGACTAAGGAATAGTAAAGCCAGGTATCTACTGGTCAAATTATCTTAATATCCATATCATTTCAAGGGCCTAAAATGAACAACTTTGGATTGGATGGTAGAATGTTTGTTTCACCAGCTTCAAAGTCACACAGGTGCATACAAGCGCAGCGTGGTGCTTCACTGGCTTTTTTGGCCAAATAGATACTCTTCGCAAAAATGCAAGTTGTGATTTATAGCACACAAAAATCTCCCATATAGTATTACTGTAATTTAGACAGCGTATCCCCGATTAATGTATTTGACCACGGATAGAAATCACAAGCGACAGACTTGTCGTGCATTCTTATAGCCTACTACCAGTAAGTAGAGATATTATTTTGAGTAGAGAGATTGATTTTTAGATGCCCTGCACCAGAACATGTTTACCCTAAAATCTCAAGTGTTGACAGTTGTATGAATGGCCTCCAATCTTACTTGATACTGTGGTAATCAACCAGATTATTACGGAAGTGTGAAAACTGCACATGCCTAAAATGCAAGTAACCAAACTGTATGAATGATACGGGTGTGAAACATTATCATTTCACAGTATGCTTTTTCCTCAGGTTATAAATACATTTTGAATCTTCCTGGGAGCTCAAAGACATTCACCTGCCTCCACTGCTACCCATGTAGAAGGTCAAAATATTTGAAGCACAGTTCATGAGAGACTTTAGGGGTATTATAAAAAATCTACGTTTACATTGGTAATCAGTTCATTCAAGTAATAAGGCATTTTTGGATTTGTGGTCATCTGTTGTTATTACACACCTTGTCATGACTTATTGGTTAAATATACAACAGCTTTTAGCCAATTAGCATTCACGGTTCAAACCCTATAGGCATACATCATGCTTAAGGACTTTCCTTAAGGATGACAGAATACAGAGTGCTGGTCTAATATACCATGCCTGAGAGGGGTACCCATAGCCATGGTATATTAGCCATATACCACAAACCCTAAGCTTTCATATTGCTATTATACATCGGTCACCAACACAACAAGAACAGAAAAAAGTAGTACTTCTTTTGGTCATGCCTGTGCCATACAGCCTGATATACCACTGCTTTCAGCCTATCATCATCCAGCACTCAACCAACCCAGTTTATAATTTACAAATATGACGCATGCCACCCAGTAAGATAAGTACAATAATTTTCCATTCAGAAAATAAGTGTTTAATATTTTGTTCCCTTTTCCTCCGCTGCTGGTAATAACGACACATCTTTTGAGACAAGAGCAAAGAGTTATCACCCAGCACTACTGTTGTTAGATTTATTTATATATATGTAACAGACCTTATTTTAACTGTGTTTTGAAAATCAAAGAGATATTTGCTTCTCACGGGTCCCTCGGTGCTTACTGTTATTAATAGCATGATAACACTTTATTTTGAGTCCCAAAAGTGTGCCTGTAGATGCTCTACAGACTATCTGTAGAGTTAGTTAACATTTTAACTATTGACTTACCCTAACCCTTACCTATATCTCAACATTTATTCTATCCTTAACCTTAATCATTACCCTAAACCTTTTTCTAAACCTAACGCAAACACGCAGTTGTTTATAAACCAATAGTTTGTTGGAAGTTTGTTGAAAGTTTGCTAATAGTATTACTATCTATAGAACATCTACAGATGGAAATTGAGACTCACAAAAAGTGTAACCAAAAAGACTAGAAACTTTCAGTGAACAAAACAAGGACAACTAAATACAGCTCCGGAATGTAATTCTAAGTTGGATTTAGATAGTTTTACTAAAATTATCACTGAGTTTTAATAGGTCAATAGTAGCTTAATAGCTTGTTTTGTTATGTATTGTTAGTTACTAGTGTAATTGTATGTATTATATCTGGGTGATGTGTCCACTAGAGATTAAACAATATAGTTGTCATGGTGGAGAGGCAGGACATGAGGTGCAGAGCTGTAAAATATTTTATTTGGGCAACTTAATGTAATTTTTTTTACAAAAGTAGAGGTAAACCATGAACTGACCTCTAGCATCAACAAGGCATTTTCGCCCACAGGACTGCCGCATATTGGATGTTTTTCCCTTTTCACACCATTATTTGTAAACCCTAGAAATGGTTGTGCGTGAAAATCCCAGTAACTGAGCAGATTGTGAAATACTCAGACCGGCCCGTCTGGCACCAACAACCATGCCCCGCTCAAAATTGCTTAAATCACCTTTCTTTCCCATTCTGACATTCAGTTTGGAGTTCAGGAGATTGTCTTGACCAGGACCACACCCCTAAATGCATTGAAGCAACTGCCATGTGATTGGTTGATTAGATAATTGCATTAATGAGAAATTGAACAGGTGTTCCTAATAATCCTTTAGGTGAGTGTAGATTTCTATCAAAATGTTGTGAACTTGTAAGTAGTGAGTCACAAAAATATAAAGCGAGCCACAAATACATAATGCAACTGTCAAAAAAAATATCACTGTCAAAAAATGTATACATATAGTTTCACAAACATGTCAAAATCCGAAACAAATGATGAAAAGTTACAAAAAACAAAGGACGATTAGCAAATACATGTAAGACTGTTTTTTACATTGAATCATGTTTTTGTAAATGTTACAGCATTTCTCACCTGCATTTTCCAGATTTGTGACTTGCATTACATTTGTGAGTTGCCATAAATATTTGTAAGTTGCTCCACTAATTTGTGAGGGCTGCTACATATTTGTAAGTAGCGTCACATATTTGTGGGTCGCATTTTATGTATTAGTAGCACATGGAATCCAGATTAGGACCTCTTTAGTTCAAGTTTAAAATGAATTTATAAAATGACATGGCCCATGACATCTACGTAGTAAGAATTAAGAAATACACAGCTCCGGAAATAATTAAGAAACCACTGCACCTTTTTCTGTCCTTTCCAAAAAAATTGAAATGGAAAGCTTTGAGTGAGGAACAGAAGCATTAAATTTGCAGTGGTCTCTTCCTCACTCAAAACCTTCCTTTTCGACTATTTTGGAAAGGAAAGAAAAAGGTGCAGTGATCTCTTAATTTTTTCTGGAGCTGTATAAAGCAAAAAATATAGCAAAAATACAGCAAAATTATACATAACAATGTAAACTAGTAGCAATTTTAAAAAGAGTAGGATGTGGAATATGAACATGAATTATGGGTAGAAGGGGAATATGGGTAGAAGTATTGAATATTATTAATATAATATGAGTGTAATATGCCGATGAATGGTACATACAGAAGAACATTCTAATGTACACTGAAATGTACATGGAAAGACATCAGAGCATCTGGAATGTTCATGTGTGATCAGTATGATCATAGATCAGTGTTGCTGGTTGAGGAGCCTTATGGCCTGAGGGAAAAACCAGGTTCTGGTTAATGCTTAGGCTCCAGAACCCCAATATATTATTAAACCATACTTTCAAAATAAGACAGCACATAATTTCTTGTGTAAATAAAGTGTTGGGTAATAAGTATGCTTTGTGTTTACGCATTTTACAATTCAGCATAATTTTAAGCTCTATGTTATTGATTTCTACCACTTACAGCACTGTGTGGACATTCGTTTTCAAATGATCAAGACAAACTTTGAACATTGGAGGATAGATGTCAGTCACAGGTGAAGTATAAACCAAGCTCACAAATACGCAATGCCACTCACAAATGTGTAGCAGCCCTCACAAATATGTGGAAGAACTCACAAATATTTAAGGCCACTCAGAAATGTAATGCAAGTCACAAATCTGTATAATGCAGGTGAGAAATTCTTTAACATTCTCAAAAAACCATTCAACATAAAAAACAGCCTTACATCTATTTGCTAATCATCCTGTGCTTTTGTTAACGATTCATTATTTGTTTTTCGATTAGTACATGTTTGTGTAACTACAGGTGCTGGTCATGAAATTTGAATAACATCAAAAAGTTGATTTATTTCAGTTATTCCATTCAAAAAGTGAAACTTGTATAATGTATACATTCATTCCACACAGACTGATATATTTCGAGTGTTTATTTCTTTTAATTGTGATGATTATAACTGACAACTAATGAAAACCCCAAATTCAGTATCTCAGAAAATTAGAATATTGTGAATAGGTTCAATATTGAAGACACCTGGTGCCACACTCTAATCAGCTAATTAACTCAAAACACCTGCAAAGGCCTTTAAATGGACTCTCAGTCTAGTTCTGTAGGCTACACAATCATGGGGAAGACTGGTGACTAGACAGCTGTCCATAAGACGACCATTGACACCTTGCACAAGGAGGGCAAGACACAAAATGTCATTGCTAAAGAGGCTGGCTGTTCACAGAGCTCTGTGTCCAATCACATTAATAGAGAGGCGAAGGGAAGGAAAAGTGGAGTAGAAAAAAGTGTACAAGCAATAGGGAAAACCGCACCCTGGAGAGGATCAAAAATGAGGGCGAGATTCACAAAGAGTGGACTGCAGCTGGAGTCAGTGCTTCAAGAACCACCACGCACAGACGTATGCAAGACATGGGTTTCAGCTGTCGCATTCCTTGTGTCAAGCCACTCTTGAACAAGAAATAGCATCAGAAGCGTCTCGTCTGGGTTAAGACAAAAAGGACTGGACTGCTGCTGAGTGGTCCAAAGTTATGTTCTCTGATGAAAGTAAATTTGATTTCCAAAGTAAATTTTAGATTTCCTTTGGAAATCAAGGTCCCAGAGTCTGGAGGAAGAGAGGAGAGGCACAGAATCCACGTTGCTTGAAGTCCAGTGTAAAGTTTCCACAGTCAGTGATGGTTTGGGGTGCCATGTCATCTGCTGGTGTTGGTCCACTGTGTTTTCTGAGGTCCAAGGTCAACGCAGCCATCTACCAGGAAGTTTTAGAGTACTTCATGCTTCCTGCTGCTGACCAACTTTATGGAGATGTAGATTTCATTTCCCAACAGGATTTAGCACCTGCACACAGTGCCAAAGCTACTAGTACCTGGTTTAAGGACCATTGTATCCCTGTTCTTAATTGGCCAGCAAACTCGCCTGACCTTAACCCTATAGAAAATCTATGGGGTATTGTGAAGAGGAAGATGCGATACGCCAGACCAACAATGCAGAAGAGCTAAAGGCCACTATCAGAGCAACCTGGGCTCTCATAACACCTGAGCATTGCCACAGACTGATCAACTCCATGCCACACCGCATTGCTGCAGAACATTCAGGCAAAAGGAGCCCCAACTAAGTACTGAGTGCTGTACATGCTCATACGTTTCATGTTCATACTTTTCAGTTGGCCAACATTTCTAAAAATATTTTTTTGTGTTGGTCTTAAGTAATATTCTAATTTTCTGAAATACTGAATTTGGGATTTTCATTAGTTGTCAGTTATAATCATCACAATAAAAATAAATAAACACTCGAAATATATCAGTCTTTGTGCAATGAATGTATACATTATACAAGTTTCACTTTTTGAATGGAATTACTGAACGAAATCAACTTTTTGATGATATTCTAATTTTATGACCAGCACCTGTATATGCATATACAGCTCCGGAAAAGATTAAGAGACCACTGCACCTTTTCCTTTCTAAAAAAGTTGAAAAGGAAAGTTTTGAGTGAGGAACAGAAGCCTTCAATTTGCAGTGGCCTCTTAATTTTAACCCTTCTGTTCCTCACTTAGAACCTTCCTTTTCAACTTTTTTGGAAAGGAATGAAAAAGGTGCAGTGGTCTCTTAATTTTTTCTGGAGCTGTATATCTTTACAGTGATTTAGATTTGACAGTTGCATTCTGTATTTGTGACAAGCTACTTAGAAGTTTACAACATTTTGATCTATCTCCATTATGCCTAGAAGAACCTCAGCCAGGACCTGACTATAGTGTACTTGAAAAGTTCCACTAATGCTCCAGACTTCTTTCTCTCTGGTTTTAATAAATGATCATGTAGCCTTTAACAGAGCCCCTCTGTAGTCTGTATATGCGTACGTGTACATTGTATGATTGCTCAAATATGTGGTCGATATAGAAACGTCTATTACGTAAACCTTTAAAGACATAACGGGCACTGAAATCAAATTCTAAAAGGCTAGAACCTGCCCTGAGTACACTTACCAGATCCAAGTGCACCAAAAAAGAACAAACCCATTGATCTCTTTTAAAAGTGTTATTCACCAACCCACAGAGACTCGACCATCCAATCAGAGTTAACCAGCTAATCTCACAGTGGAGATCACACTTGATCACATCTGAAGGGGGGAGTTTGTTCAGACCAGCAACAAATGAGCAGATCAAAGTATAA
This sequence comes from Esox lucius, assembly GCF_011004845.1. Classification (NCBI taxonomy): domain Eukaryota; kingdom Metazoa; phylum Chordata; class Actinopteri; order Esociformes; family Esocidae; genus Esox; species Esox lucius. Next base: position 15,581,912 of record NC_047579.1, read on the forward strand.
TCCTAACAATCACTTTGTTAGTCAGGCATTTTACGTTACTGTACGCCAGAGAAACCTTCTCTCCTCTGTAAGGGCGGGAGGCATAAAGGCCCCCTTTTGTCTTAAGCTTCCTTTATACCTCATTTGATTGGCGGGTTGAACCATTTGTCTCACATGCCGTGTTCGCATTCTTCTAATCTTCTGCTTCGAAAGAGATGGTGAAACTGTACTATCGGAAAAGAGGCTTTGGTGCGCAACCTCTGACCAATCACCGTACGTAAACGTAAGTGTAAAGAAAACTAGAAAATAAATTACCCGTGCAACAATCCCCTCTGTCAGAGCACCATCCGCCTAAAACGATCCAAATGTACGCAAAGATGACAGATGTCTATCAAGTTACTGCAGGGTCTATGAATCCCTACTTTCTGGACAGACGGTGCATATGTACATTTTGTACAGAACTAGAATAACGACCAGCCCAGAGATAGCTGGTTCTTGAGTTTTCTGTCAATCTTGTGGAATCAACCTCTAGTCCGAGGTTCTGGCAGCAATGTTTCCAGGGGGACAATTTTCATTCTTCTTTACATATGCAGGACAGGATTATTTTTTTTAAAACAGAGATGTTACATCAGTTATAGCAATTACCAGTCGGTGATTTCACATTTTGGTGAGATCTGGTGTCTTAATAAAAGTTCAATCAAATAGTTTGATACATATGAAATTAATATGAAATTGTACTTTCTTTGGGGAAAGAAAAGGCTGGATAAAGCAGTGATAGATCAATATAGCCTCCACTTCTTTCCAAGCATGTTTGCCTTGATGTATGAGAACCATACATTTTAATAACAAATGATTGAGTTTGGATCAAATAACTATACATTGTCACAGTAACAAATGACGATGTCGTGTAACTATACACGTTTGTATGAAGGAAACATAGTCATGATAACGCTAGTCTGCAAATAAATGCAATCAATTGTTCTGTAAACAGTTGGTATACAGCTACGTATGAGATGTGAACAAAGTATTTGAACTTGGAAATGGCCTTTGTATATAGGCATCTGTAGACAAACTGGATTATCTATCATGTGTATAATGGCATCAAAGCTTAAATCATGCAGAATCCTCAAAATAACTGTAATATTAGGTTGGGCCTTGACCTAAACAAGCAAGAGTTCTAAGAAGCTCATTAGATCCCCCTTTTGACCTCCATAGAGGTAGAGGTGTGATCAACAGGCTGCACCAACCATACATGGCAAACATTAACATTAAAAAAGAACTGTGTTATCTTAGCATTTCAATCATTAGCTCCTACCATTGGAATTCTGGTGGTGGCCTGAGCCATTTTGTGAAAACCCATCGAAGATTCTCCTGATTAACCTGAGCCGTATTCTAGCTCAATGTATGATCTCAGAGAAAACCCAAAATGTATAGCCATCAATAAACACTATCTAGCGTGGGCAGCAGGAATCCTTTTTTGCTCAAAGCACATTTGCCAAGGTAGCAACTACTCTTTGCTAGCTTTCTTAAATAGAAAGCACATTCACAAAAGAACCAAGACAGTTTTGGTTTGATCTAGATGAATAGAAATCCTGGCCAGATTAGCATCTGAGATATATTGTATTTATGGAGGTCATCCGGTGATGACAGCTACTCCCCACGGCCACAGAGATCTAAAGACATTTCTTCAATATGTACGTATTGAAGTGAAATCTGGACCTGTTCCAAGTATGAACAGAATCAGAATAAACAATGTTTGGTTGATTCCCAAATTGGAGTTAATTTGGTAATCAACTAAAAACTCACACTGGCCCCTCAAACATTTGACTATCACCAGCAACTGCACTTATTTGATGGAGAGCATTTTGTTAGTTATCAGGTTGAAAACATAGTGAGTGAGCATATACTGTGCGCCTTCCAGGACAAGGGAAAGTCAATGCACACACGTTGAGCCTTACCACATATCTTTAGTCCAGCGATTGCTTTTCGTTATAGAGTGTGAAAAGAAAAGAGTATACATGTCATCTGGGAAAATAAATTACAATTGGAGTTTTTCAGTTTATTATTCAGATGGGTAAAGTTGTACATTTTACAAAAATGTATACAATTTACTATAACAGGAGAGGTTCTTTATCCACATGACTAACACTGTTCACTATCCCAGTGTTTAGGTCAACTGCCTAATATGGTAGCATAATAAGAGAAAATAAATTAAAACTTCAAAAAAAAAAAGAATATTAGTACACTAATAATACAGTAGTGGCAATTATATGGAAAGAAATGACCAAAATCAATATTACATTACCCTTTCTTCGAAAACATCAATAAAAAATAAAAAAAACACATTTCACATCAAACCAAGTTTCAACCGATTGCACACGTTAATATAAACTATGTCGGTACAGAACTTGTGCAGCAAAAGACAGACCACTGTATCTCACACCATCCATTACACTACACACAGAAGCAGAACACCATCTATATAGGAATTATCTTAAAAGATAAATGTATGCATATGATGAGTATATGATGAGTATTATGATGAGTTATTTGGGCGTTTCATTTCATTTTCATTTCTTAGAAGATTTATCCCCTTTCAATCTGCCATAGCACACCTAGCGGTTCCTGTTTCCTGCTGTGTTGACGTCACAATCTTTCTCCCTTTCCTAAAGTGACAGCCAAACCATTTAGTTACATTGATATTATGTAAATGTTATTTCAAGGGATTTGTCATCAGGACAGTTGTTTGTAATCTAAACATGCTCTAAATAGTTGACTTCCCTTTGGGAATGGACTTCTGCAGAAACTGTCAGGGGGAGAGTGACCTTAGTGCAGGTTCCAGCAGTGTTTTTATCGCGTGACAGTTCCTTCTACAGAAATCACAACTGCTCTTGTGTGGCTATTGCGAATTCAACATTTTCGTGGCGGCAACCCGTCGTTGCTTTTTCCTTCTGCACATCAGAGGAGTTAACACGCACAAGTTACCTGTAGGCAGGATTAACTGCACCTCCATTCCATTACCTGTTATAACAAATCAAATTGTTAAGTTTTTCAAGATCGTGGACTTCCTCACATTCCTCGGGCTTCGCTCACAATTGCTGTACTTTTGTCTCCGAAGTCAGTTGTAACATAACAGTACTGTCAAGAAAATGAAAATGTACCAGTCCGCTTTATTGCGACTCGGTTTCAGTATTAACATCCTCATTTTTTTTTTCTTCTAATGTCTGCCAACATATTGGCACTATTTCAGGATATCATTGCTTGTTGCAGTAATGTTCTGCTGTTATTAATCTGAAAAGGTGCACTCCAACCTCGATCCTCCTGTGTGTGTGTGTGTGTGTGTGGTTACAGGTGTTACACAGGGCTTGTGTGTGTGTGTGTGTGTGTGGTTACAGGTGTTACACAGGGCTTGTGTGTGTGTGTGTGTGTGTGGTTACAGGTGTTACACAGGGCTTGTGTGTGTGTGTGTGTGTGGTTACAGGTATTACACAGGGCTTGTGTGTGTGTGTGTGTGTGTGGTTACAGGTGTTACACAGGGCTTGTGTGTGTGTGTGTGTGTGTGTGGTTACAGGTGTTACACAGGGCTAGGCACCACCTGTTGTATGAACAGCTGTAGAGTCTGCTTTGATCAGTCATGAAGACTGGTGGTGTGCTGAAGCTGAAAACACGACATTTAGTGCAACACTTAAACATCTTCAAGCTCTCCTCAACCAAGGACTAACACAAATGACACCCTATTCCCAATTAAGCACACAACGTTTTGTACAATAGACCCAGGGCTTTGGTCAGAAGAAGGGCACTTCAAATGACACCCTAAGCCCTATATAGTGCACTACCTTTGTGACCAAGTCCACTGGTTCTCCTGTCAAAAGAAGGGCTCAATATTAAGTTGCCAATTATAGCCAACCTCAGTGCTTCTCCCAACAAGAAATACGTTTTTAGATCTAATGAACCTCCAGATGGCCTACTGTCATCAACATGATAGAAAGTAGTCAATAAAACTCCCCGATAAACTTACATAGCCATCACTGCGGTCGTTCGTCTTACAAGGAACAGGCAGCTACTTGGTCAGATTACAAAAACAACCGGTTGGTTTGATTTAATTGTGAATAAATTACAGAAGATGGATGTTTAGATTGAGTCAGCGAAGAGATTACAAGATGTTAGATTTATGAAATAATGACATCTCTTTGTGATTATTTTCTTATCTCTCATTGATCATTCTGTCCAAAAAGACAAAAGCAAGTTAACGGCATATTACACGAATGGGAACAGAAGCTAAAGAAAATAATACACATGAAACACCTGTGACATCTAGCCAACTAGAGACTATACAAACTAAAGATCGGTCATCGAACCCGGTTAAAATGTGCTCAAGCAATGTATATTTAACCCAGAAAGTCAGGAAGTTGCCAGACTGGGCAGCTCACGCAGTGACAATGATGATGATCCAGTCCACCCCAGACCTAGTTTTGAATGGCATTTAAACTCTTTCAAACACTTTGATAGTTTGTTTCACCCTGCTTGGAATGCAGCAAGTGTGGGATGTGGGCAAGCTCAATTAAGCACCGATTAAGTATTTGAAATGATTTGGGATATTGTTTGAACCCAGGTCTTGAGTAATTCTGTTCTATTTCCCCATGGCCCTAGTCCAAAGCCTCTTCTCAGTCAGACAGACACTCTAGAAATTGATTACCACCTCTCTCTGATTGCAGCCTCTCTCTCTTTCCTGTTTCTCGTTCTCTACATCATTTCGTCTCTCTCTCTCTTTCCGCTAAATCTAAATTGTGACTCCAGACACGAAACCAACCCATCTTCCCGGCGCACACTAAATCACTCTCACACTCCTCCCTCTACCCCCTCCCCCCATCCCTTTCCCCTTCCCAACCTCTCCACTGCACTGCCACAAAAGCAACAAAAAAAACCCACCAAACCACAAATGAGAGCCCACAGATATCTGTACCTGAATTTATGGTACTTCTGCTATACTGAAGAATAGAGGCTCTGCCTCTTATATGTCCTGGTAGCCGAAAAGCAAAAAACATCTCGCCAGACCCTCCCTCTCTCTCTCATCCCCTACAAGTTTTTCTTCCTCTAAGTCTCCCTCTCTCTCTCATCCCCTACAAGTCTCTCTTCCTCTAAGTCTCCCTCTCTCTCTCATCCCCTATAAGTCTCTCTTCCTCTAAGTCTCCCTCTCTCTCTCTCATCCCCTACAAGTCTCTCTTCCTCTAAGTCTCCCTCTCTCTCTCATCCCCTACAAGTCTCTCTTCCTCTAAGTCTCCCTCTCTCTCTCATCCCCTACAAGTCTCTCTTCCTCTAAGTCTCCCTCTCTCTCTCATCCCCTACAAGTCTCTCTTCCTCTAAGTCTCCCTCTCTCTCTCATCCCCTACAAGTCTCTCTTCCTCTAAGTCTCCCCCTCTCTCTCATCCCCTACAAGTCTCTCTTCCTCTAAGTCTCCCTCTCTCTCTCATCCCCTACAAGTCTCTCTTCCTCTAAGTCTCCCTCTCAATCTCATCACCGTGATAATCTGGAGTCATTCTGAAGCTGTATGTCCTGATGTTTAAAATAGCCTGTAGGGGCTTGAACATGCAATGTTATTGCCGAAAGCAGCCAAATATTTAGTAGAAAATCACTCAACATAAAAAATTATCGTAGTCTCAATCTCTTTCTGTCTTTACCGTGGAAACCACTGGAGTCTGTCTGAGGCAGTGAGTCCTGTTGATTAAAATACAAGGCGTGACAAGCAAGTGTGTGTGCATGTTTCTCTATGTTTGAGGTATTACATTCTATCAAACCTATCAAAGAAGAGGGCACAGGAATAACCAATCAGGGTAGTGATGGAAGTTACTAGGCAGATTATAAGGTTAATTGACCAATCTGCTACACTGCCGTACAATACCGATCAGATTACCTTGACATTACTCAAACTCCAGTGTGATAGTCCTTTGTTATTCTGTAGATTTTGATCCAATAACTGTCCACACATTCAGAGACAGACAGACTGTGGTGTTTCTGCCTTTTTATCAAGATTCTACAGATGCCACAGCCATATGTGGGTCAAAAGTAGAAAAGGGGCTAATGAGTATGAGCTGGAGGTAATGTCTGAGTTTGTTTACACTTCATGGGCTTGTTATGGCAAAAGTAGCCAAATACTAGAACACCATCATCATGTCATTAAATTTGTTTTAGAAAGATTGTGAATCCATTTTACCTCAAGGGTATTCTAAAGAAAGGTCATGAATGACCACCTAAGACTTGTGACATGGGTTGATGTATAATTCTGTCAATTAATCTGACTGTAGTCAAGAAAATATAGACTGAAAATTATTCAAACCCTGGACTCAATATTTGGTAGCATAGCCTGAGTCAAAAAATAATTGCAATCAAGTGCTTCCTATAGCCATGGATGAGCTTTCTGCCCCTCTGTACTGGCAGTTTGGTCCACTCTTCTTATGCTAACTGCTCCATTTCGTTCAGATTTAAAGGCCTTCCCCCATCCACTGTTTTCAGATTCCTTCTCAGGTATTCAATGGATTCAACCATGGAATTCTCCGGAATCCATGATGCCTTGCATACATTCAAGTCTTTTTTTCAGCAGTGGGTCTCTTAACATACAAGCCGCCTTCATTGTGTAACCCACTTATAGGGGTCAATACATCAACGCTACGTTTGTAGGAGTTAAGGGGAGACAATAGACTGCAGATGAAGGGACACAGAAACCAGGTGTGAATGGTAGTATAAGACAGGATGACAAAACACCAAGACATGCATTAATTTGTACACAAACACTAAATAATTTGGAGATGAATAGAATGAAACAAAAGAAGGCCTTGTAAAGATACTATGTATTTTGTGTAAATCAGGTAGTTATGTTCAGTCGGTCAAGTTTTTACGTCAAGTTCAATGTGTTTGCTTCTGGGTGGCTAAGACAGTCTCACCACACTGCAGAAATCAAGTGGCACATGATCGCTGCTAGCTCTGTTAACATGGCTAATCCTCTGCATGGTCACTCACCAAGAAAGAAAAGTTAAATTCTGCACTTGTAAAAGGCTTAAAAACGGAACTCCTGCCGGTCTCCAAATAGCTTTTCCAGTTGCACAAATCTTTTCTTCAATCATAAAATTGTGTCTTTTAAACTGTAATCAAATGTCCACAGACTTTTATCTGACTATTTGCAGTATGCCTTTAGCCTCAGTTTCTACAGCTCTTGAATCATCTCGAAAATTGTCCTAACTAAATCAGAGAGAGCTGTCAATCAACCTCAACCAGAGGCAGAACATTGTTCTATTAACAATTAGATTGGTTGAAAACTATTAAACTAGAATCGTAACTATTGTCACAAATTGAACACTGGGTTACAATTGAGTTTGCAATGAATGGTGTGAACTGTGATGAAACTGTGGTACCTTGTGTAGGTCAGCTGAAGGACAGCTTGAATCTGTGTGGCAGTTGATTGAGGCGATTATCAAATTGCAGGAACCCCCCAATATCAAACTCAATTGTACACCCCTACCTCCAACTCATCACAGGTGAGTTCAGTACCAAAGTCAATAAGAATCGCTTGATGTCAAACTATTTCTAGAATGTGCCAATAATATTTTTCCACTGCAAACCAAAGAAATAAATACAGTGGGGAGAACAAGTATTAGATACAATGCCGATTTTGCAGGTTTTCCTACTTACAAAGCATGTAGAGGTCTGTAATTTTTATCATAGGTACACTTCAACTGTGAGAGACGGAATTTAAAACAAAAATCCAGAAAATCACATTGTATGATTTTTAAATAATGAATTTGTATTTTATTGCCTGACATATGTATTTGATCTAACTGCACCTGTTTGAACTTGTTTCCTGTATAAAAGACATTTGTCTACATACTCAATCAAACAGACTCCAACCTCTCCACAATGGCCAAGACCAGAGAGCTGTGTAAGGACATCAGGGATAAAATTGTAGACCTGCACAAGGCTGGGATGGGCTACAGGACCATAGGCAAGCAGCTTGGTTAGAAGGCAACTGTTGACGCAATTATTAGAAAATGGAAGAAGTTCAAGATGACGGTTAATTTCCCTCAGTCTGGGGCTCCATGCAAGATCTCACCTCGTGGGGCATCAATGATCATGAGGAAGGTGAGGGATCAGCCCAGAACTACACGGCAGGACCTGGTCAATGACCTGAAGAGAGCTGGGACCACAGTCTCAAAGAAAACCATTAGTAACACACTACGCCGTCATGGATTAAAATCCTGCAGCGCACGAAAGGTCCCCTGCTCAAGCCAGCACATGTCCAGGCCTGTCTGAAGTTTGCCAATGACCATCTGGATGATCCAGAGGAGGAATGGGAGAAGGTCATGTGGTCTGATGAGACAAAAATAGAGCTTTTTTAAACTCCACTCGCCGTGTTTGGAGGAAGAAGGATGATAGGGCCATGTATCGTGAGATCTTGGCCAACAACCTCCTTCCCTCAGTAAGAGCATTGAAGATGGGTCGTGGCTGGGTCTTCCAGCATGACAATGACCCGAAACACACAGCCAGGGTAACTAAGGAGTGGCTCCGTAAGATTCATCTCAAGGTCCTGGAGTGGCCTAGCCAGTCTCCAGACCTGAACCCAACAGAAAATCTTTGGAGGGAGATGAAAGTCTGTATTCCCCAGTGACAGCCCCGAAATCTGAAGGATCTGGAGAAGGACTGTATGGAGGAGTGGGCCAAAATCCCTGCTGCAGTGTGCGCAAACCTGGTCAAGAACTACAGGAAACGTATTGTTATAACCTTAGATGGTCAATAATGCACGCACACTTTGAACGGTTAACGGACTTTACTTAACGTCTGCTGCAGCCCACATACACAGGTAGGAACACCCCAGAGCAGCACATGTCAACTGGGCGGGGTAACCCTCTTAATGTCCCTGGGGGGGGGGGCACCTGGGTTAATTAATAAAGGTTCCGGGGTGCAGTACCCTTAAACACACCAAGTTTCAGTCTGATCACTTATGATCTCTGTAATTGCAAACAAAGGTTTCTGTACCAAATATTAAGTTCTGCTTTTCTGATGTATCAACTACTTATGTCATGCAATAAAATGCTAATTAATTACTTAAAAATCATACAATGTGATTTTCTAGATTTTTGTTTTAGATTCTGTCACTCACAGTTGAAGAGTACCTATGATAAAAATTACAGACTTCTACATGCTTTGTAAGTGGGAAAACCCAAAAAATTGGCAGTGTATCAAATACTTGTTCTCCCCACTGTATGTGGTTATCAAAAGATTTTAAAATGTCAACAGCTTTCTTGAAGAACACACTTGCTACTTTAAAACAATTTCATCTGCAGTATTTTATCATTGCTCAGTCCCTATTTGGTTCATTACTGTCAGATAGGTGGCATAATCTTTCACCAAATGTAAACATTTCTAACATTAATTTTAAGACTTACGTGCAAAAGACAATGCCACTCAATGCATCCTCAATAGGCACAAATTAGTAGTGAGACTAAAATGTATTCCTTTGGCTTGGAAACACAATACCATAATGACGGCAAATAATAAGCAAGAGAACCTTTTGTCATATTTCTGCCATCATGTCACCGAGTTGACTGGTGCAGTAACACTGAGGGGAATCCACCACATGTGAGCAAGCTATTTTTTACTGAATGCAAGATAATGACAACATTGCCATCTGTAATAATGAAGAGGTGGCTGTATAGATAGGGATGTCCCAGCCTCCCTATTAGTGAATCCAAATGATGATTAGCAAAATGTACAAAACACACTTTATTACTTGTTTATGTTTGCCAACCTAGATCCTGCCCTGCCTATCTATGTGTTTGAATGTCTGGCTTTAGAGCTGGCAATGAATCTGTATTAGTAAAACTGTAGATTATAAAGTACATAATATCTGCCATAATATGATCTGACTAAAACCTTGACTCTGTCATTTATCTTTTCCTAATCAGTTAACATATTTGGGTTCTCAGAGAACTGCCTAGTATGGTCTATTTCTCTGGCCATGTTCAGTGGGCGAAATCTGAAGCTCCGCTGTCAAAACCACTGGATGTTTTTATATATATCTTCCTCAAGGTTTGATTTACGTGCTGAACCTATTCTCTGTATAAATCAATTATGTAGCACTTACTGTGAATGACTCCTTTATCCTCATCTACACTTATGCAAACAACTCAATCTGGCATACATCTGGAATTTCATTGAACCAATTGTCATCATTTAGCGTCAATGGCATATAATTCAAATAAAAAAAAAAAAACACTAAAAGGAAAATTGTCTTTACCTGCCCAACATTGCCTAAAATGGATTTGAGTGTGTCAACTCAATGTGTTATTATATGGTAATTGGTTGGAATAAAAGATTAACACAAATAGCTTATATAGCTCAACATTTGTGGACACAGTTATTAATATATTTGAGTGTGTATTTCATTAGAAGCGGTAGACTACATTTTTAAGTAATAATATGTTGGTTTATTTAAATTAAAGAGATATCAATGCAGTACCTCATGTCAGCAAGAGATTATTAAGATAAGATAAAAACCTCCCACCACTATAAATCAGTGTCGTTCTTTTATCTTTTGGGTTTTACCATGTCAGCAAACTCTACACTGACCCGTCAGTCGTCCAGCAACAGATAAACAGTCCCAGATGAAAAGACACAGCACAGTCAGCCTCATCCCTAAGGGGAAAATACTTTAGAAATCACTGATATAAGATTCACTGTCTCGAACGTGTTCGGACTTAAACAGTAGCAAAAACATCAGTGTGGGTTGGCAGACAATACAGGCACCTCGAAGTAGAATGGCCTGGGTCCTACAGATCAGCGATCAACTGGTTGTTCTGATAAAAATGGTCCACACCACTTGGATAATAGAAAAAGGTGGTTTCTATGTCTTTGAAATTCCTGTTAATAAAGACTACCATTTGATCTTCAGATAGACATCTGAGAAGAACCTGCCGCTGTGGAACACGTCAAACCCAGTAGAGAAGAGTTTAAGTACTGACTGAGGTTAAGTAAACACTTCACCGGTCTTACTCAGACTCTGGGTGGTACATGGCGGAGTGTAGGACAAATGGACAGGTGTCATTCCAGGTTAACAGTGATCTCTTGTATGCAGTGGTTCAAGAAAAGATCCGATTTCTGAGGAGAGACAGTAGAGCTGCAGTGTGGTGGAGGGAAAGGAGTGGTTCCAATACATCCCGATGGTTCCAAAGATATGCAACATAGAGAGGAGATGAGGTCAGAGGTCGTTTGGTTGGGAACATCTCCCTTCACCGTGTCAACCTCACTATGGAGAATGTGGAAAATTGAGAGTGCATGTGCGTGGTACTGCGTTTACGAACCGGATCTTCTCTGAAATATAAGAAAGAGTATGTTGCTGTACTGGCCGTTAACCCTGGAGAACCTAATGGGGAAAATACAAAGTGGGTTAACAGCTTCTTTACAGTCATCACATGGGCCCGTCATCCCGTCATCGATGCTCAACCACCCAGGGCGGTACGAGTGCTCCACCCAAACAAATACAGAGTTCTTCTCAGAGGGAGAGGAGGTGGTTCTCAGCTGTATCTCCAATCCCACTGATTCTGATCATCATGTGGTGCGGTTCAGACGGACTGATCAGGTGGACGGCGTCATTCTGAATACAGAATCCAAACCATTAAAACAGCCCCAAAACCTGGTTGGCCGTATAAATGCCTCACCCACTCACTCCGTCCTGGTCCTCTCAAGGGAGGGCAGTGGGGAGTACTGGTGAGTAAAGAATATATGTATTTTCGTAATATGTTAGTCGAAAGTAGCAAGATTGCATATAAAATTTCTGTCAGTTATCAACAGTGGTTGGTTCTAACTTGTTTTTCCACTGAGACGCTCCGGACATTTATAATGTGTACTGTTTGTTGTCAGAATAAAATGTTCTCTGTATGCTTCCATACCGTACTACAGACTTATGCAAATGACATAAAGTCACCTCCAAAATAGCGTTTAGAATCAAACAGTAGGTATGGATTATATTTCTGCGCATCTATTTACATTTTGATGCTAAAACAACCATTTGTGTGTATGACCAAAGATAAAGTAGGATTATATATTTTCCTGAGAACCTGCCAGTTGTCCTTCCTGAGAAAATTGCAACAAATTAGCAGGCTTCCTGGTATTCTCATTCCAGCTGGAAGTGCCATTGAAAAGCATAATACCAGCATGAGAAAATCGGATGATCCTACCACTGGAAATTAGGAAATACACAAGGATCTATAGTTATATTTGTAACATTTAATCAACTCAAAGCTCTCTCAAAGTCACCACATCATTTTAGTAATGCAGTTTAGTTTAAACTCAAAGTCTTCTATGATATTCAGCCAACTATTCAAATGTAAAATCTTAGGCTGAAAGACACAGCTTTGTCCTTTTCTCTTTTAAAGTTGCATCTGTCCATACTGATAATCTGCTTATTGTGGTGATTATTTGAGAGATAACTATCTAACTCCACTATTTACTCACCTAGCGGAGATTCAGAACCATAAAGAGCATTGCCGTATATCAATTGGGTGCAGATCTAATCTTGTCGGTGACTCATGTGACATCATCAGTAAGATTTTTTAAAAGTCATGTTCTTTTGCCTTCGTTAAGAATTTTTTTATCTAAAAATCTATGCAGATAGAGGAGCATTAGAGAAAAGATAACAAAGACATATTTAGATTTTCAAGAGTTCCATTGTCCATGACACTCTTAAAACAAATCTTTTATTATAATTTGAATTATTTATGTAGTTTTAACACCAGTTTTCTCAACAGCTTCTGTCCAGGGAAAAGGGAATGAGTTTAAGGGGAAATCCCTGTAAATCTCAGTATTCCGGGTTCGTTGGCATAGCTAGTTCAATCAGGAAACCTGAGTAGTTATTGACCACCGATGCATCAGCTCACATCAGATCGCTCCTATCAGATTTTATACCTTTCTATTTAATCATCAGGTTACACACTCAGTTTGATATGCGGTTGGTTGTATTAGCATGCTGGTGCAAATCCAGCCTCCACCCCTTCCTCCATCTGTTTGGTTCTGTGTTTCCTTTTGTGGGGAGATCAGTATTGCATATCTTGCTCATTGCCTATGGGGATTGATATGAATAATATTACAGTGATGTTATTGCTGGTAGTATCATATAAATGATCATATGATGGCAGTGAGTTACCCCAGAGGGTAATGCCAAAACATTGTATATGTACATTGCTGTGTGTAAGTTCTTCAATAAATGGTTCAACTAATACAAGGCGTTTTCTGTCTGAACTGCCATTGAACCTGTAATATGAGTATTCTGCTTGTCCTGGTAGTGGGGCCCTTGTTATGGTCAATGTTATTATGACCATTATTTTAAAGGTGTTTCATCCAAAAAAAGGAAATTACTCTAAACACATTAAAGTCGACAAAGAATTGCAACTGTCATATTATTCTCCAGACTTGAATCCCATTGAAAATCTAAGACCTAGGGCTGAGCCAATATCATCCCTCAAAAGACTTGGGGCTGAGCCTGCATCATCCTGCAAAAGAGTTGGAGCCGTGCCAATATCATCCCACAAAAGAGTTGGGACTGAGACAATATCATCCCGCAAAAGACTTGGGGCTGAGCCAGCATCATCCCACAAAAGAGTTGGAGCCGAGCCAATATCATCCCACAAAATACTTGGGGCTGAGTCAATATCATCCCACAAAAGAGTTGGGTCTGAGTCAATATCATCCCACAAAATACTTGGGGCTGAGTCAATATCATCCCACAAAAGAGTTGGGACTGAGACAATATCATCCCGCAAAAGAGTTGGGACTGAGTCAATATCATCCCACAAAATACTTGGGGCTGAGTCAATATCATCCCACAAAAGAGTTGGGACTGAGACAATATCATCCCGCAAAAGAGTTGGGACTGAGTCAATATCATCCCACAAAATACTTGGGGCTGAGTCAATATCATCCCACAAAAGAGTTGGGTCTGAGTCAATATCATCCCACAAAATACTTGGGGCTGAGTCAATATCATCCCACAAAAGAGTTGGGACTGAGACAATATCATCCCGCAAAAGAGTTGGGACTGAGTCAATATCATCCCACAAAATACTTGGGGCTGAGTCAATATCATCCCACAAAATACTTGGGGCTGAGTCAATATCATCCCACAAAATACTTGGGGCTGAGTCAATATACTTCCATTTTACCCTTCTAAGCCAGGTAACTGACATCCCTGTGAGAATGCAAACAAGGCCAACATTCCAGGTCCAGAAGGACTTTCAACCCACGCAAACTTTCTTTGACTTCTTTCGCAATGAGAGGTATTTCTAATTCTATATCCTTGATTACAGCCTGTGGGAGGTGTCATGAAAACAGAAACAGTTCATTTTTCATCTTTAAATGTTCAATAGATAGCAATACTTTCCACAAACATTCAACACATTGTCTGTTGTTAAGCCACTGCTTGCTAGTTAGGTGTAGGGATGGCTTTAGAAGAGGATTTAGGGTAAGGGTCAGGGTTAATAGGTAGTTACTTAAAATGTTATTAATACTCACTAGATAATCTGTAGAGCATCTACAGACACACTATTGGGACTCTCAAAATTCATTTACCCGATTATCAATGAGTATGGTTGGAATTTTGCTCAAAAATTCATATGTACAAATACGCTAAAAACAGACTTTCCAGAGGGTGTAGTTATTTTTTCAGAAAACTACCTCTGGAGGCTGACCACCATCCAATCCACTATAGTCAGGCACTGGAGGCCATGGCCTGTTATATGGGCCATGATGGTGGGCCGTCTGAGCTGGCCAGAGAATGGCTCCTTGAGGCAGGGTGTTGCTCAGGACATAGCTGAGAATTGAAGGCCTGTAAGTAGGGTAAGAATGGCTGACTAGCTGTCTAGTTTCTGAGTTTTCTTATTGACCGGATTCCCAAATCATACATTACACATAACAACATTTAGGTCTAAACAAATCATACTTTTGAATAGCAGACTATTTTTCTTTCCGTACCACTGAAATGTGTACAGATCTAGAGTTGGGTTAGCAGATTGTTAGTCAGCCGGTTTAAATGACTCTGCTTAAAGAATCATGGCTAAATTGCACAGAAAGAAAGAGGTAATCGAGTAAAACAGGCTAGAGACGTTTTCTTTGCAGTATAGTTGTAGGCATTATGTCACTACAGGATCACCAAAACAGAATGTCACTACAGGATCACCATAACAGAACATCACTACAGGATCACCATAACAGAATGTCACTACAGGATCCCCAAAACAGAATGTCACTACAGGATCACCATAACAGAATGTCACTACAGGATCACCAAAACAGAATGTCACTACAGGATCACCATAACAGAATGTCACTACAGGATCACCATAACAGAACACTGTAGGATCACCATAACAGAACATCACTACAGGATCATCATAACAAAACATCACTACAGCACCACCAAAACAGAATGTCACTACAGGATCACCATAACAGAATGTCACTACAGGATCACCAAAACAGAATGTCACTACAGGATCACCATAACAGAATGTCACTACAGGATCACCAAAACAGAATGTCACTACAGGATCCCCAAAACAGAATGTCACTACAGGATCACCATAACAGAACACTGTAGGATCACCATAACAGAACATCACTGTAGGATCACCATAACAGAATGTCACTACAGGATCACCATAACAGAATGTCACTACAGGATCACCAAAACAGAATGTCACTACAGGATCACCATAACAGAATGTCACTACAGGATCACCAAAACAGAATGTCACTACAGGATCACCATAACAGAACACTGTAGGATCACCATAACAGAACATCACTACAGGATCATCATAACAAAACATCACTACAGCACCAACATAACAGAACATCACTACAGGATCATCATAACAAAACATCACTACAGCACCATCATAACAGAACATCACTACAGGATCACCATAACAGAACATCACTACAGGATCACCATAACAGAACATCAGTACAGGCTCACCATAACGGAACATCAGTACAGGATCACCATAACAGAACATCAGTACAGGATCACCATAACAGAACATCACTAAAGGATCACCATAACAGAACATCAGTACAGGCTCACCATAACGGAACATCAGTACAGGATCACCATAACAGAACATCAGTACAGGATCACCATAACAGAACATCACTAAAGGATCACCATAACAGAACATCCCTACAGGATCACCATAACAGAACCCCACTACAGGATCATCATGAGAGAAATCACTACAGCATCATAACAGAACATTACTACAGGATCACCATAACAGAACCCCACTACAGGATTCATCATTACAGGATCACCATAACAGAACATCACTACAGGATCACCATGAATAAAGGTTCAGATATGTCTTCATCATTTGTGCTAATTTCCAGGTCAACCCCTTCACTGTAATGGTATTCCCTGATGGCAGTGGCTTCTTTCAGCAAGATAATGCGGCCTGACACACTGCACACATTGTTCGGGAATGGTTTGAGAAACATGACAAAGAGTTCAAAGTGTTGACCTGGCCTCCAAATACCAAGATCTCAATCCGATTGAGCATCATGTGCTGGACCAACGAGTCCGATCCACAGCCGTTCCACCTCACAACATACAGATGTCTTGGTGCCAGATTCCACAGGACACCTTCAGGGGTCTTGTAGAGTCCACGCCTTGGCGGGTCGGGGGTCTTTTGGAGGCACGCGGAGGGCCAACAGCATATTAGGCAGGTGGTCATAATGTTTTGGTCCATCAGTGGATGTACTCTTGTTCAGCAAGCGCCTCTATTCTGTGAAACCAGGTGCCCCCAAATCAAACCTGGTCTGGGGATGGGACACCTGTTGGTCTATCTTAGCGGATTCTGCAGGATCATGTGTTTTGCAGTAGGTATGGTTGTGTTCCTGTGTACTCGTTGGCTATTATGATTAACAGGTCCATCCATCAATATAGATCTGCTAATCCGCTAACTTTACCCATATTTAGTGGGTGTTAATCTCATTCCCTGAAGTCAGTTATTTATGTTTACTATAAGTTTATGTGGCAATACATTTGACTAAAATGTGATTCAAATGTAACGGCATGTGGTTGACTAAAATGTTTTGTCATTTTGACAATAGCTAGAATCATTACTCAACAGACAAAAGATGTGACTAAAATGATAAGATAAGATATTTTAGTCAAATGGCTAAGTCTAGACTATATTAAAAAAGGGTGCCAAAATGAATTATGTTGCATGATCCCATGGTGCATTGGTTTACCATCACATAATTTGTCCTAAAACTGCAGTGAGTCTCTGTGTTGCTGGAGTATTCTCTTCTGCTTTCTAGGCATTGGCCATTATTCAAAAAAATTATATTCCAAATGGATGATGCCCTGGTCAGATATAACAATAAAATAGGGAACATAGTTCCATTTGGAATGGAGACAATTATTCTTGCTGGAATACTGTTCAGTTGCCAGCAAAAAGACCTACATATGTTTGCGTTCTAAACAGCACACTATTCCCTCAATAGAGACCCATGGGCCGTGGTCAAAAGAGCACATAGGGTTAGGGGTGTTAATGGGGTAAAAGGGCACCATTCGTGAAGATGCCTATGTGGTTAATTAGACAGCATCTTTCCAGTCCATTAATTCACATGCATGCTGTTCACATTTTATGCAGTTTTTAATCACTTTGATAAAAACGATTCTAAACGCAACAGTTAGGGGCCATGCAGGGATAGCTGCAGAGAAGAGTAGCCACTGTTGGATAAATCGTTCTAACAAAGTAATATCTTTGGGATTCCTGTGAATGGATGAATGTGCGTATTGCACAGGGGATGTGTGAAATGCACTTCTCCACCTGGTGTCCCAGCGCAGTGAAACTGCTATGTGGCGCAATCAGTAAAGACACTCGGGAAGAATGGTCCGGTGTACTTGCTAATTGAAACATGGTCCTAGTGGTAGTTGAAGGTTTTTATTCAGTTCATTAAGTCATTTTGCAATGCAGGTTTAATTTAAAGGAGACCCGTGTCCTTAGTGAGAAGCTCTGCTACAGCTGTGATGCCATTTTCCTGCGTTCACTGTCAGCTCGTTGGAATGCCACAGTATGGAATGAAACATTACCTGAGGCTCTCTTGCAGCACTGAGAGACATGATCTGTTTTGAATCCCAAATGGCTCCCCGTTGACTATGTAGTGCACTGCCTTTGAACAGGGCTTACCTAGGGAATAGGGTCCCGTTTGTGACGCCAGCCGTGTGTTTAGCACTGCTGAAATTCTTTCATTAGTGTCTCTCCTAGCTGTCTGACTGACTGGTGTTGCATTCAAGTGGAAGAGCCCTAGAGCCAAGCACTCAATTCAATCCTGCGGTGTATTCAAAAGTGGAAATTGGGAAAGTTGTCAAACAGATGCCAATAGCTGTCACTTTGTACAGTATATACATAATATGCGGTGGTGTGTTAACCACACAGACACACACCAGGAGTTAAAATTAGAGCGCAAAGCGATTGAATGGAAGATAGAGTTACCATCCATCCGTCCATTCATGAGTCTTCGGCCTTGAGGCCTTGTGAGGCACCTATCGACTAAGGGTTGTGTTCCAAATGGCACCCTTTATAGTACACTACTTCTAAAGTCCTATGGATCCTAGTGAAATGTAGTGCACTATATAGGAAATGGGGTGCCATTTGGGAAGTAGGTGGATCGTATCTACCCACAAGGATTCAATGTGACAGCGAGATGGGGGAGATGAATGTCTCAAATACTAACAGATCAAGGTTAATCACCTCCATATATTATTGCTCTATATTTTGTCTATTTTGATGGATCTCTGCAAAATGATATGGTATAGCCACGCCTTGGTCATGTCTTGTCCTTAATGTGACTTATTGATGGCTTCACATGCAAGAGCACACTCAAGCATCTGCTATTAATGAGCTATAAAAGATCAGCAGACTGTCTCTGGTAGTGTAGGACAATGACGATGCATAATGCAATTCCCCCTCATTAAACTGAACAGCACTGAAGACAAAAATACACACATTCACACACACACACACAAACCTCACAATGGAGTTGCGTGGGAGGGCTACAAGCCTGTAAATTGCTCCGACCATCAATGTGATAATGAAAACAGGATGTATGAGGATATACTGTGATATGTTTACACAATAGGGCCCAAGAGGGTGTGGTATGTGGTCAATATACTATGGATAAAGGCTGGTTTTAGACACAACCCAACACCTATGGTCGTGTGGTATATCAGCCTTTCGACAAACCCCAGCAACACTTTACTGCTATTATAAAATGGTTACCAATATAATTAGGAAGGAGAAAACAAATTCAATACCCAAAGTATACTATCTCATACATCCCTGTAGCCAATCAGCATTCTGGGTTTGAAGCAGACAGAGTATAATGTACTGTGAAACAGGAAGTGGCTAAAGTATTCAATCTCCAAAACACATGAATAGAGGTGTCTCCCAAATTGCATCCATTATTCAGGGCTTTGGTCAAAATTAGTGCACTTTAAAGGCGATATGGTGCGATTTGTGGCACACACAACACATCGCAGACGGCTTAGTCAACATGCCGTCTGATAGCATTGAAAATACAGACATGAAAGACTTTCTACCCATCAAATTTTTTCAAATAAGAAACTAGATGCTCAAATGAAAAGCAGCAATCCCTCACCGTTTTACTGATTCGGCTAAGGTTAAGCTACTGAACCGAATGAATTACCCCTGAGTTATTGTTATTGATTACTGATCATTGTAATGCAGTGTTGATCCTGTTTGGGTTGTTCTTATCCACTAACACACCTGATCACATCAATCTAAGACTCCATTAGTTGGCTAGTATAATCAGGTGTCCAAATGGTGTGGAAAACCAATTTGCACCCTTTCCTTTTTAACCAGGATTGAGAAAAACTGCCCTAGATAATTGTTTGGTGCACCAGGATATAAAGCTGTATTCTACTGTAAATTCTACCCTAGATAGAAATGTGTTCTATTTCTGTTTTTTAACAACAACACCCAGATTTTATCTTTATCCATGCTTCCCAAACAGCACCCTATTTCCCAATGGCACCGATCAGATGTAGTGTACCCTAAAAGGAATACGGTGTGATTCGGGGCACACCTTCCACATCAGACAGCTCAGTCAACATGTAGTCAGATAGCATCAAATGTCTACACATGAAAGAGAAGGCTTTCTCCACATCTCATTTTGTTGAATAAGCAGCTAGATCCTCAACTGAAAATGAGCTCCTCCTCACTGTCTTAGTCAGCTCACAAACTGAACTGAAACTTGCCCTAGATTACTAAAAGGTCAGGAAAGAAATGCCAAAGACACATTTCTTTCTTCAGCTTATGTTAAAATACATTTGTGTATTTCAATGTACTTCAGGTGTTTTTTTTAAAGCATATGGTTGTTTTTTTTTCAACAATAACACCCACTTTTGACACCCAGTTTGTGTCCTAAATCAAATTAATATATTTTTCATTCAGCAGACACTGTCATTCAGAGCAAATTGAAGGAGAAATTAGGGTTAACTCAATGAAAATATTTCTGTAAAATGAGGTAAAAGATGGTCATGTAGAAATCTCCACTTTAAAGCATGCTGGTGGATATGTGATGTTTGAAGTATGCTGGTGGATATGTGATGTTTGAAGTGTGGTGGTGGATATGTGATGTTTGAAGTATGCTGGTGGATATGTGATGTTTGAAGTATGGTGGTGGATATGTGATGTTTGAAGTATGGTGGTGGATATGTGATGGTTGAATTATGGTGGTGGATATGTGATGTTGGAAGTATGCTGGTGGAAATGTGATGTTTTAAAGCATGCTGGTGGATATGTGATGTTTGAAGTATGCAGGTGGATATGTTATGTTTTGAAGTATGCCGGTGGATATGTGATGTTTTGAAGTATGCAGGTGGATAGGTGATGTTTTGAAGTATGCAGGTGGATAGGTGATGTTTGAAGTATGCAGGTGGATATGTGATATTTGCTGGTGGATATGTGATGTTTGGAAATTGGTGGTGTATATGTTATGTTTTGAAGTATGCCCGTGGATATGTGATGTTTTGAAGCATGCTGGTGGATATGTGATGTTTGAAGTATGCTGGTGGATATGTTATGTTTGAAGTATGGTGGTGAATATGTTATGTTTTGAAGTATGCTGGTGGATATATGATGTTTGAAGTATGGTGGTGGGAATGTGAAGTTGTCTGGCTGTTTTACTTCCGAAGGCCGTGAGAATCTTATCAAAATACATGTTATCATGGGCTCTGTCAAATACCTGGAGATTTTAGACTGAAATCTGTCTGCCAAGTGGTTAAGACTAGTTAATCATTGGATCTTCAAGGAGGACAATGATCCAAAGCATTCATTCAGAGCCGCACAAAAATGTCTCATAAACCTCGGTACAAGCTTTTGCAATTGCCAATCCAGTCCACTGACTTAAACCCCATTGAAAGCCTGTGGGGTGAGCTGAAGAGAAGAGTGCAGACAGTGAGGACAGAGGATTTGCTAAGATTCAGCATGGATGAATAGTCTCAAAAACCTTGCTATGTGTTCTTCCACCACATCAAACATTGTATTAAAAGGCTCAGAGATTAGTTGTCTTGGCAAGGGGAAGGTGCACAAAGAACTAAATGCAGAGGTGCCCATAATATCGTCAATAAAAAACAATCATTTAATAGAAACATATATTGTTAGGAGTCAATTTCTCTCATATTTTAAGTGAAGATCTAGCGAATAAACAAAAAACCTTTTCCATTTCCATTGTGGCTCATCTTTACCAAAGCCGATAATTGGTGGGCACTGTACATAAATACAGGGCTATTTACAGAAATATTATAACAACTAAAGTGACTGCTACACGGGTATGAATTATAGATAGAGTGAACTGGCTGTGTACAGGCAATGAAAATGACAAAGTTAAAGTAACTTTCTTACAAGTCCATGTAAAATGCAGTACCATCTAAAGGGAATAAGGTGTCATTTCTTAGTCAGAAGCAGTTTCCATATTAAATAAAGGAAATCCAGGGGAATCGGACAGTTATATTCCTCCGCTAGGCTGTAAGCCAGGTAATAAAATCCTAAAGCCTGCTGTGGGTGTGCTTCAATATTACATCGCAACAGAACCACGATAAACAAACAAGCATAAACGGTACTAAACTGGCACTCAAAATTGTGCTGAATTCCCTTTATAGTGCGCTGCGTCTGACCACAGCCCAGGGTTCTGGTTTAAAGTAGGGCACTAGTCATGGAGTAGGGAGCCATTTAGGAAACACGGTTTCCTATCCCTACTCTGCAGTAGATCAATACAAAGCTGCTGCAATTATGGCCATCAGACACCATTTGAAATGATTGGATCTGGGAGTGCACGTGTGCGGGTTTGTGCGCGCGTATAATGATTGGATCTGGGTGTGCATGCGTGTGCGTTTGTGTAATGATTGGATATGCTGGACAGGCTGAGAAGTAGACCTGGGTGATGTTATGTTTTAGCAAATGTACATCACTGTTTTATACTGTAATTGAACTACAAAAATAACCTGTGTGCGCGGTGTGTGCGCTTGCCTGTGTGTATCTGTGAAATGTTCAACATGTGTTTCCCGTGCCAAACAGAGCCCAGTAAAAATGATTTGAGGGAGAGAGAACAGTGGAAGACCATGAGGATGAGTGAGAGAGATGATTAGGAAGACAGTTACACAAGACCACAATATGCCTTTTATACTGCAATTTTCCCCCCAGACCACAGGAGGCTCTCAACTGTCTACATAACGCACTACTACACCCCTAGTAGAATATGGTGCGATTTGGGACACAGCTGTAATCCATGTCTGACCCTATCTTGTTAAACTTTTTATTTATCCCAAATGGCATCCTATTCCCTACAATGTGAACAACTTTTGACCAGGGCCCCGTAGCAGACAACGTCCACATTCATTCATTACGCAGTCATTTATCACCCTGGCAGCTCTTCAATGACGCATTACCTAAACAGACAAATCCTCTCGGTCATGCTTTAAGACCAGAGAATTAGATGGTGTCGGACCTCAAGCACCCACGCAGGCATACAAACACAGACACACACAGCGGTGCATACACACAAACAAACAAACAAACAAACACACACACGCACACACACAAAGCAGTTCAGATTTTCTGTATTGATATTACACTTTAACACAATTTCCAGGAGAAACTGGGTGAGTAGGTCTGATTGGATAGCACCACTGTGTTGAGCTCTGATCCATAAACCAGACCTGCGTTCTAAAGAGCCCCTTATTCCCACTGAGCTCTGATGACATGCAGTTTACTATATAGGAAGTAGGATGCATTTTGGGACACCCCCCCTTCATTCATATGTATAAATCACTCAGAATAGAGCAAAGGGGATTTAAGTTGACACATATCCCAGAAAAGCAATAACCATGAAGGAGGGAGGAAAAGAGAATGTCCAATATGACACATAATCTGCATCCCAAATTACATCCTATCCTAACTACAATATAGTGCACTACCGTTGACTGGAGATCTTTGGGCACTATGAAGGAAGCAGGGCGCCAGTTGGGAAGCAACCGGAGATATTTCTACAGCATACCACAGTGACTGGCTACCAAGGCTTGAATGAAACCTGCAGGACAATAAGTAAAGGAGATGGGATTTGTGGTGGTGCTTCTCCAAAACTGTTTTTAACAAATCAAATCCTCATCACGGAAACATATCTATTGCTAGTTTCCCAGACAGATTAATCCTAGTCTCGTACTTAAAATCGCAATGAGCTCCTCCACTGAACATTCTTGTTAGTCCAGGGGTTCTACAGATGCTGTATAATAATTTGACACCGTTTGCTAAAGCAGTTAAAATGTGGATTTTAATACATGGACATTTTGTATTATCTTCATGTTACCCTGTAAATTGGCAGACAACAGATTGTCAGCAACAACATGGGAGCAATAAGATATAACTGAACAACAGATTGTTCACCTTGCCAGCACAGGGAATTCAATCCAGCAAGATGTAGGTTACTGGTTGGATACTCTAACAAGTCGCCTACCCTCCAACCCCTGGGGTATAAATATACTGTATTAGACACTGAAATACAGTGTTAACCTTGACTATATTTCAAGTTTGCATTTATTGCTCTGCGCAGGAACTGCATGATCAAATGAAGATAGAACATTTTAATGTATCAAAAGTCTTATAGGAATAAGGTTGAGTTTAAGATCTTTCTCAGCCTTGCCTTGAGAATCCCAATGAATAAGTGAACATGGACAGGCAGGAAATTACCCCATATCAGCACTTTAATTCCTCCGCTTGAACCACAATCCACACAACCCACAGACCAGGGTCCATCTGTGCCAAGCACAGCCACGGGGAGATCTTTTGATCAGGGCATGCTGGGAATTAACGGACAGACAAGGCTTGCCCGTCGGCTGCAGTAATGCGTGCCTGAAGGACTGTCGACACGTGCTCATCAGTCGTGTCGGCGCAGATTTTGCGGGCTGTGGCAATGCGCATTACATAATCAATTTCTGACTGCTGCTATTGGGGTGGTGTGGCACTACCAATACCCCTACATCCTCAGAGCCCACCCTCTCTCTGGCCTCCTCCTGGGTTCGGACCCTGCTAGGGGACTTTTCCTAGCCATCAGTGTTTTGTTATTGCTTGGCTTGCTCTTTGGGGTTGTAGCCTACTTCCTAACCACTTGGGACAACCGCTGATGTAAAATAAAAAACTGTTTAAAATGTGGTTGATTCATTGATATATGGACCAAGTTACTGTATATTAAAGGTATGAAGGAAACTATGTCTAAAACACATACAAAATTTGGAGCTCAGGAGCTAGTTCAAACAATCCTGCACCTCAGGTCACGACTTCTCCCATGGTGTTCCATAATAGGTCAATAATGCTGACAGTGCACTCATTTGAGACACAGTACAAAACAAAACCTCCAGTAGCTTTATGTGTTATTCATAGATTGTTTTGTCTCTAAGACATTCTGAACTTTTGACCCAACAACTCACGCAGAAAAGTCTGTTCAGGTCATTGGAATTTGAAGAAAAAGAAACCTCAAATAATCTTTTTATGTTACTCAAAAAACATTCCGCATTTTCTTTATTCTAGAGGTGCAGTCAAATAATGTCTGAGTGCCAAATTGCATCCAATACCGTGCATTAGTTTTGACTGGTGGATAATGGCCCCGATTCAAAATGAGCCCTTTCTAGGGAAAAGGGTTTCATTATGGACGCAGACCAGATATTTGATGTCTGTCTGGTCTCTCCACCCAGTCAGGTCAAGGTTAGAGTGTCACAGGGATCCTGTGGGATGAAAGGGGTGTTTCATTTTGCATTTGAAACTCAGTAGGATTCATTCAGTCTAGATCAACACTGTAAAACATTATAATGTGACAGCGTTGTGGCTGGCTGGCCTGCTGGTGGCCTAGCTTACTAAGTGCCTGACTGTCTGACTGGTTGCTGGTGCCTAGTTTGGTCGGAACTGTACGACTAGCTCACTGTCTGGATTGCGAGTTGTCTTGGCTAGCTGGCTGGCAGGACATGCTCACTATCTGTCGTGTAGAGCTGGTGGCTTTGTTGGCTTCATTGATTATCTGTGTTGACTGAACTAACTAACAGACTGAATGGGCTGTCTGGCTAAACATCTGACTGGGCTGGTGAGCTGTAGCGGGCACGGAAACATTCAACATAGTAAAATCTTAGTCATTTACAGTAGCAGACAGTGATATCCAACAACATTAATCTGACAAAAACCAGGTGGGACAACCACATGCACTGCCCAGTAAGAGGAAGTACAATCGATGATGTAACTATCAGCATAGTCAGTTCTGAAAGAAAGAAAAACAAATTGCAAGCATTAGGTCACAAAAGGCAACAGCGGGGTGAGGTAGGTCGAAGAGGGGGCGGTTGATTGATTTTAGATATTCTTAAAACATATGGGGTTTCTGAATGCTGCCCACCACAGAATGCTTTTAAGAACTGCTCTGATTTCTAAGGGAAGTCCATGGAAAGACTTCAGCTAGTGAACCTTATCCTCACCTCAGTTCAAAGTCCCAAAGGCTGTTGAAAGATCTAGAAATATGAGGAGAGTCAGCTTGGGTAGTGCGAAAAACATCCGTGATACAAACGAGTGTGGTCTTGTTGGCGGCCTTGAAGCCTGCTTGGATAGGGCTGAGGGAATTGTCAAGTATTGGTTTCTTGAAGAGACTCTGTACACCTTGAAACCAGAGCGTGCACAGCCAGGTTCAGGAACGAGTTGACAAGGTCTCCAGAAATGGCCTGGAGAAGGTAGGAAGGAATGGGGTTTGAGAAGGAGGAGGAGGACTGAGGAGAAGGTGGCAAAGAGTTCCTTGCTGTCAGAATCTTGAAGTTTGGAGTGACTTCAGCAGTTTATAGAGAAGAGGAAGTTATGACGAGGGTGTGAAAGATGATAGGTCTTTCGGAAGTTTAGTTTCACAGCGCTTCTGCTCACCTGCCTGCAGCTCTGTTCTGTGGGTTTGCAATGCTTTACTTAGGAGCAGGGTTGTGGCACAAAATTCTGGGCCCTGTACATAGGAGGTCTCTGAGGGCCCCTCCCCTCTTTATTCAAGAATCAAATGTTAGGGCCCTATATACTCAGTATCCCTCCCTCCCCCGGTCCAACGCCACTGCTTAGGGTTAATACAAGGTATGAAGGCAGGAAATAGGGCAGTGAAAATCATAGGATGTGGAGAAAAGTAGGGTTGAAGAGGCAGAATCAGGAAACAAACAAAGACAGATGGAGCCAAATTGGAGAGATGAAAAATACAAAAGGAAAGTATAGGAGAGAATATAATTATTGTAACGGCGCATGTCTATCTGGTAAGGGGTTGAGTGGGTTAGGTTGGAGGGGGGCGTACGTACAGGAAACAAAGTAGATATCAGACCAGGAGCAGGGCTGCAGTGAGATTACTCGACAAACTGCATCTAGTGTAGATGAGAGGTCAAGTGCACAGTCATCCTCATGAGTGAGGTGACTGAGCAAGTGTGAGGTCAGAAGAGGAAAGGAGTGGATAGAAATTAATCAAAGGCTGATGTGGGGGTGGTGGGGGGGGGTACGTCGCTCAGGTATATGAGTAGTGAGCCATCATCAGGGAATTAGTTTATCAACGTCTCAAGCTCATTGAGGAAGTCTCCAAGGGCACCTGGCAGATGATAAATGGCAACAATTTTAAGCTTGAATGGACAAGTGACATTATCAGCATGGAATATAAAAGAAGACGTGGACAGGTGAGTGAGAGGGAAGAGAGAAATTAGCAGTTCACAGCTGAAGCTTGCTATTGGGAAAACAGACAGTGTTTACAGTAGACTAGGCAAACTTTGGAGAAATCAGTATCTTTGGGCCACAGTAATAACAACAGGAGTGGCTTGGACAATGGCAAATGTCAAATAAAGAGTCTAATTGATGACTGCTAGTAAGTGAGCAGAAAACATTTATAATCTAATAACGGCATCTATTACCAAAACGATGACAAATAACCCTGCCCCTTAAACCTAGTTGATCTGATGTGTTTATCAGATACTAAACTCAGCAAGTTATGCAGTCAGCTTGTTATAGTTCAACTATTAGGAATGATGGACCTAACAAGCAAATACAGTATTATATAACAACACATTTAAGGCAAGAATATGCTTATGGCTACTCAGTAGAGCAGGAGTCCTCTTGATTCAGACTGAGGCACCCTACATTTCTGCCTTCACCCTGGACGGGGCCACAATTTACTCTGCCTAAAGGACACTTCTTTTTAAAATGATTTTCCAAGTTGACTGATCCCTGATTCGAACAGTGTTGGCATGTTTTGTGGGGGTTTGTTCGGGATTCCAGATAGAATTGAACACACATCCTTCTCTCTTTGTCATCCTCCAGAATATGAGCACTAAATGTTTAGAGTTGAGCCTCTGTCTGAAATCCTCTTCTGAAGAAGACATTAATTGTTGCTGTCTGAAGTCCTCTTCTGGAGAAGACAACACATGAATTGTTGCTGTCTCAAATCCTCTTCTGGAGAAGACAACACATTCATTGTTGCTGTCTGAAGTCCTCTTCTGGAGTAGACAACACATTACCTGTTGCTGTCTGAAGTCCTCTTCTGGAGAAGACAACACATTAATTGTTGCTGTCTGAAGTCCTCTTCTGGAGTAGACAACACATTACCTGTTGCTGTCTGAAGTCCTCTTCTGGAGAAGACAACACATTCATTGTTGCTGTCTGAAGTCCTCTTCTGGAGAAGACAACACATTCATTGTTGCCGTCTGAAGTCCTCTTCTGGAGAAGACAACACATTCATTGTTGCCGTCTGAAGTCCTCTTCTGGAGAAGACAACACATTCATTGTTGCCGTCTGGGTTACGAGGACCACACCGACGGAGGGCTTATTAACTATATGAGGCCGGGTGTTGGAATCCTGGTCATGGCATACCAATAATGCCCAGGGGTCCAGCAAAGGGCAGCACAATTCAGGTCAAATTTGCCCAGGGTTGACAGGTGGAAGTTGGATTAGACTGCATTGTCATTTTGACTCCTTGTGGTTGGTCGAGTGCCCACAAGTTCAATTTTTGTTTTTGGCTGGGTAATGTGTGTAGAATCTGTGTGTAGAGCAATCTTCCTGGTTGAGCGAGATGTCTGATAAAAATTTGAATAGCTTGATGTGCTTGGGGGAAATGTCTCAATCTTCCACCTTTTTTATGTTGGTGTTTGACTGTCCCACAGTTGCTGTGGATTTGGACGTTGTTACATTGACACTGGAGGAAGTTGGACTAAAAACCAGGTAAAAAAAATGTAGCTTCTCTCTTGATGTTTTTTGTCTTCTTTCATGATGTTCATATAGCATTACAACACTAACTCCACTGCTCTGCTTGGCCAAATGGCCTCCTATTCCCCTGTGAGCAGAAGGAGGGCACTACACAGGGAATAGTGCGCCATTAGGGACACAACCTTGTTTCGGCTTTCTGAAGTCATTCCCTAGAGATTAGTCTACTTTATTGTATGTGATTCATAGTGAGCCACAGTTCATTACAATTACACCTTTATGGGCGGTACAATACACACACACACACACACACACACACAGAGAGAGAGGTGCACTTGAGATGAGGTGCTCAGAATTATAATCCTTCCCAGATACAATAACACTGGGACAGAATGGTAAATCTTTGCTACATTACTCTGACGGATGGAGAGAGGCATATACGCCTGACTGCCCTCACTCACTCTCCCTCTATTTTCCCCTCTCTCACCCTTTCTTCCTCCCCTCTCTCACCCTTTCTTCCTCCCCTCTCTCACCCTTTCTTCCTCCCCTCTCTCACCCTTTCTTACTCCTCTCTCTCTGTCCCTTTCTCTCCTTTCTTGCAGCCTCCTTTTTCCTTCTCTCCCTTTGTCCTTGCATCCTTCCCTCTACGGCTCTTTCACTCTCTTCCTCATCCTTTCTTCCTCATCTCTATCTCTCACTCTCCCTGGCTTGCTGAACAAGGTGCTACGATTAGTCTGGGGCTGCCACCTACTGGTTGATGTTATGATTGTCTGTCTCTCTGAAAGAGACGGGAACCCACTAAATCTACTCTTCGCTGTTTTGCTGCACTTCTTTTGAATCTCCTCCAGAGGTCAGGCTTCAACTACCGTTCTCTCTGGTTTTCTAAGGTCAAGTGAATACATTGACCTCAGAAAATGGTTGTATGTTTTAATGGGATAATTATTATCAGGTGAATAAGATTCCCCACTACTCAAATTAACATGAGATTCTAGGCTAGCTTCAGTCTTTCCTTTGACTCAAGATTCAAGGCTAGCTTCAGTCTTTCTAGCTTCAGTCTTTCCTTTGACTCAAGATTCAAGGCTAGCTTCAGTCTTTCCTTTGACTCAAGATTCAAGGCTAGCTTCAGTCTTTCCTTTGACTCAAGATTCAAGGCTAGCTTCAGTCTTTCCTTTGACTCAAGATTCAAGGCTAGCTTCAGTCTTTCCTTAGACTCAAGATTCAAGGCTAGCTTCAGTCTTTCCTTTGACTCAAGATTCAAGGCTAGCTTCAGTCTTTCCTTTGAATTTTCTGTGGAAATCAGAGCAAGTATGTAAGGCATCCCATAGCAGGCAGCATTTAAAAACCTCAGTTATTACCCAACAACTGCAACAAAACCAAACCCTGCTACACTAGCCATTAAAGTTGTACAAAACGCCCTGAGCACCTATGTAGGCCTACTGTACTACACATATAAGCACACATAGAACTAAGCACTCAAAGACCTAAGCACACATAGACCTAAGCACTCAAAGACCTAAGCACACACACACACCTAAGCACTCAAAGACCTAAGCACACACACACACACACCTAAGCATTCAAAGACCTAAGCACACACACACACCTAAGCACTCAAAGACCTAAGCACACACACACACACACACACACCTAAGCACACACACACCTAAGCACTCAAAGACCTAAGCACTCAAAGACCTAAGCACAAGTACACCTAAGGCACACAAACACATATTCATAGACCTTAGCACACACACACCTAATCTAATGGAACATTAAAAGTCAACTCCACTCAGGAGAGCAGTATGTTTGGGGTTTTATTTAATCTAATAATCAATGAAGTGTAAGATAGGGTGAGTTGGGCTGACAAAGTCTCAGTGGGAGACATTGTCATTTAATAGTAGTGCACCAATGGTTGTTGTCTCTGTCTCGCTCTGTCATATCACATTCATTTTACCATATCACATTCATTTTACCATATCACATTCATCTGACCGTAAGGAGTTTTATCAGTTTAAAACAGGGCATTGCCCACGTAAACCATTAAATTCCGTATTTGGAAAGTGTAGATTCATAGCTGTCTTTCTGACATTTGCTGAATGTGCTTGTAATTTGGTGTTTGAGGTGCACTATACACACAGACAGATAAGATAGGGGTTTAAACAGATTTGTAGATACCAGGTCATAATAGAATTCACACATAAGCCTTTTTCCAATACAGCCACCAAACCAAATCTCACCTAATCAAAAAACCTAATTTCTCATCACCATGACCTGTGGAAAATATAATTTTAGTATGTCTTAAAATATTCAATGTGATAGTGATGGAAAACAAAAAAATAAGCCAGATGTGCCAGATATATAATGATCCTGAATTATTCACATAGTTGCTATAAGAATGTATATGCAAATGTCTGAATAACTGCTGTATTTACATTTTTTAAATGGATGTGTACATTCATGCAAATGATACCCAATGTTATCCTGGTACCTGTTTATATTATGAGCCCTATAAACCTGCCCCGTACTGTCCTTTCCAATGTAGTAAAATCCAATGTTGGCACTGTTGAGGCTGCTATATTACTTTTAGTATTCTGGCAGAAGACCCACCTGCTAGAGCCCCGTAGTGAGAATACAGCTCATGGTTTAGCCAACGGTTCTCTGTTCTCATAATCAAATTGTACATTTTAATAAAATACAAAAATTACAAAAATGTACATGTGGCAATGTTCTTGCTTTTTCATTCATGAAAACACCACAAGTATGTGAATTACTAACCATTCTATACTTTATGACAGGACCTAGCATATGGGTACTGTGTATTTTAAATCATAACAAACATATTAAGATATTTGAAGGCATTCAATAACTCTATTATTGAACCCCATTTGGATGTATAGTGGCCATATTGGAAAGCAGGGCATTGGAATTAGTGTATGATGTGTGAATTCTACCATGGCCTTGAACATCCAAACCCTTTTTAAACCCTGTTCTAGCAGTGCGTGTATGAGTGAATTAAAAAACATAGATGCCTTATTATGTGGAATTGTATGGCAAAGGGTCCAACAATATACATTTTGATTAAAATGGCAACAGTTGTAGCTGGTGCTTGTACTCTTGGTTATAATATTTAGTATATCATTTTAACGATAAACAGGTTTTTTACAGACATTTGACAGTTAAAGGTTCTGTTGACCTGGTCATCCCTAAAATGTGTCAGATAAATACCTGTGAATCTAGGATTAGCATTAAAATTGCATAAGGGTGCAAAATCTTGTTTTTGCCAATGGGAAAAACAATATCCTATTTTGGTGCGTCATCCTTTTAGCACCTTCTGTAAACTGGTGTCCAGGCTCTCTTTGGTAACTAAAGTGCCCAGGACACTGACTGTCAGGGTCAGGGAGTTAACCCTGTCGACTTGAAACATTTTGTATTTTAAATTCATGACTACCTAGCTTCCCATTGACCCATGAAACTACTTAATACATGCAATCAATAATCAAAGATGCTCTACATAAGAACACCAGCCAAATTACAAAAATATATATTGCTCAAAGAAGAATTAAGAACACACACACATTTGTTTTTCTATCCATGTGGGTAACTAGGACCTGCATATACATGGACTTAGATCACAGACACATTTACTTAAGCATCGAAATGGGGACAACAAAGTTGATTGCCCTTACAAATTGCTACTTTCACTAATATTAACACTAAACTTTAACCTTGATAACTTACATAACAAGTAATGCCTCATCCCAACCCCTATTTTATGTTGTGCCCTGAACCAAACACTAAAGACAGGCACAGTATCCCCATTACTCAAATTTTTCTGATTTAACCAGTTTTGGGACATCCTAAATGGTTTCCTGCAACGCTCTGTCCTGCGCTATAGGCCTACACGAGATAACTTCCTCTGACAATCAGCCTGTAACTATTTGCTACTAGCTACAGCGTCTCTCCGCGGCATTTGTGCGATATACTGGATTGGTTTATCTTAATACCTCAGATCATTCGAGATTTAACATTCGACATTTCACGTGACCTGGTTTTATTAATCTTCATCCTCTTCAGCAAAGCCATCGTTCATCCATATTCTTAGGTCGTGCAAAAATAACACTTTGACATTAGTCCTCAGTGGAATAGCTAGGCTACTAAAAAAAAAAAAACCATAGCTGCACTGTGGCGGTTAATTGTTAAAGTCGTTCACGAACGCACACCGTTTTCAGAAGACTTATCGTTACCTGTCTCGTGCCTAGGATGAACGTGTGGTGCGCGCGTTCCCGTCAGGAAAAAAAAACGCTTGGGTAGCAGGACTGAGCCCCACACAGCGAAGCTGCGCTCCTCTGGAGAAATCAAAACAGCTGTCTAGCAGCTAAGACAAGGAACAATGCGGATACCGAGATAATGCTAATGTTATGCCTTGTTCTGGGGTCAAAGTGCCGAGGGAAGTACTTTGGCATTGTTTATCCTCCTGTGGCACATTTCCCACTGCTGTCCAAGTAGTCGTGGGTTGTTCACTATTTGTTTTTGTCCAACCGAGGAGTGAGGATTACTGACCGAGTCTCGAGTTCTCTGAAGCGATTTTCTTTGTAGGTCGGGAAAATACTTTTTGTAAGCAGGAATGGCCACGGCACGGTTAGACTATGTCGCTCCGTGGTGGACGTATTGGATGCACAATTTCCCTCACTTCAACTTGAGCTTCCAGCCTGTTGAAAACACCTTCAGACCGGAGGAAGCGAACTACCAGCAGGTTTGTGCAGTTCCTAGCCCACAGACACTGAGTTAGTTGCCGCCAGGGTCATGGCCAGGGCTCACTGAAAGAACACCAGACAGGCCTCCAGTGTAGTCGAAATGTAAAAGTACCTTTAGCAGTTTATCGGTAAACATATATTGTATCTGTAATACTGTTTTCCTTGTTAAACTTTTACCAAATGACAATGATGTATTTGCACTAACTGTACCGAGTCTAACATAAGTAAAGCAAACACAGTATTCCGTATAGTTTTAGCTATCATCACGGGTGCATGTAAAGTTGGGTTAGGGTTAAGAAAAATACGAAAATATTGTTTCGAATGGAGTGGACACTTAATCTAATGGAATATGTTCTAATATTGTCATTTATAGTTTGAAAGTGCTGAATGTGTGTGTGTGTGTGTGGGGGGGGGGGGGGGGGGGGGTGAAATGTTATTTGAAATGTCCAATATTTGTTGTTGGAGGTTTCTGGGCATCAGGGCGGACTGGGAACAGAAATCGGCACTGGCATGTAAAACACTGGCCCATATATTTTTTTTCTCCCTCTTCGCACCTGCCCATTTCTCCCTTTGACTCGCAAAATGCCAAATGGCCCGTTCGAACCTGCTATCTTTAAGATTGTCTTGACTGTAGTCTTGCTTTTGCGGATGATCAGAGACCATACCCTTCCCATAGTAGAAATGCTGATCACGGATGTATTACAGTAGGTATGGAACCACAGCTAGGCTACTGTCATTTAGCCCCTATACATCAGGAATGGAGCATTTTGTCAGCAATCTTACCGGAGGCCTGTACTAAAGATCTGTTCTAAACTAGCAACAGTAGAAACGCATGACAAGTCTTTGTAGCTGTTTTATTTAATTAAAATGATATAAATAACCCCTGTCATTCGTCGCATGTATACAATCACTGAACATTTCAGAATACTAACAAAGACATCTCCTTGAATAATGTTTTATCATTTCTAAAACAAATTTTCGACTACAAAACTGGTATGTGGCATGTAATGTAGGAATTAAAAGATAATAATGTATGTGCAGTCAGAGCAGAGCAAGCTAATTTATGTGCAATGAAGAGGAAAATGTGTTGTACTAATTTCTAACCATATTAGAACCATCTACTGGTTATACCCCCTAAACCTTTTACTGGCAAAATAAATATCTCTATCACATTATGTAAATTGATTTCTATCACATTGCTTCATAATGGCAAACTTTTCGTGTTCATAAGTTTAAAAGCAATGTCAATAAAAATGATTATGTATAATAACTTTAGTGTTTACTGATGTGCTAAAGCTATATCAGCATTCCACGTGCATTTTATGTTTTTATCCTAGTCAAGCAGATTAATTCAAAAGGCATTCAAAGCAGTGTTGCTAACTATTCATAAAAAAAAAAAAAGTGTATTTATTCAGGGTCACATGCAAACTGTAAAGATACCCTTGTATTTAACGGTATGGCCATGAATACCGGTACCGTTACAGCCCTAATAACACTTGTGAAGAATGGATATGGATGAATACAGGCTCTGTGTCAGAGAAAACGGACAAACACTGGGATTCTCATGCCAACACACACAAACACACCAGCCTAAAGGGCATGTCTTCCACACTGCATGGTTGCCAGTAGGAGTCACACAGTACCTTGCGTACACTCCCCTAAGGCTTTTGGCATCTTTAACTACCGATTTCAAAACAACGTCCTTATATGATGTACATAAGCATTAAAGGTCACATTTAAAAGGCCTGTTTTATTTCCAAACACTGACCCGGTCCAACCTCTCTACTGACTTTGATGTCGTAGACCTAATTTCGGAATGATGGCCTGAGTTGTTAACTTTCACAGCCTGGCTCTTATCCAAGCGCAGGTCATCACATCCTTGTGTGTCTGTGAACGCTGCTCTGGTACTACATCTTCGGGGCATCTAGAGTTTAATGGAACATTTTAAAGAGGGATAGAGAATGTGATCCGGGTGTTTGATAAGGTTCAACCCACGCCTTAGTGAAAGTACTGCATATAGGAGGACATGGTGGTTGTCTTCCAAACAAACCTTATGCTCTCTGTTAAAACAATGACCACCCATTTGAACGGCTGTGTTATAGTTGAGGTCTGAGGAAGCTAACATTCGCTCGCAATCCATTATAGGAAGCATTGGAGTGTCACACTCTGAGACCTCTCCCCCCCGGTGCCACGGTCCTCCTGGCTGGCTGGCTGGCTTGGCTGTCCTCAAGCCTGCCTTTCAAAATGGTTCATTGAAATACTGGTCAGAAAGTAGAAGGAACAATGGGTGTCTATGTGTGTGGCAGAGGAGTTGACCCAGCATGTCGAGACTGAGAATAACTGCTTCTTCACTGTCAGGAGTCAGTGAGTCATTTAGTGGTTTTTGCTCAGCTCCATGCCTGCAAATCCAAATCAAGGCTTTAAAAACCTTTTTCCTGTTTTCAATTACATTGTTCTGTCCCTTCCCAATCTTTTCTCTCCTCAATACCACCCCTTGGCTGGCTGTCTCTGTCCCCCTCTTTTATTCAGTCTCTTTCTCCCTAGCTCTCCCCAGCCTCTGCCTCTCTTCCCCATCCCTCTCTGTCCCCTCTGCCTCTCTTCCCCATCCCTCTCTGTCCCCTCTGCCTCTCTTCCCCATCCCTCTGCCTCTCTTCCCCATCCCTCTGCCTCTCTTCCCCATCCCTCTGCCTCTCTTCCCCATCCCTCTGCCTCTCTTCCCCATCCCTCTGCCTCTCTTCCCCATCCTTCTCCTGTCCCCTCTGCCTCTCTTCCCCATCCCTCTGCCTCTCTTCCCCATCCCTCTCTGTCCCCTCTGCCTCTCTTCCCCATCCCTCTGCCTCTCTTCCCCATCCCTCTGCCTCTCTTCCCCATCCCTCTGCCTCTCCCCCCCCCCTGCCTCTCTTCCCCATCCCTCTCTCTCCCCACCTCTTTCCCTTTCCATCTGTCCCTCTCCCAATCACCCTTTCTCTCCTTTTCTATCTCCTCATCCCTCTCTTTCTTTATCTCTATTTTAATGTCTTTAATGGAACCGTATTCTGTCAGTAACATTTGAACTGCCTGCCTGTCTAATTAAGACATAATGGTGTGGAAAATTGGAAGACAAGTGAATGAAGTGGACTGAGCTGAATACGCTGACACACTGACCAACCGCAGCTGAACACGCTGACACACTGACCAACCGCAGCTGAATGCGCTGACACACTGTCCAACCGCAGCTGAACACGCTGACACACTGTCCAACCGCAGCTGAACACGCTGACACACTGTCCAACCGCAGCTGAACGCGCTGACACACTGTCCAACCGCAGCTGAACGCG
Organism: Esox lucius; assembly: GCF_011004845.1. NCBI lineage: Eukaryota > Metazoa > Chordata > Actinopteri > Esociformes > Esocidae > Esox > Esox lucius. The sequence continues at coordinate 15,618,767 of NC_047579.1, forward strand.
CTGACACACTGTCCAACCGCAGCTGAACGCGCTGACACACTGTCCAACCGCAGCTGAACGCGCTGACACACTGTCCAACCGCAGCTGAACGCGCTGACACACTGTCCAACCGCAGCTGAACGCGCTGACACACTGTCCAACCGCAGCTGAATCCGCTGACAGACTGTATCCGTACAGCTGAACACCAATGCTAAAGATCCCAGTCTGTGCTACCCAAGGGAGAGAGTGCTTGGTTCAGGCCTCATTTGGTGACCATTTGGACTACTGTGCATGATGCTTCAGTAGGCCCGCGGTAGAAGCATCTGTAGAATTGGTCTCAGTCCAGAGCGACATCAGCTTGTTAAAAATGTTTTTCTAATTCACTTCATGCCCTTTCTACATCATCATTTGTTTTACATTGTGGTGCAGTGACCTGGCTTGGCACAGTAAAGAGCAGTAAAGAAGAGGACGTGAAATTGAAGTTGGTAGGCAGGATGACCTATGTTTAAAAATGTTGGGATGGTTGCACCATGCGAGCCTGACCTACCCTGTCGTGTGGCCTTTGTCGACTGTCGACGTGACCGATTATGTTGTAATGAAGCGGTCACATGGGAATGTCACTACGATATCATGCTAGTCCTGTCTCTCTCTTTCTCCCTCCTCTTCTGTTCTCTGTGAGAAAGGCTCCATGGTTTTCCAACACTATGAGATCTGTTATTTTCTGCAGCAGTTCTGAACAATGTGGACCTTCTTGCTGACAGATCCTTTTGGACAGAGCTAAGACAGAGCCTTAAAGACAGAGCCTTAAAGACAGAGCCTTAAAGACAGAGCCTTAAAGACAGAGCCTTAAAGACAGAGCCTTAAAGACAGAGCCTTAAAGACAGAGCCTTAAAGACAGAGCCTTAAAGACAGAGCCTTAAAGACAGAGCCTTAAAGACAGAGCCTTAAAGACAGAGCCTTAAAGACAGAGCCTTAAAGACAGAGCCTTAAAGACAGAGCCTTAAAGACAGAGCCTTAAAGACAGAGCCTTAAAGACAGAGCCTTAAAGACAGAGCCTTAAAGACAGAGCCTTAAAGACAGAGCCTTAAAGACAGAGCCTTAAAGACAGAGCCTTAAAGACAGAGCCTTAAAGACAGAGCCTTAAAGACAGAGCTAAGACAGAGCCTTAAAGACAGAGCTAATACAGAGCCTTAAAGACAGAGCCTTAAAGACAGAGCCTTAAAGACAGAGCCTTAAAGACAGAGCTAAGAGCCCAGAGTATGATAACTTTGAACTAGGTCCAGTTGTGGAGTATAAAGCAGAAGATTTATTAAATATTCAGTTAGTCATTAAGCCGATGTTCCTATGCAGAGATACTTACAGAACCAGTTTGGGTTGAGTGCCCCGTTGCTGGTATTTTTTTTCCTTTGTGGGTTTGGGGATTAAAACCTGTGTCCCTTCGCTGGACGGATTCTCTTGAGCCCTAGGCAAGTTGTCTCCAATTGTCTGTAAAAATCTGACCCGTTTATAACTGTTAATGTGGAACTTTCGTCATAACTGTGTTAAAATACATACCTAAAACCATAACTTGATAACTAAAATTGAATCAAGTAATAACATCCTGTGGTGATTCAGACAAACAGTAACTTGTTACAGTTACGATATAATGCCAGGCGGAGTGTGCCGGAGTCATCAGAGGAAATCCCTCTCTATCGGCCCTGGTAGTGTTCTGGAGGAGTCATAGGAGGAACCACCCCCCCATAGGCCCTGGTAGTGTTCTGGAGGAGTCATAGGAGGAACCACCCCCCCATAGGCCCTGGTAGTGTTCTGGAGGAGTCATAGGAGGAACCACCCCCCCATAGGCCCTGGTAGTGTTCTGGAGGAGTCATAGGAGGAACCACCCCCCCATAGGCCCTGGTAGTGTTCTGGAGGAGTCATAGGAGGAACCACCCCCCCATAGGCCCTGGTAGTGTTCTGGAGGAGTCATAGGAGGAACCACCCCCCCATAGGCCCTGGTAGTGTTCTGGAGGTGTCATAGGAGGAACCACCCCCCCATAGGCCCTGGTAGTGTTCTGGAGGAGTCATAGGAGGAACTACCCCCCCATAGGCCCTGGTAGTGTTCTGGAGGTGTCATAGGAGGAACCACCCCCCCATAGGCCCTGGTAGTGTTCTGGAGGAGTCATAGGAGGAACCACCCCCCCATAGGCCCTGGTAGTGTTCTGGAGGTGTCATAGGAGGAACTACCCCCCCATAGGCCCTGGTAGTGTTCTGGAGGAGTCATAGGAGGAGGAACAAGAATGAGTCAACCCCCCGTTCTAATCAAATGTTGTTCACTATAGAGAATATGGCCCCTTCTTTGCTGTGGATTCAGTCGTGTAGTTGAGACAATATACAGTGTGGACAATATAGGCCAGAAGGTTTGTGTTGTTCAGATCAGAACCTATTAACTTTGTCCCTAATAGCACCCTGTTCTCTGCTTTTGACAGGATCAATTGGGCTCCGGTCCAAAGCAGTGGGCTGCATAGGACAGGGCCCGGCCACTTGGTTGAGGGTTCAGGCCACTGCATATCTGAAATCATTACTAGGGGGCAAAGTGCTGGTCTGTGTACATACATCTGTGAACGTGCAATGATGTCAGAGCCTGCCATAGCCATTACTTTATTTAAATGTATAAAATTGTACTAATTCTGTGATGGGCCGGAGAGAGAAATCAGAATTTTCTGCAATTTCACACATTTCTATAGGGTTAAGAAAATGTATACGATAGTGAGTGACTAACAAAATCAAGTGGAACTGTGGTTAGTAATTCAACCATGATTTTGTTAAAATTGCACTGTGTTGAGTCCTGCCTGTAACTTTCATGAGACTGAATTTAAAAACGAATACAACTTGTCTCCTCTACCCTTACCGAATGAGACCGGAATAGTTTTCTCTAGTTCAGGATGGGGGGAGTAGTCCTGTGAGTAGTCAGTGTAAACTGATAGACCAGCGATAAAGTTTAAATGGGGAATATCTCAGGCACTGTGAACAGTTCTGAAGCATTAACTTGAAAGATTTCCAGCAGATGTCTTCTGGTCATTTATGCTTGTATTTATGCGAGTAGTACATTTAAAATATATATAGCCAGAGTGGGCTTCAGCCTGACCCACGTGTACCGCTGCAGAGTGGGCTTCAGCCTGACCCACGTGTACCGCTGCAGAGTGGGCTTCAGCCTGTCCCACGTGTACCGCTGCAGAGTGGGCTTCAGCCTGTCCCACGTGTACCGCTGCAGAGTGGGCTTCAGTCTGTCCCACGTGTACCGCTGCAGAGTGGGCTTCAGCCTGACCCACGTGTACCACTGCAGAGTGGGCTTCAGCCTGACCCACGTGTACCGCTGCAGAGTGGGCTTCAGCCTGACCCACGTGTACCGCTGCAGAGTGGGCTTCAGCCTGACCCACGTGTACCGCTGCAGAGTGGGCTTCAGCCTGACCCACGTGTACCGCTGCAGAGTGGGCTTCAGCCTGACCCACGTGTACCGCTGCAGAGTGGGCTTCAGTCTGACCCACGTGTACCGCTGCAGAGTGGGCTTCAGTCTGTCCCACGTGTACCGCTGCAGAGTGGGCTTCAGTCTGTCCCACGTGTACCGCTGCAGAGTGGGCTTCAGTCTGTCCCACATTTTTTCCTGTAGAAAACGTTTCCTTTATCTTCCTCCACTTTCATGTCAAAGCATTCAAGTCTCAATAAAAGTGTACTGTAGTAGTAGCAAGATTAACTCCTAAAACAACATTTTCTTTTGTTTGCTGACATTTGGTGGTTAATTGAGTGGCATTTTATTACCCCTGTGTTTTTCTACTCTTCTAAACCCTCAAGTTCACGGTAAGCTCAGTGTATCACAAGACTGTTCCAGAGAGAGACTGCCTGGTCACATGACGCTGAGCTGTTTTCCACCGAGTACTAGTCAGTCCGCAGATGAGTTACCATGGTGACGTGTGTAGTACAAGGGGCCAAGCTTGGGACCTTGTTAAACCAGAATCTCACAAGGTCTCTGATAATTAGAAAACCAAAGGAAACATTAAAACTGTACCCTTCACTGTTATTTTCCGAGTCTAAATGTTATCCCTCTTACCTTGTCTGAGTGAGTCATTTGTTTGCTTTTAGCCTCTTGCTTGCCGAAAGCAAGTCCAGGGCCTTCGTAAAGCTTCCTGTGTGCAATCATATTTTTATTTTTCCTCTCATTGCATTTTCTCCTCACTCTCTCCATTTATTTGCCTTTGTCTCGGTCTTTCTGCCTGTCCCTGCCTCTTACTCCATCCATCCCTCGCTCCATCCATCTCTCACTCCATTCTTCCCTCACTCCATCCATCCCTCGCTCCATCCATCCCTCACTCCATCCATCCCTCGCTCCATCCATCCCTCGCTCCATCCATCCCTCACTCCATCCATCCATCCCTCGCTCCATCCATCCCTCGCTCCATCCATCCCTCGCTCCATCCATCCCTCACTCCATCCATCCCTCGCTCCATCCATCCCTCACTCCATCCATCCATCGCTCTTTCCAGCTGGCCTCGCACAGAGAGCCTCTGTGGTGACTGTTGATGAACCGCGCGTGACTTTTGACCCCATATCACTTTTGACCCCATAGCGTATTAGTCTCACTTGCTTCCAGTTCTTCCTGGTCGGTTGGAGGATCTCAGGGATGTGAGGTGGGGTCAGTAAGTCAGTTCTGGCCTGCCGGCCGCCATCCTAATGCAGGGCCGAATTGGATAGAGCTGTGATGTCCGAACAAATGGGTGATTGCAAAAGTGTGTTCTCTCAGTGTGGTCGTTGTAGTTTCATGTTGTTAGTCCTTAACCTCATACTGAGCTGCACAGCCTGGGCCGAGCCGAAGAAATGGGAGCTAATGCGAGTCTTAGGGCTACAGGCGAGGTTACTTATACAAATGCGGTCATAAAATAAGCAGCCTCCGGTCCATTTGCTGATCTCTGTCTCTCTCTGTATTTTTCTCCCTCCAACCCCTCCCCCGCCCATCTCCCCTCCCTCCCCCAGTCTCTGGTGTTCCTAGCGTGTATGGCCGCGGCCGGGCTAGCCCTCAGCGTCCTGCTGCTCTCCACCTACCTGACCTGCCTGTGCTGCTGTAGGAGGGAGGAGGAAGGGGAGACCAAAAGGCCGGACTCCTGCTGTGTCTCCTGGACCGCCGTGGTCAGTGGACTCGTCATATGGTGGGTCAGATTACCGCGTTACGAGCCCTTAGCGCAGCGGGGCCCTTAGGGCAGCGGGGCCCTTAGCGCAGCAGGGCCCTGGCATACACAGGGAATTAACCGGGGCTCATATCATGTTTGACTTTTCACGGATCATCAGTCTCTGCATAACTGCAGGTTAGTTTGTAGAACCGCGGGAAATGGAACACCGCTTTGGGATCTCAGAGTTTTGGAAACCCTGCCGTAGTGTGTCCACCAAAGTCCTACAGCTCTTGTCATGGACGGTTTTGTAGCACGCTTGACGTCATTCGAGGAATGCGCCATACACCCAGAGGAATGATAGTCTTGGTTGAATTTGAATGAACTTACACATGAAATACAAGATGGCCATGACCATTCAACAATTTCATTAGGCTGTTATTGAAACAATACAAACAATATAGGCTACTTGACAGTGCAACATATATTTGACCATTTTACGGTTTTTCAATAGGATATTCAGTTTCTTGTGTAGGCTAATTTCTTTAAATGTAAATCTAAAATGTAAATCTAAATATTTTTTAAGAACCGAAATACCAGACATCCAATTGCCATCTACCAATTCAACAAAGGTATTACATGTTACTGTTTATCTTAGGAGAGAAAGATAATCAAAATCACATACACATCATCTGTCTTTCAATTTTCTCTGCTTATTTTGCCGAAGATTAAGATTCTACAAATGTATTAAGCTAAATATTTATTCACAAAACAAAATACCAACGATCACCATTTATCAATTCAGCACAGGTATTACATATTACCGTTTTTATTTGGAGAGTTTGGAGAGAAAGAGAAACAAAATCAGATACACGTCCTATCATCTCTCTTTGAATTTTCTCTGCTTATTTTACTGAAGATTAACATTCTACTAATGTATTATGCTAGATAATTATTATGAGCCGCCGCCTCCAATGCCTGAGCCTCCTCACAAAATAAAGAAACGAACCAACTGCCACCAAATGCCCCTCCAACACACTACTGGAAGTTATCCTTTGATCATCCCTTTACTCTGCTCATCAAATTTACATTTTTACATTCGTTATTCAGTGATAAACGGTAAAACAAGGGTTGAATAGTGAAATGCTTAATACAAACAGTGAAGACCGAAACGGCTAGAACTGATACAAAGGAACAAGCACACTAGGCGATAAAAACAGTGAACACACACGGATAACTATCAGACAATACTCCACTAAGACACAGACAAACACAAGGGCAGTTATTAGCTGTAGTAGTGAGGATCTGGTGTGAGTAATGATGGGAAGTCTGGGGTGATCTGATGAGGAACAGGTGTTGGTAAGTCTGGGGTGATGTGATGAGGAACAGGTGTTGGTAAGTCTGGGGTGATGTGATGAGGAACAGGTGTTGGTAAGTCTGGGGTGATGTGATGAGGAACAGGTGTTGGTAAGTCTGGGGTGATGTGATGAGGAACAGGTGTTGGTAAGTCTGGGGTGATGTGATGAGGAACAGGTGTTGGTAAGTCTGGGGTGATGTGATGAGGAACAGGTGTTGGTAAGTCTGGGGTGATGTGATGAGGAACAGGTGTTGGTAAGTCTGGGGTGATGTGATGAGGAACAGGTGTTGGTAAGTCTGGGGTGATGTGATGAGGAACAGGTGTTGGTAAGTCTGGGGTGATGTGATGAGGAACAGGTGTTGGTAAGTCTGGGGTGATGTGATGAGGAACAGGTGTTGGTAAGTCTGGGGTGATGTGATGAGGAACAGGTGTTGGTAAGTCTGGGGTGATGTGATGAGGAACAGGTGTTGGTAAGTCTGGGGTGATGTGATGAGGAACAGGTGTTTGTAAGTCTGGGGTGATGTGATGAGGAACAGGTGTTGGTAAGTCTGGGGTGATGTGATGAGGAACAGGTGTTGGTAAGTCTGGGGTGATGTGATGAGGGACAGGTTTGTGCATAATTGTGTCTTTTATTTTACCTTGTACATCAGGAAAAATGTACATTTTGTAGGGTCTAATAAATGAATGAAAATACTATAGGCTGTGTTCTTAGAAATAATCGTTCTATGTTTTCTCTTTTTTTTTTTTTTTACGTATGGTAAAAACTTCAATACAAACACATTCTTGTACTTACAAATTCTGTAATTCATAATTTTTATTAGACTATTCTTATAGTTTGATGACGAATCAGTAGATGAACTGATGCTCTGGCTGGATGGTGATGCTGTGGAGGAGAATGTCCATGCTAATAGGGACGATTCCTATGCTGATGAGAAACGTCATCCGGCTCTGACTGATACTGTTGGTCTGAAAGGCCTGGCGGTCCTGGTACTAATTATGAGAATACGAGTGAACTGGATTCATTTTGAACTGAAACTCTTGGGTCAGCTCTTCTGGAGGGTGGCCCTTCTGGAGGGTGGCCCTCCTGGAGGGTGGCCCTTCTGGAGGGTGGCCCTTCTGGAGGGTGGCTCTTCAGGAGGGTGGCTCTTCAGGAGTGGAGCTCTTCAGGAGGGGAGGTGGAGATCCGTATAACGCTGGTGGTCACCCCACCCCTTGATGGGATTGCTGACCATCAGACGGTGACCTCTGGCAGGCAGTCTGTTGTGATGGTGGTGGTGGGAGGACGACCAAATGGTAAGCCTGAGGGATCTGAGCTTAAACCTTTCACCTTCTGGCCACATCCTGATAAACTTTTAACCTAAGTTTCATTGGCCCGTATGAGTAATAGGAGCTGATCTGTGGACCGTGCAGAGTTGGGGTTGATTTGGTAACCCGCTCCTAATAAATGGATAAAATGATCCTAAATAATGTCGGACCACGACATCTGCTAATTTCAGTCTAAATTACCATGTTTCCCCATAGCCCTCTTGTCTGGCTTTCATGTTATCTACCCCAGCACAGAATGCACTCTCCACTTAAACACACTATTATCATACATCTTAATAAGGTAGGATGGGCTAGTAATGGCTGGAGTGGAAGAAATGGGAATGCTATAAAGCCCATTAAACACATTGTTTCCACATGCTCATTACAGTATCACTTAATCCATTGTAACCATTACCATAAGACAAAATGTCCATTGAGGCATCCGTTTGAGTTTAGGGCCTGAAACCTTCACAGCATGCAGTCCCCTGGCAGTGGTCCAACACCTTAGCTGTAAATGAAGGTTTACCAGTCCATCTACTTCAGACCCACAACAAGTCAATGGTAAATGTGATTTCAATAAATCACATTCTGAGCATCATCGAAATTATTTGCTACCCTAATTTCATGATGGAATCAGTTTACAGTAATCTGATTGCTCCAGTCTATTATTTAAGAGTTGCATGGTGGCGTTCATAGAAATATAATGTACTTATTCTATTGCTATGGCTTTGACAGAGCTCCTTTCCCAGTGAGACGGTCGGCAGAAAGAACCCAGCTACAAAAGCTGCCTCTTAGCTTGGTTCATATAATCAGTCATGCCCTTTGATTAGCAGATTTTATTAAAATGATCCTTTCATGTCTTGGCTAATGGGTGACGTCCCAGAATTCTTTCACGGTGTGGTGTTCTTGGTGTGGTCTGGGTATTGGTTCCTTTGAGAGGAGTTGCCCCCCAGGGGGCGGCTGTAGCCCCTCATGTTAGCACCCGCAGGCAACTGCCACGTTGGCAGTGGCTGAATATGTTTGTGTTGTGGGACCTTTCCCACCAGCTGAACAAAGAAAACGGTCCGGTTATAGTGGGGCTTTCCTGGTCACACCTTTGGCTATAATGGAGCAGATTCTGGTTGAATTCCAAAGTGGTGTTGTGGTCTAAATCAGCCGTTAAGCCCAAGTATTAAATACAGTGTATTTATGAGTATTATTTTTCTGCCATTTTCAAATTTTCAACCCCTCAATGAGTCAAATAAATCAGAATAAATAATCCTGAGACAGCACCAAAACCTTTTTGGTACACAAAGAAGTGCCAGTAAAAAACTAAAAGTACCAGTAGAGTTCTGGGGGAAAACAATCGCATGGACAGATGAGAGGTTTATCTGTACTAGAGTAATGGAAATGGGAAACTGGAGGACAAAAAGTAACTTTCCATGATCCAATGTAACATTAATTGAGGTGGTGAAACATGAAACTGTTATTGCTTGGGTATGTGTGGCTGCAACTACAACCGTCTCACTTGTCGTTTTTGACTGCTGATTGCAGGATAAATGGTGGAGAGTACCAATCATTTTGATACACTGAAAAGGGGACTATGTACAAAATGTTCTGTCAAATCTGAAACTATTTAATGGTTCCTTCAATATGGATAAAAATACACTCAAATTAAAGCTGCCAGTCGGCACTTCTGTAGTAATTGTGTAATTTGAAATCCAAAGTGCTGGAATACAGTGTCCCCCAAAAATTGTCAAACCCATTAGTTTCTTCAGAGACGGAAAGAAAAGGGCAGCAAAGTGGAGTGCACAGAAAGTGATGGTGGAGAAAGAGAGCGAGACGGAGATATCCCTGTACTATCTCAGCCTGCTTTACATCCTCGGGTTTTCAAAATGGCAAATTACAAGAACAAAAGCCTCCCACTCCCTAAATGCTTGATTGAATCGCCATCAGGTTGAGCTTAATCTTGTGACAGTGCGCTAAGTGCTGGGGTTGATGTGGTTAGCTTCTAGCATTCCAGGGCCAGCCCAGCACTGGTTTGTCTTACACATGACCCACTGTGGTGCTAAGTGCTATGGCATGATGCTGCTTAGCTCAACCAATGGGGTCTGTGTTAACTTATTAATAACTTGGCTCAGGACGGCTCTTTGTTTTGTGACTTCATTGTGTCTTCATTTTGTGGCATTTAGTGGAATATCCCTTTAGGAAGCACTTCCTTTTTGAAAATGCTTACGTTCAGAGAATCAGACAGCATAACAGGAGATTTTGCCATATCATTTTATTGAAGGAGTTTGTAGCACATCTGTAGAAACTCTTGGAGAAAAGAGAAATATATAGAAAATAATGTATGTTCTTGCACTCTCTGGCTGCAAGTGTTATTGTTTTAATAAAATGTTATTTTCATCTTTATCAAACCTCATAATCTTTTGTCTGTGTAGCCAGACTATAGTAGATAGATATGTGTTTAACTAGCTAAACAGGCTCCCTGGATCCAGATAATTACTCCAAAGGAAATTGGAAATGCAGTATGTTTGTGATAATTATTTATAAACCTTATGTCTGGGTTAACAGTGACTCAGTCTCCCTTTACTGGGGACAGTACAGAATGGAAACGCGAGTCTGTTTTTGCGTAACCACTACAACTTAACTGTTCAAAGACATTTAACACCTTGTTATTGTCTGTGTCATTTTGTTTTATAATCTAAGGAAAAGCTCTGTATCAGTTGGCTACCTTTTCCAGAAGTTAATGACTAACTGGTCCCTCTGGTATGGTCTTAACTCCGGTTGTCTTGTTCATTTAGTTCTTCCAGGTGAATGCTGTGAGTATAACAAGTTCAGTTAGGGCCTTTCCAGTCACCACGCCTCTGTACTGTCTGATTTCCTCCACTGGACCTGTAGAATGGGTTCCCTCTGTACTGTCTGATTTCCTCCATTGGACCTGTAGAATGGGTTCCCTCTGTACTGTCTGATTTCCTCCACTGGACATGTAGAATGGGTTCCCTCTGTACTGTCTGATTTCCACCACTGGACCTGTAGAATGGGTTCCCTTTGTACTGCCTGATTTCCTCCACTGGACCTGTAGAATGGGTTCCCTCCATCTGTATGGTTCTTAGGACGTTGCCCAGATCTTTTCAAAAGCCCAATTGTTTTGTTATGAATAGAATAATCCAATAAGGTTAATTGATCTTTTCATAACCCCTGTCCTTTGTCTTATCATTCATGGTGTTTTTATTACTTGACGTCACTGGAGTTTCATGACATTATATGATATATTACATTGAATTACCTTTTATCATTCTGTTATTCTCTGAAGTGGAACATGGCATTCTGATTGACCATGATGGGTTCATCCTTCTGTTAGGCCAAATACTTGTATGTTCATCCACTACCACAGAGTTTAATACCCCATCCACTACCACAGAGTTTAATACCCCATCCACTACCACAGAGTTTAATACCCCATCCACTACCACAGAGTTTAATACCCCATCCACTACCACAGAGTTTAATACCCCATCCACTACCACAGAGTTTAATACCCCATCCACTACCACAGAGTTTAATACCCCATCCACTACCACAGAGTTTAATACCCCATCCACTACCACAGAGTTTAATACCCCATCCACTACCACAGAGTTTAATATGATACATGGTAAAAAAATAAAATAATAATCCACTCCATGCCACTCGTAGAAGTCTGAAATGTATATATTTTAAAGTCTAAAATGGTACCTTCTAGTGCGGTACCTTCCTTTTTGCAGCTATGCAGCTACTGTGGGTTTAGACTAAGGAACCGGGTGGGGAAACACTAACCCTCTGGTCAATAGGATTGTCCTCCATCTGTCCAGGGACTGACCAGTCATATGGATGTGGGTAGTGCTGCACGATAAAGGTATATGTGGTGTTTGTCTCCTTTGAAATAGTTTTGTTGTATTTCATGAAGACTGATTGGTGGGGATTGTACCTCAGGGGCCATCCCATTAGTTACATCGAACCAGCAAGGCAGGCTCCAATCGAGTTAAATCGAGGTGTTTTGATAACGACGAACACTACTTAAACCCATGTCTGCATTGCAGTGGCTCTAGCTCAGTGCTTCTTAATCGTGGTCCTGGGGACCCACGGGGGGTTTTCAACCCGGGCAATCACCTGATTCCACGAGTCAATGCATCATCCAACCTCTGTGAAATCCAGTGTGTAGGGCAAAAATACTAATCCCAGAACAGGATTAAGACCAAGGACCAAATTGGAGACAAATGCTGTAACCAACTGAGCCCACAGGCTTAATCGCCAGCACTGACAGCAACCCCCGACTGACTAATCTACATACCTTGTATCATTATTCAGATTTTATTGTGAAAGTCCCCAATAAGAATTCTATAGAATGGTTTCAAATCCTAATGGATATTTCTTTTTTCTACTTTTTATATGCAGGTTAGCCGATGGAAAACCAATACTCATTTAGAATGCATAACAATTGAAAGATAAAAAATTCTGTGACCCATGAAGATGATAAAAAATACATCATGTTCAATGGAATAAGCAAGAGCTAGGTTAAACAGGATGAGGTGATACATACTTACTGATGAAGGTTCATAGATCACCATATGAGGTTATGCTTATGAATGGACACAGAATATGGTGCAGTTTCTCTTTGTATTAGATGACATATAGTGCATTTGGAAAGTATTCAGACCCCTTTCCTTCACTTTCCCCAATTAGTTTTGGGTTATATTGTTAATATTACATTTTATTGCGCACCCAATACACCATAATGAAAAAAGCAAAAATATGTTTTTTTAAAATGTGTGCAGTGTTTAGAATTGCAGAAATATCTAGTCTATATAAGTATTCAGACACACTATTCACTATTCAGATGCCTTTGGCATCAATCACTGCTTTGAGTCTTGGATATTCCTCAACCTGCTTTGCACACATGGATTTGGGTCTCCCATTCTTTCTTGCAGATGCTCTCGAGCCCTGTAAAATTGGATGAGGTGTGTCGATGAACTGCAATCTTTAGGTCTCCATAAAGATGTTCAAAGTTAAAGTCAGGCTTTACCTGGGCCAAACAAAAACACAGACTTGTCCCGAAGCTACTCCGTTGCTGTCTTGGCTGGGTGCTTCAGGGAGTTGTATTGCTGAAAGATGAATCTCTGCCTTTGCACTCTGGATCAGAGGTTCTTCAAGGACTTCTCTCTATTTTGCTCAATTCATCCTTTCCTCAAGCCTGAGCAGTCTTCCAGTCGATACCGCTGGGACAGAAACCATAGCATTGGGCTCCCATGTGTCACTGTAGGGATGGTATTAGCCTGGTGATCAGAGGCACCTTGTTTTTGATAGGATGGTATTAGCCTGGTGATCAGAGGCACCTTGTTTTTGATAGGATGGTATTAGCCTGGTGATCAGAGGCACCTTGTTTTTGATAGGATGGTATTAGCCTGGTGATCAGAGGCACCTTGTTTTTGATAGGATGGTATTAGCCTGGTGATCAGAGGCACCTTGTTTTTGATAGGATGGTATTAGCCTGGTGATCAGAGGCACCTTGTTTTTGATAGGATGGTATTAGCCTGGTGATCAGAGGCACCTTGTTTTTGATAGGATGGTATTAGCCTGGTGATCAGAGGCACCTTGTTTTTGATAGGATGGTATTAGCCTGGTGATCAGAGGCACCTTGTTTTTGATAGGATGGTATTAGCCTGGTGATCAGAGGCACCTTGTTTTTGATAGGATGGTATTAGCCTGGTGATCAGAGGCACCTTGTTTTTGATAGGATGGTATTAGCCTGGTGATCAGAGGCACCTTGTTTTTGATAGGATGGTATTAGCCTGGTGATCAGAGGCACCTTGTTTTTGATAGGATGGTATTAGCCTGGTGATCAGAGGCACCTTGTTTTTGATAGGATGGTATTAGCCTGGTGATCAGAGGCACCTTGTTTTTGATAGGATGGTATTAGCCTGGTGATCAGAGGCACCTTGTTTTTGATAGGATGGTATTAGCCTGGTGATCAGAGGCACCTTGTTTTTGATAGGATGGTATTAGCCTGGTGATCAGAGGCACCTTGTTTTTGATAGGATGGTATTAGCCTGGTGATCAGAGGCACCTTGTTTTTGATAGGATGGTATTAGCCTGGTGATCAGAGGCACCTTGTTTTTGATAGGATGGTATTAGCCTGGTGATCAGAGGCACCTTGTTTTTGATAGGATGGTATTAGCCTGGTGATCAGAGGCACCTTGTTTTTGATAGGATGGTATTAGCCTGGTGATCAGAGGCACCTTGTTTTTGATAGGATGGTATTAGCCTGGTGATCAGAGGCACCTTGTTTTTGATAGGATGGTATTAGCCTGGTGATCAGAGGCACCTTGTTTTTGATAGGATGGTATTAGCCTGGTGATCAGAGGCACCTTGTTTTTGATAGGATGGTATTAGCCTGGTGATCAGAGGCACCTTGTTTTTGATAGAACTTTGTGTCTCATGCCTGTGACTAGCGCGGGGATGACACAGGATGCATCTGAGCTGAAATTGGATTGTCCTGGCACATGTTCTTTATATTTAGGTACATGAGCTGTTGGAGTTTTTTATTTTAAACAAATTGCCACACATTTGTTATTATGGGGTATTGTGTGCAGCACCATTGCAAAAACGATTATATTTAATTAACTTTCAAATAAATAATTTGGAGTGTGTGAATGGGACTTTCTGATGACACGGTAAATGCAGTTGGAATAGGTGCTTAGCGGTGCAGTGATTGGATAACAGGTCAGATGGTTTGAAAGAATCAGGGGTGATGAACGTATCATGTTTGAGAATCTATACATTTGAGTCTAGGGCAGGCGTGGCCTGTATCCAGCCTTCTCTGCAATGCCTGCTGTTCTGTCATTAGTCCAGATTTGTTTTGCTTTCAAATGGTCAGTCCTTTCCTCACAGATACACACTTAACTGCTCCCGTTCCATGAGCCGCAGGCAGCCTATTATAAATTAAATATGTAACCAAGGCCTTGGGGCAGAAAAAAAAAATGATGTGGCAGAACACCCAAACGTCCCTGCCAGACTTTTGTCAGTACTTACTTTTTGCAACAGGTTAGGATAATTTAAGCAGCACGTTAGGAGAATGGGGTTAAGTTTAGATAGTGAGTTTAATTAGCAGAATAAAAGAAGAAAGGTCCCCATGTTGGGTACAGTCATAAACGGGCGATGGAGTAATGGATGACCAAAATAGAGGTTTCGATATTGATCATGGCTATGCTGCGGATAGGATGCGTTTCCCCTTTTGATATAGATCCTGGTGGGGAGGATGCGTTTCCGTCAAAACACCTCTGCTTCACTCTGTCTTCCCCCCGCGCTCCGCACATCTGGGCCCTCCGTCTGAGGATGTCCTGTGTTTAGGCTGTGGTGCGGCGGCCTGAAGGGTCCCAGCAGGCCGTGTCACCGCTTGGCCTCTCCACATGTGGTGTGTCAGGGAAGAGGTTCAACCTGGCAACAGCATGAAGGAAGCTATGGGTTTTGAACCAGTGCTAAGTAGCGTTAGAGGACTGACTGGAAGTCTACATTAATTGCTTTTATTTGCACTCTAACTCTAAATAGCGACTTCCTTCAGTAATTTGACTCCGGGTAAGTAGACAAATGGCCTCATTGTTAAAATGCTGAAATACCCCTTTAATATTGGCAGTTACTGGGTATGAGGTTTGGTTTAGAATCGTGTTTTTTCCGGAACTAAAGTGGTGTGATTGGTCAAATGCTCAGTTTACGTGCAGGTCCTGGATTCATACATATCAACACATTATTAAAGGGAGAGATAAGAACAAAAGGTCGGAAACCGGAAGGAAAGTTATGTATCTGCACATTACGGGGATTTGTCCAAAGCGCCGCAACAAAAGCTGGTTCCATCAGAAATGCCAATGTTTCACAACAGTCTGAGTTGGTGTGTTGTAAGCAGCCTGGTTCACACCGGCAGTGAGTCTGCTTGGTGCAGTGCCCCACTGGTCAGTCCTGTACAGCTGTTGATGTCCTCCCCCACAACCCCAGCGTGCCGAACAAGTGACCTCCAACAGCATGACCTCACTGGCCTCACATCTGACAGCCTAGCCCTGCTATTCGTCTCCTATCCATGCTGGGATTGGTGCTCCCCTGGGAGGACGCTAATGTGGTGGGAACATGTGTCCTGTTAAAGCACAGCCTGAGGGGATACTCACGACAAGGGAAGTGGGGAAATCTCGCTCGGTGTCTTTTCCCGTGGGGCTGTGGTTTCCATGGTTTGGCTTGACGGAAATGGCATCATTATGTCAGGGGAGTCTCTTCGTTCCAAGGGGTGCGGGTGGAGGTGTCCTTTTCCACGGTCGATAGATTCAGCGACAATGCCGTCTGGGGAACCACGCTGGTGCAGTCTGCCCCTGGCCTAAAGCTCGGCCCGGTAGGAAACATGGGTTTCAGTGTGTCTTGGAAGTGGGAGGGGCGGAAGCGTTGTCCGGAGACAGAGGACAAATGAGAAGCAGAGGCGGAGTAGATGGAGGACAGGAAGGACTGGAAGGGAAGTAGGAGCGATTCAAAGATAAAAGCTGTAATCTGCCTTCAGAGACCTCTCTTAGCTTCATGACAGTCCATATGGCATAAAGTGGAGTCGGATTAAAGTCTAATTCAGCACCACACTCTCCGGTCCTCCGAGCCAGCAGTTTTATTAAGTTCATACAGAAACAGATGTTTTTAGTGATAGGGATAGAAAACAAACAGTCCCATCCCTTATGGATAACTCGTGGCCTGGGAAAGTTTTTCAATTTAGCCTTGATAACGGTGAAGGAAGCTGCAATGTGAACGGGAAGAAATGAGTACGGTCTGTGTTCTTTGATTCGTGTTCATTTCCTCTGTTTCAGCTCTGCCGTCGGAGTGGGTTTCTATGGCAACAGCGAGACCAACGACGGCGTGTACCAGCTGACTTACTCCCTCCACAACGCCAACCATACGCTGGGTGGCATCAACAACCTGGTAATTTACCCTCTCCTGCTGAACTGGTCCTGGCACACGGGCGCTGTTTGATGTGGGCAGATGCGGAACGCCAGGTGTCTGTTTTGACGCGACGCTTCCAGTGTCATCCACATGCACCATGTTACTAAGACAGGCGTAGGCGTGCGTGTCTGCCTGTCTGCGGCCCGCCATACCCAGTCACTGGCTAATGCAGCTCTTAACGTCTCCTATCCTGCCCGCTACTGCGTTTGGCTCGGCTTTACGTCGGTTTTGAACGTGCCGATTTCTTCAGAATAGACTGCTAAGGCCAGGCCTGGCTTCAGCATGCCCTGTCGTCCTAGCTAGCGTGTAGCACTAATGATGTTATCCAACAGTGTTGGGATGCTCAGAGGTCCTGTTGGCATTACATCTTGTTCCAGTGCACCCCTGAAGCATTATGTTGTTATTCAGCTCAGCGGATAAAGCCTTGGGGCTTAGCTCACTCACAACAAAAGATTCCTCGGTTAATGGCAGGATTCATCATCTGTTCCACAGTAGAACAATCCCCGGGGGCCCTTCAACCCCCACCCGAGACCCGGTAGGGGGTGACTGGTTTGGAAGCCCCCCGAGGGGGTGAGGGTGGGTGGGAGTGTTGGGGGGGGGGGGGGGGGGTTACTGGAACAGATGATGAACACAAGTACACTCAATGAACATCATGAGGAAACAAAAGGAGAACTATCTGATGCACTGTGAGGAACGCAGAATAGCCGCACACTGTGACTTAGGGCGTTTCTTACGCTATCATCGTTTTATTTAGATTATCCAGATTTGCGTCTGAGAGAAAAATAAGTTGTAGCGTAGACGGCTGAAAACATCAATGGTTGCATGTTCCCTTCCGAGATTACATGGGACACTGATGGAAACACTCCATCTACTTCCTGGGGTCTGAATAGGATCTCTTGCCAGATTACATGGGACACTGATGGAAACACTCCATCTACTTCCTGGGGTCTGAATAGGATCTCTTGCCAGATTACATGGGACACTGATGGAAACACTCCATCTACTTCCTGGGGTCTGAATAGGATCTCTTGCCAGATTACATGGGACACTGATGGAAACACTCCATCTACTTCCTGGGGTCTGAATAGGATCTCTTGCCAGATTACATGGGACACTGATGGAAACACTCCATCTACTTCCTGGGGTCTGAATAGGATCTCTTGCTAATTTTGTATTGAGTTGGACTTAGAGCTGACGTATGAAGTCTGGTCTTTCAAGTCCTTCCGGCTCCATACATGAACATACAGAAATGCTTGGTACGCAACTAAAACATCTCATACAGGCACCGAAGCAATTCTACTGTCACCAGCACTGATTCCATGAAGTGCACTCTGTTAGTTACCATGTAATCAACATGGTCAGTGAGTTGATATGCCTACAGGTCTGTGGTCTGGCCAAAGCCCTGTGTGTTACGCTCTATGGCTCAGTGAGTGTTTCTCATCGCTGTGTGAATCGAAATAGTGAATTAGTAAATGTTATTTGAATGAATTAGTTTTTGCAACAATTGCTGTAATCTCAATAGGCTATTACTCGAAAATTAAGATTCAGCGAGCATGGCCTTTCTATTGAGAGAGCCATAGCCAGATCTAGCTCTCCAGACAGGTATTGTGTACACTGCCCTTCATATGAGGCGGAAACAGAGCTGCACGGCCCAAACTCCTGTCAAATATATGATTACATTAGAAGTCAACATTGATCACTTCCCATTTCTGTTTGGAGAAATACCTCAATGTGCAATAACAGTAGACAACCTGGTTAACATAACTAGTGTTCAGTATAAATAAAATGGTCAGACTTGTATTATAATGATAAAGTTATTTTTATTTGTTAAGTTTCCCATGCCATTAAAACCCCTTCTGGTTTTATGCAGCTGGTGTTTGAGCCTGATGCCTTGGTGCTGACCTGTTTCCAGCCGATGGGGTGGGGTAAAGCTCGGGGGGTTGGAGAAGGGTGATGAAATGAATGTAGACTGGAAATAGTGTGGGGGTGAACAGACAAAGTTGAGTTTTGGGGTAGTGGGGGGGGGGGGGGGGTATTAGGTTGTGGGAGAAGGTTTGGGGGGTTTAGGAGAATGCGGTTCTAGTCAAAGTGAAAAGCAGAGCAGGGATTAACTCTTAGTCTGTCAGTACTAATGGTGGTTAAGCTCCTTTGACTGTGTGGATCCAGACACATGACTCTCTCCAGACATCCAAATTATTCATGGTCACCTCCAGAATTGTTGGCACCCTCGATAAAGATGAGCAAAACAGGCTGTATAAAATGACCAACACAGGTAATAGCTTTACAGATGGACAATGACCCAAAATAAAATAACACAGGTTATTTTATGCCAGAAGTGTATTTGATGCATAATTGCTCATAGAAAATGTTTATTAAATTATAAATTGAATGTGTTACAATTAAAATGATGAATAAAATATACAAAAATAAAATATGCATCATAATTCAGCTTTTTTTGTTAAGTACTTGTCAGTCTAAAGCATCTATATCATGGTCATTCATGACTTCCTGTTTTTCTGTGTTACTATGAGGTAACACATGTAAAATCCATTTATCACCTTTCCCCATGGGGAAAGGAAAGTCACAAATGAAAATAAATCAGGAAATTCATAAAAAAGATATGTTAGAGAAGACCATGTTAACAAAAAAGGTTTGTTGTTGTTCTAATTGCATGGGGGTTTATGAGCGTGTTCAGGCATTCCACGTTGCATTATGCATAAGAACAACAATTGACTATGAACCACACCTCCTTGGGCTTTATTGCTTAAATATATATATAAAGGAAGTAGTTAAAGGCTGAATTCCCACCTTGAAAACAAATCATTGGTTAAGTGGATCAAATAAGAGGTACTTCTGATTCTAATTTATTAAAACAAAGTTGCATCCACCACTCCCAACAACTCGCCTGAACCTAATTTTGTGATTGTGATTGATGGTGATTATATCTGAGACAGGATGAGGTCAATTTAGGCAAGAGGAGGTCTTTTTGTGTTGTCTTTTCAGACAGTGTAATTTTGTAGGAGCTTGGCAAATTCAATGTGGTGGTCATGTGACTGGAGTGCAGATACAGTTAGGTCCAGAAATATTTGGACACTGACACAATTTCCCTTATTTTGGCTCTGTACGCCACCACAATGGATTTGTAATGAAACAACCGAGATGCAGTTGAAGTGCAGACTTTCAGCTTTAATTCAAGGGGTTGAACAAAATATCATATGAGACGTTTAGGAATTGCAACCATTTTCATACATAGTCCCTTATTTCAGGGACTCAAATGTAATTGGACAAATTATCACAATCATAAATAAAATGTTCATTTTTAATACTTTGTTGAGAATCCTTTGCAGGCAATGACTGCTTGAAGTCTGGAACCCATGAACATCACCAAACGCTGAGTTTCCTCTTTTGTGATGCTCTTCAGTTGTTGTTTGTTTGTGTCTTTCTGCCTTAAGTTTTGTCTTCAGTAAGTGTGGCTGAGGTTGAGATCAGGTGATTGACTCGGCCATTGCAGTTTTCACTCCTGGGTTGCTTTCGCAGTAAGTTTTGAGTCATTGTCCATCTGTAAATTGGATGGTAAAGGAGGAACAGTTGACCTGTCCGGTAGAGGATGATGGTAAAGGAGGAACTGTTGACCTGTCCAGAAGCAGATTATGGTGAAGGAAACAAAGAAGAATCCAAGGGCCTCACTTGTTGCACCAATTCTCATGATCTACAGTTCGACATCACCTCTATGCCAATAGCGTCTTTGGAAGGATTGTCAATATTAGAAACTAACAAGCTCCAACAAGCTAGCATGGAAAGAAAATAATTAAAAAGCCCTTTGTTAATTTTGGGGTTTTATAATTAGTCACAAGTTCTGCTATTTCTGCTTGTATAGCTTGAGGGGGAACACATTTCTCAGAGAAACAAACATTGTTTTTGTTATTTATTCTAATTTGTGGTAGTACAGGGGTCATACAGTGATTGTTGGAAAGTCCCCACAGTTCCTAAAATGTGTCAGTCGAAAGCACTCTCTAATCAGCCTTCCTTGTTTCCTGTTAACTTAATATTCTTGTGATGCCTGGGTCTGGAAGAAGTCCCTAGTTGCTAGGTAGAACAGTGTCTGCCCCAGACACTTTTTTGACTGTGGGACATATGGTTTAGTAGAAGTCCCCTCTAACAGAGTGTCACCCTTATCCATATACAGCACGCCTTAAATATGTGCACTAGATTGGGAATAGGATGAAGAGCCGCTGAAAAATATGTGTTGAGGCAGGAATGAGTACAGTTATAACTACTAGGGATTAATTAATTAAATACAGTTATAACTACTAGGGATGCATTAATTAAATACAGTTATAACTACTAGGGATTAATTAATTAAATACAGTTATAACTACTAGGGATTAATTAATTAAATACAGTTATAACTACTAGGGATGCATTAATTAAATACAGTTATAACTACTAGGGATGCATTAATTAAATACAGTTATAACTACTAGGGATGCATTAATTAAATACAGTTATAACTACTAGGGATTCATTAATTAAATACAGTTATAACTACTAGGGATGCATTAATTAAATACAGTTATAACTACTAGGGATTCATTAATTACATACAGTTATAACTACTAGGGATCCATTAATTAAATGCAGTAATAACTACTAGGGATGCGTTATTTAAATACATTTATAACTACTAGGGATCCATTAATTAAATACAGTTATAGCTACTAGGGATGCATTAATGCATTTGAAAGGTCTAGAGACAGCTTCAACATGATTGGATTGAAGTGTTTAACTTCACAGCTGTGTGAGTGATGTGCACAGTTCATAAACATTAGTGTTTGTAAAAATAACAAATTGTTTATAAACTGCACATTACTAATAAGGCCATTGACAGGTTTCCCCTACCTTATACATTCCCCTACCTCACATTTGTTCCAGGACAGATATTGGATCTATAAGCACATATTGGATCTTTTGTGTATGTTTGATTGAGCTTGTTTTTCTGGAACAATCTCTGAATTGAACTTGGCATGTTAGTGGTGTGAATTTTCCTATTATCTTGGCATCCTCAATCGCTGGGTTTTACTCGTTCAGCTTCTTTTGCCATTTAGAAAATGTTCATTGTATACTAGTGCCGTACACTCTTTGGAGCCAGACGCTACTTCTAAAATCTTTGAATATCTAGTAGCTGCCTAGCTATTTCTCAGAGGCTGTTGTCTTGGTCCCTGGTGGGGAGGAGGGCCAGAGCGAGAGGGACAAAGTGGCTCACACACTCAGCCGCAAATGCGACTTGTGTAATAGATACAAGTACAGAGTCTGATATTTGGGCAAGAATTTGTCACATTAATGTTTGACAAAATCATGAAACAATGATGCAATATATTGAAAATGAAACTCAAAAAGGGTTGCAAAATGCTGGATCCCTGTCACAAGTGATGTAAATATTTACTTAAGTCTGTATTTGCATTGGACAAGACTACACTGGGAAAATTTGAGTGAAGGAAGCACAATATGTTTTACTGATCAATCATGTGGTTTTCCCTGTGTCTCTGTATAGCAAGGGTACCTAAGTCTAGCACGGGCCATATTATATCGTCTCCTTGGCTGGATTTGGCCTGTGGAAACTTTACATATATAAAATTATTCTCTCTAGGCTGGCCTCCCTGCACGTTTACAACTTGGTTGGGTTCAGTATGTGAAAACATTTTGAGTCATACAATTATTAACTGTCTTGGCCTGTGAGAGCAAAGCTGTTCATGTTCTGTTGCAAGACATTTTGAAATATCACGCCCTATTGAACACTTCCAATTTGTCACATGCAGGGCCGACCTGCCGAAAGTGATTCATACATTATGCCTTCCTCTCTGACACAGCACTATGTTGTTCTTTTGGGACTTCTTCATTCTGCGATGTCCCTTGGTGTTTTATAGAACTGAATGAGGAAGTACTGTAGGGCAGAAAAACTATTTGGTTGTAGCGTGTCTTTATTAACCGAAGTGCCAAGAGAAATTCCCTTAAAAAGAACCCTCCCTTTTGACTGCTATAGAATTTCATGAAGTCTCGATAAGTGGTTGGCTCGAATACTCACAGTGTACAGTATCCATCTTGTTTTTATAATGCGTGTCTTTTAATACAAACCCGTTTCCGAAAACGTTGGGACCCTACGTAAAATGTCAATAAAAACACAATGCATTGATGTGCAAATCATTCAAACCCTATATTCAATAAATAATTGGACCGAGACAACATATCAGATATTCACCACTCTGAAAGACTGTGCAAGCAATTAGTGCTACAATTTAAGAATAACATTTCTCAATGTAAAACTGCAAAGAGTTTGGGGGTTTCATCATCTACGGTACATAATATCATTAGAAGATTCTGAGTCTGGAGAAATCTTTCTACGCATGGGACAGGTCTAAAAACCAATATTGGATGGTCGTAATCATCCTGCCCTCAGGCGGCACTGCATTAAAAACAGAAACGATTCTGTAGTGGACATCACTGCATTAAAAAGAGAAACGATTCTGTAGTGGACATCACTGCATTAAAAACAGAAACGATTCTGTAGTGGACATCACTGCATTAAAAACAGAAACGATTCTGTAGTGGACATCACTGCATTAAAAACAGAAACGATTCTGTAGTGGACATCACTGCATTAAAAACAGAAACGATTCTGTAGTGGACATCACTGCATTAAAAACAGAAACGATTCTGTAGTGGACATAACTGCATTAAAAACAGAAACGATTCTGTAGTGGACATCACTGCATTAAAAACAGAAACGATTCTGTAGTGGACATCACTGCATTAAAAACAGAAACGATTCTGTAGTGGACATCACTGCATTAAAAACAGAAACGATTCTGTAGTGGACATCACTGCATTAAAAACAGAAACGATTCTGTAGTGGACATCACTGCATTAAAAACAGAAACGATTCTGTAGTGGACATCACTGTATTAAAAACAGAAACGATTCTGTAGTGGACATCACTGCATGGGCTCAGTAACACTTCCGAAAACCATTGTCTGTGAACACTGTACATCACTGCATCCACAAATACAAGTTAAAATTCTACCATGCAAAGAAACCATATAAACATGATCCAAAAACGCAGCCGCCTTCTCTGGGCCTGAGCTCATTTAAGATAGACTGAGGAGAAGTGGAAAACTGTCCTGTAGTCTGACAAATCAAAATGTGAAATTATTTTTGTGAATCATGGATGCTGGGTCTTCTGGACTGAAGAGGAGAGGGACCATCCAGCTTGTTATCAGCATACAGTTCAAAAGCCAGAATCCGTGATGGTATGGTGGTGCATTAGTGCACATGGCATGGGTGACTTGCACATCAGTGAAGGCACTGTTAATGCTGAACAATATATACAGGTTTTAGAGCAACATATGCTGCCATACAGACTAGGTATTTTTCAGGGAAGGCCTTGCTTATTTCAGCAAGACAATGCTAAACCACATTCTGCACGTATTACAACAGCATGGCTCTGTAGTAAGAGTCCAGTTGCTAAACTGGCCTGCCTGCAGTCCAGACCTATCACCCATTGAAACAGTTAGGTGCATTATGAAACAGTTTAACTCCTATACCAAGCAGAATAGGAATACATTTCACTTTCACAACTACAGCAGTTGGTCTCCTCAGTTCCCAAACACTTACAGAGCATTGTTAAAAGAAGAGGTGACGCAACAGTGGTAAACATGCCCCTGTCCCAATTCAAAATGGCCGTTTGTTCAAAAACAATAACATTACTCAATTTAAACATTTGATATGTTGTCTTTGTACGATTTTCTATTAAATATAGGGATAAATGATTTGCACATCATTGCATTCTGTTTTTCTTTGGATTTTATGCAGCGTCCCAAAGTTTTTGGAAACTGGGTTGTACAATTATTCATACAGCATATAATATCTGTCTCTTAAAATGTGCATCTTTGAATATAATGTGTCTCCGAATATAAACCCAAGGCATCCCAACAGGATATTTGACTGCGTTATAAATGGGCATTGTCATGCAGATTCGACCATCATGTACTATAAGACTACTCAAGGTTTAATGACTGGGTCAACATGTAGCATACAGACCTTCCCTTGTAACCTCTCTGTGACCTTACGTCGGTAATCATTCTGCGGCTTTCACATTGACCCACAGAAAATAAAGTCAAACGCAATTAACCAGGTCAATCTTGTTGGCATGCAAAATAGATATTTTCCAAGAAAGACGCTAGCAAGGCATCAACCCGGCTCCTGTCCGTGAGGTCGAAAACGTTTTCAAACAAGGTTTGTGAAGTGACAGGAAGCAGACATGTGGCAGATCACAGAGCTGAAAAGGAAAAGCTCCCATTTCTCCTACCAGGCCAAGCAGACCGAAAGGCATGTGGTCAGGTCAGATTCCTGAGCGTCTGCTGGTTGGGCTGAAAGATGAACATACGATGGCAGTCTGGGAGTGTGTCTGTGCGTGTATGTCGGGGGGGGGGGGGGGTCTTCAGAGCGGTTTACTGGCAATCGGAGACCTCCCAGAGGGATCTTAGGAGAGGATTGGTTATACACTGTTCTATCCGCTGCAATGATTTTTATTCCTGAGTCCACTGACTTCATAGCACTGAACCACAGCTTGGGTGAGTAACTGGACGTTAGTGGTGGAACAGAGTGGACTCTGCTGGGCTAGTGTTTATCATCCATTAAAACCTGCTGCGAGTGCTCTTCCGTGACAACACAACCCTAGTACTGTCTCATATGTGCGTCGGTGGAACTGGATTTTGACCCGTTTTATTGTTTTTTCCAAGCCATCTACAGATTAATGTAACCGATTAATTTAGTTTAATGTGCAGATAAACCTAGAATTTACCATTTTCAGTTCTTTCAGTGTGAACAATGCTTTAGCACACTGGTGTCAAACTCATTCCACAGACTTGATTTATTCATCATGGTCATTCATGAATTAGTAGCTCCCCTATAATAATGATCATGATAACCTTACATCCCAAATTTCCCCACTCATCAAGGTATCCATTTCTCAATGCATTAAGGAGGTAGGTCTGCATCAGCACACCCTAACCAACCCCTCTCCAACCTCCCTCCCCCACCAGGTGAGCTCCTCCCTGGACAGCATTGAGGTGGTTCTGCAGCAACACCTGAACCGCCTGGACGAGATATTTGCTAAGCGGGGAGACTACATCCAGTCCCTCAGGTTCATGGGCCAGATGGCTGACAACATCATCAGGCAGCTGAGCGCTGTACCGGACCTTGGCAAGGCCAATGTGGACCTGTCGTACATGGCGGACCAGGCGGCCTACGTGGAGTATTACAGGTAAACACCCACGCATGGTGCTGCCGCCACAAACACGTCTCCGGTGTAATCATATCCTCACTGGGGCTAGTTTGCCGGGATCTGGGTGTTATAGAGTTGCTGCCTGGTGGAACAACTGCATGGAAGAGGTAGTGTTTCATTCAGACAGCCGAGGGTAATGTTTCATTCTCTCACACTCACATTCGCTCTCCATCTCCTGCTCTCTCATGAGCTGTCTCATTCTATTTCTCCTCTCCCCCTCTCTTCTCTTCCTCTCAATTCTGTCTCTCCCTCTATCTCCTTCCAATATTTCTTCTGGCCTTTATCTCGCTCCTCCTCATCGTTGGCTTCCGGCCTCATTCTTCGTTAAAACACATTGGTCGTGTTTCAACCAGACAAATCAAATGGCATCAGGATTTCCTTGGAGCCTCTGCCCACCAGCAAGTCTTTGTGAAGTCACGCGCGGTCGTTTTACAGCGAGCTATCACAGTGTCGAGTTACCTAAACAGACAAGTGGTGTCGGAACCCATTCCAAGACTGCGACACAGTGTGGATCCTCATACAACAGGCCAAGTAAACAAGCATGATGTCACTGTGTAAAGGCGTTTGTACCTTGGTCTCCGGATTCCCTGTGAACAGGTTGTAGAAGGGTGAACATGTTCTTCAGGGGCCGGTGGAATAAGGGCTATGTGTATGACAGACACACAGACACATGCTGAAAGTGAGAGGGAGAGCTGGGGAAAGTGGGCCTTTCTGTAATCTGCTCAAGAGGCTCTAGGACATGTATAATGTATAGATTTACCCTGTTCAATTATTAACCTAACAGACTGGAAGTGATGACCCACTGAAGATGGAGTCTAACTGGGAGGCTAACACACACAGATGACCACACACACACACACACACACACACACACTTCAATCGTCTGAAACTAGTTTGCCTCTCTCTCTGAAAAGTTTCAAACCTCCTCGAGCCTCCTCTGTACTTTCAACCCGGTGCATATCTTCTGACGGTGCGCATTGGTCCTCTGTCCTCAGGTGGCTGACCTACCTGCTGCTGCTGATCCTGGACCTGGTCATATGTCTCGTGGCCTGTCTGGGTGTGGCTAAGCAGTCCAAGTGGCTGCTCATCACGTACGTACCTGCTTCACACTCCACTGACTGGGATTAAGGTGAACCACTGGATTAATAAACGGTATATTAAAGCAGTCCCCCATGCAGGGATGGTGTAGGGCCAATATACCACGGCCCAGGGCTGTTCTTATGCACGACACAACCCGGAGGACCTTGATGGAGCCCTGGGGTGATACCACACAGCCCTGCACAAAAAATGGCAAACATGACTCATATTTACTCTGGGTCAAGGTGTCCGCTTTTATATCATAAATCGGGTAGTTTGGGTCCTAGATGGCCAAAATATTACCAACTTATTTCTCAAATTAAAATTGTTGCTTACATTTTTTGCTTAGATTTAAGTTCCATTAGATGACTCCATACCTCATCTGAACACAATAGCCCAGTTGTGTCCACTGTAAACCTACAGAATGTCCAGCATCACTGGGGTCCAAACAAGTAAACACCCTGGACGTAATCCTCAAATCCTTTCCCCACTTCGGCATGTGCACAATAAGCAGTCTTGGTGGAAAGAAGATGCCTGCTGAAGACTTCTTATCTGCTCCTCTCTTTCACTAATGTCTATCGACCAGCCTAATCTCCAGGATGTGCACTATGCCCTTAACTCATTACCAAGCGCCTCCTGGCTCCTGCTTTTAGGAGCGTCAGAGCAGCAATTGGAGCTGAACTCTCCGCACCCTCCTTGGAACCACCTGGGAGCCGTTTGTTCTCCTTATCATTTTTCATTTTTTTCCATCTCTTTCAAATGTTCCCTCTCTGCCTGACGTCTCCCTGCCTCTGTTTCCTTCTCTTTTCTCTGTCTCTTTTTTTTCTGTCACCCTCATTGAAACGTGTAGCTAAGGGAAAAAACAAGAAAGGATTTTTTTTCAGGGGGACTAAAAGTTGCGATCGGACGAGAAGAACCAAACAAGAACAAATAGCGACCTTCATTTCATCCAAACCAAACAATGCATTATGCTATATTAAATCAACCCCCGTTGACTATTCACAACCAAATGAACTTCCGACTCGGGACCTGCCGCTGCGCTGTCCCTGAGGAAGGGAAACACAAAGGCTCAGAACAAAGGGAGACATCCAGATTAAAGGAAGGGAAAAGACTCAGACGTTAAGATAAAGACCGTCCTCATTCCCTTCCGGAGAGAACAGGTGCTCACATCAAACCTAATCTCATGTGGGGAAGGGGAGATTTATTTCATTAGTTTGACCGTTTCCCTCTCCCTCCGGTATTAACCCCTTCCATCTGTCTTCCTCACCCCCCCCACCTCTGTTTCAGCATCATGGTGTTTAGAGTGATATCTTTGTCCCCCCCCACCTCTGTTTGCATCATGGTGTTTAGAGTGATATCTTTGTCCCCCCCCACCTCTGTTTGAATCATGGTGTTTAGAGTGATATCTTTGTCCCCCCCCCACCTCTGTTTCAGCATCATGGTGTTTAGAGTGATATCTTTGTCCCCCCCCACCTCTGTTTGAATCATGGTGTTTAGAGTGATATCTTTGTCCCCCCCACCTCTGTTTGAATCATGGTGTTTAGAGTGATATCTTTGTCCCCCCCACCTCTGTTTGAATCATGGTGTTTAGAGTGATATCTTTGTCCCCCCCCCACCTCTGTTTGAATCATGGTGTTTAGAGTGATATCTTTGTCCCCCCCACCTCTGTTTGAATCATGGTGTTTAGAGTGATATCTTTGTCCCCCCCACCTCTGTTTGAATCATGGTGTTTAGAGTGATATCTTTGTCCCCCCCCCACCTCTGTTTGAATCATGGTGTTTAGAGTGATATCTTTGTCCCCCCCACCTCTGTTTGAATCATGGTGTTTAGAGTGATATCTTTGTCCCCCCCCACCTCTGTTTCAGCATCATGGTGTTTAGAGTGATATCTTTGTCCCCCCCCCACCTCTGTTTCAGCATCATGGTGTTTAGAGTGATATCTTTGTCCCCCCCCACCTCTGTTTGAATCATGGTGTTTAGAGTGATATCTTTGTCCCCCCCACCTCTGTTTGAATCATGGTGTTTAGAGTGATATCTTTGTCCCCCCCCACCTCTGTTTGAATCATGGTGTTTAGAGTGATATCTTTGTCCCCCCCACCTCTGTTTGAATCATGGTGTTTAGAGTGATATCTTTGTCCCCCCCACCTCTGTTTGAATCATGGTGTTTGGAGTGATATCTTTGTCCCCCCCACCTCTGTTTCAGCATCATGGTGTTTGGAGTGATATCTTTGGTCCTAAGCTGGGCCTCGCTGGGAGCCGACACCGCTGCAGGCGTGGTGAGTGTGCCTTTGTTTTCTGATGTGACCGCGCAGCCCGTCCTCCCTCTCTCTGATCACCGGCCTCATTGACGCTTGTGTTCACGGTCAGCTAGCCGGCCCTCGGTCACACAGAAGGATCAGGTGGGCTGGCCCGGAAGGATCAGGTGGGCTGGCCCGGAAGGATCAGGTGGGCTGGCCCGGAAGGATCAGGTGGGCTGGCCCGGAAGGATCAGGTGGGCTGGCCACATCAGCGATGAGCGCTCCAGGCTGTCAGAGTGGATCACGTTGTTCATTCCTCCATAGTACTTGTTCTGTAGAAACCTGGACTGTATTATAGAACGCCTACAATTAACGAGACAGGAAGTCAATAGGACCTAGGCATTACGGGGGACTCAAGGTATTGCATTTGAAGTAAAATATCG